>NW_017265160.1:111377-716623 GCF_001638985.1 Phycomyces blakesleeanus NRRL 1555(-)
GGAAAGATAATTCAAAGGTAAAGAGATATGTAAGCATATAGATAGAGAGGTTCTCCAAGGATTAGGCGATATATCGACGGAAAGATAGTTCAAAGATAAAAGAGAGAGAGATAGAGAGATTTTGCTTGACCAAGCTTCTGCTAGTCTTTATATAGACAATTATTTGATTTTTTTTAAAAAAAAGAGAGGGAAAACATGGTCACTATATCGCAGTTTTTTGGAGTTATGAATGCAAATGCAGATCATCTCTTAAAATGCTATATAATACAACAGAGTAATAAGTTACCTAGTACTCTTTTGAATATTCTTGAAAATAATTATTACAAAACCTATGTAGATAGAGAGTATCAACTTATCACTCTTCAAAAAAAAATATAAATGCCTCGATATTACTCTTACAAGGAATACACTAAAGTATATTGTACTGTATTCCAAAGAATAAAAGATATATTTGTAGCATTCTTACTATCAATAAGATAGCTAGGTAACATTTTACACACAGCGACTGATACACATAGTAATTATAAGAGCTTTTTTTTTTTAAAAAAAAAGAGAAAGGAATCTACAGCATTAATAATTGATTTGCACCGCTGAGATTTTAATTGCAATATACTACCTTTGCATATCAGTATTGCATCATATACTTATTATTTATATGGAGAATCTCACTGGTCAAAGAAGTGCTCTGTAAAAAAAAACACCCGCCTTCTCTATGAAAGCTTACACTTTATTAAAAAAAACCAAGATCTTTCACAACATAATTTGTATTTTATATAAAAAACTTTAAAGTGATAATCTTTCCACTTAGACATTGTATGCCAATTAGTTGTGTTTTTAGTCAATGAGGTAGTAGATTTTTTATTTCATTTTTGATCGAAGGCATTTGTATACAAAAATAATGGGATACATACTCTACAATTAACTGATATTCTTTGTACGCGGTTAATAAATAAATATAATGTCTTATTGATAAATTTGGGAAAGAAACTTGTTTTTTATCAATGATTGTCCCTCTTGCTACTACACTTGTATCAAAAGAAAGGATTTTTTCTCTGATAATAAAACAAAACATGAAAAATCTAGAGAATCTAATCAAAGAAAAATGACTTATAAATACTAGCAGTTAAATTATTTAAGCATTTAATGCAAACGCCTAATACTAATTTTTACATTAGATAGGATTATATCACTAAAGCCTGAAATTTTGATTGCACTATAGCCTGTTAAGTATGCTTACATGATGTTTTTGTACTTATAATAATCAACTTTTGAATGTTATTTACAGAGAATTGTTAATAAAAGTATATCTCACATGTTATCATTTATTACAAATTGTATTATTATTCTTAAAAGTTGGCAGAGATTTTGACAAGACTTTATTTGGTGCAAAAGTGTTTTTTATTGTGAGCATAGATAAAAAAATCATTTGTATATATATATATATTAATAGGATACAAAATATATCACTTATTTCCAGAGTATACAGCATAAAATTTTTGCTTATAACTATCTTCGATCAAAAATGAAATAAAAAATCTACTACCTCATTGACTAAAAACACAACTAATTGGCATACAATGTCTAAGTGGAAAGATTATCACTTTAAAGTTTTTTATATAAAATACAAATTATGTTGTGAAAGATCTTGGTTTTTTTTAATAAAGTGTAAGCTTTCATAGAGAAGGCGGGTGTTTTTTTTTACAGAGCACTTCTTTGACCAGTGAGATTCTCCATATAAATAATAAGTATATGATGCAATACTGATATGCAAAGGTAGTATATTGCAATTAAAATCTCAGCGGTGCAAATCAATTATTAATGCTGTAGATTCCTTTCTCTTTTTTTTTTAAAAAAAAAAGCTCTTATAATTACTATGTGTATCAGTCGCTGTGTGTAAAATGTTACCTAGCTATCTTATTGATAGTAAGAATGCAACAAATATATCTTTTATTCTTTGGAATACAGTACAATATACTTTAGTGTATTCCTTGTAAGAGTAATATCGAGGCATTTATATTTTTTTTTGAAGAGTGATAAGTTGATACTCTCTATCTACATAGGTTTTGTAATAATTATTTTCAAGAATATTCAAAAGAGTACTAGGTAACTTATTACTCTGTTGTATTATATAGCATTTTAAGAGATGATCTGCATTTGCATTCATAACTCCAAAAAACTGCGATATAGTGACCATGTTTTCCCTCTCTTTTTTTTAAAAAAAATCAAATAATTGTCTATATAAAGACTAGCAGAAGCTTGGTCAAGCAAAATCTCTCTATCTCTCTCTCTTTTATCTTTGAACTATCTTTCCGTCGATATATCGCCTAATCCTTGGAGAACCTCTCTATCTATATGCTTACATATCTCTTTACCTTTGAATTATCTTTCCATCGATATATCGTCTAATCCTTGGAGAACTTTTACATCTATATGTCTATATATCTCTTCATCCTTGAGCCATACTATAATATATCCCTTTATTTCTTTAAAGCATCTCTCTCGTATAGTTTTTTTTTTGGCCGATTGAACATAACTCTTTGGCATAAGGGCATTTTGGTAAGAACTTTTTTCTTTTCATTTGTATATAGGGCTTCTTTATCATTAAAAGATTCCTTTATTGTGATAGTGTTATTTTTCAACAGACTTTACTCTATTTATCTTTATTTCCGACTCTATATACTTTTATCTATAGCTTTATCTATATCTATATCTATACCCCTCTTTGTATATACCCTTTATATGTATATCTTGCTCTATGTATTTGCTTTCTTTTCTTTTTTTCTTTCTCCAAAGTATCCGTCTTGGTAACAAAAATTTCCGGTAAGTATTGTTCCGTAAAGAATATAAGAGCAAAATATACTTACTTTACTAGTGTCGACTCTCTGGGCGTTTCGTTCCCAGGCGAGCTTATGTTTCTTTATTCTGGACCTACAAGAGAGAACGCACGAATTATCTCTTGTACTGTGTTTTACGGTCTTTATTGTCGTATATCATTGGCAGTTTCCTGCGCAAGTGTCCAGACGAGTTGGTTGTGGTTATGCGCAATGTGGTGCGGAAAATGTTGTTCTGAAAACATCCGTTAGCTTGGAATGGTGTATGCTGACGTGCAGCGCTGCTTGACCTCGCCTCTGCTTTCCATACCACTCTTTCTTAGAAAGAGAGCAGCCAACTACTTTTTCCCCCTCGCTTTCAAATCAGGTCTTCGTCCTGAGGGGGATGGATCCACTATTGTTATTTCTGGCAAAGTGGTGAACTAAGAATTTGACATGTTCTCTCTATAACACGGTTGTTTGGCCCGACACTATTTGATAAGTTTCTCTCTTTTTTTTGCAGATCTTTCTTCATTTACATCGACTCTAATCAATAATCTTTGTCTATTGCTTTACACAGATACATTATAAACAAACTCTTGCTAAACAAGATCCTAGCACAGTTTTTGCGGTTTATGAGTAGTATATTTTTATTCACAGCTATTTCCGTTTATCTGGTACAAAAGTTGCTAACCCCATAGTATTAGCAGCAGGATAAGCATATTATTTTACACATAGCACACGTTCAAAATCATAACATATGTACTGACTCTACTTTGAATATCTTGTCTGGGCGTTTAGTTCTCAGATAGGATCAGCTTTCTTTATTCTGGACCTACAAGAGAGAATGCACGAATGATTTCTTGTATTGTGTTTTACGGTCTTTATTGCCGTATTTTACTGGCAGTTTCTTGCGCAAGTGTCCAGACGAGCTGGTTGTGGCAGTGTGCGATGCGGTGTGGAAACCGTTGATCTAGAAAACATCCGTTGGCTTGGAATGGTGCATGCTGACGTGCAGCGCTGCTTGACCTCGCCTCTGTTTTTCACTCCACTCTTTTTTCAAAAGAGAGCAACCAACTCATTTTTTCCCCTTCGCTGTCAAATCAGGTCTTCGTCCTGGGGGGGATGGATCCACTTTTGTTTTTATTATTATTATTTACAGTGGTGAACTAAGAATTTGACATTCTCTCTTTCTCTCTCTCTTTTAATACATGTACTCTTTAATTCAGCTAACAAATAAATTGTTAATAAATCAATAAAATTCTTTTAATTTGAATTATCTTTAATTTTATGAGATTTTCTTTTATAATATAAGAAATAGCCAACAACAATATTTGACAGGCAGTAAATAATTATTTAACTAAGAGTACCACACAAATTCAGAAGTATAAGACAATACTAATATTTACTCTATTCTAATTTTCTATATTATACAGATACATTTTGTAAAACCTAGTAAATATTATGCAGATTAATCTTACATATGCACACATACACACAAGATGTATAACCTGAATTTTAGTGCTCTACCCACACATTATCCAAAAGATCTATATTGAATAGAAATATTTAAAGCCCAAGAAAGTAATATTTTTTTTATATTTCACTTTTATTGATAAAGAAATAAAGAAAGAAAAGCGCAACCACCATATTTCCTGTCATATTCAGCAAGACTGAATCACTTGGGTTTCTTTATGGGTTCATATCTCAATATAAAAAAATTAAATACTGTTCGAGTGCTATTCGTTAGAGTTCAATAATTATGTTTCTATATGCTACTATTTAGACTCTTGATGTATAATTGTTGGTTTACGCGATTTACACCGTATACATCTGTATTATATGTGTGCCTGGTGCTGAACAGTTACATAGATGGTTAACTTGCCATGTCCATTAGCAAAAAGGAAACAAATCTAATTTTTGGGGTTTTTATTCCATTCAATTGTGGTGCGTATACCACAAGGCTGGCACTTTTCATCAAACTTAAACTTTACATTTCATGTATATATGCACAGCCATAAGCTTCTTTTCGTGTCGCAAGTCAAAGCTGAGAATACTCATTCTTTTGTTTTAAAGTGGCATTTAATATTTTCAACTTTTACGGATTCAAGACAGCGAGAAAACAGCTAATGCTACCAAGTTCATGCCTATTCATTTTGAGAAAATTCTAATTTTTCCTTATCTATTTCTCTATAGAAGACTGTAAACCAGATATAGACACCTGTTCAAAGCCCCCACTCTTGCTCTTGTGTTAGAATAAGTAGGCTGCTAACAACCATGTTTATTAAATACTTACTTGGTATGTACAAAGATGACTAACGTGTTCTGTCTGCATTACTTTACAAAAAAAAAGTAGTAGAATTTAGTCAGCGAGAGTTCACAAAATTCCGTACTGGAAGTCTTGTTGTGCGACAGTTAAGCTAGGGTAGTATTCTGTTCTTTATGCGCAGACTGTAGTACTGCTCCTCATGACTTGAGGAACCTGCGGGTATTTTCTTGGATTCCGGATTACTCAGTAAATAATCGTTCCAACACATACAGCAAAACAAAAGCATCTTAGCACTTTCCCCTCCTTTTCCTTTTTGTATATACGAGGTTCAAGCCAATATGACTAGCATTCTCGAACACTCTATTTCGTGTAACAAGAGCTGTTATGTCTGGTCTATTTTTACTATTTGATGAAGAGTATTCTACGGGAAGTCTTCCGGTTTGTCTGCGCAGGTAGTTGAGCGTTGATCTTGCTGAGCGTGGGGTAGCATGTGAAGACTTGACTGAGCTCTGGTAGTGGCGTCTAGGGTCTTTGATGCGAGGTTAGGAATTTTAAAGATATTATTTTGGAATTGGAATATGTGGGTTTAAAGGCATTCTGTCCTTTTTTTTGAGGGGGCTACCGGATAGTCGCCCTTTACTTTGGTGAGATAAAATACTAGGCGTCGTATGAGTGATATATATCTGGACTTTATTATTATACCTTTAGCTAACCTCTCAGGGCTGGAATTGTGGGGTTTGACGGCATTATTTGCTTCTTCAGGTAAGTATTTTTTATATTTTCTTTCTTTCTTTTTTATTACAGTCGATTTTGAGACACAAGAACAAGATGCGGAGCACCGATTGACTTTCCTGGATGACCTTGTAAGATTCATTGATTGAAGACTTTTCTTAAATCAATCAACCAAGCAAGCAATAGATAGATAGATAGATATATTATTTTGATAGAAGCAAAATTTGTGATATTTGTATCTGTATATACATATACATATAATCATTTTGATAAAGCTTAATAAGAATTATTAGCAATGGTGTTAATATATAAATTAACATAAAAACAGGTGTGCTTTTTTGGAAGTAAAGTCAGTACCTACTATACTTTCTTTTTTTAGCTGTTATACAACCACGGTTAATTTAAGAGTATATGCACTGGATTATATAGAAGTTTTTCTTTTTAGAATAACAAGAATAAGAGTTACTCCATATACCAAACTCGATTATTTTCCTTGATATATACTGGTTTTAACGTGAGACTCTTATCCGACCACAAGAATAACAAACATATCAAGAATCTATTGGTACCAACACATCAGTTCTTATCTGTAACTCTGTATGTACTTTTTTTGTCTGAATTTAAAGACCCTGAAAATTATTATGTGAAATTCAAAGTTAGCTATCCTGTTCTCACAAGTGCTTTTTGTTTTGTTACAGTGCTCGACTCATCTGTCCACTGGGCACAGGTAGACCTTGACAGTTTCAAAATAATATTTACTCATTCATAGCTTGTGGATAATGTGATAAAGCCAGTCTCGAGAGAGAACCAGAGAACCTTCTCGGAGAATCTCGCTAATTAAGAGCCATGGTTATCAATCAAAGAGATCTTTACTTTGCACGATATAGTCTACGCTTTTTTATGGAATGATGACAGATTCGTGAATCGGCTATTTGTATCTTTTGTACTACAGTTTCATTGACTTTAATTATACCCTCAAGAACAGGATATGTATGTGTTTTAGACTTAATAAGTTTGTACATGTGTACAATCCGAACAGTGTGTACAGTGCGTGTGCTTATGTATGTATGCATGCATGTATCTATCTATCTATCTGTCTATCTATCTATGTGTGTATGTGGTTCCATATTGACTCGTGATTAGTTCTTATTTCTTCTTACCCCCGAGACTCTGGTGTATCGGGAAAATGAAACAAATATATTTCTTTTTCTTTTTAAAACAAAACTTTTTTTCATTACTATTATCGTGTGTGATATTTAGTACACAAAGCACTCACGGCCAATCCCTTTTCCTTTGTTCTTCTTCCTCTTCTTCTTTTTTCTTGAGAAAATCTCTTTAAGACCCAAGCCAAGATAGTACTCTTGTCACTTACTATATAATATTCTACAAGTCTTTCGGAGTCTTTTGTTTTTAGTGAATAGCAATTACACTGCTTGAGATTTATAATTTGTTGTAAGCTAAATAGAATATATTTCATAAAAAGAAAGGGTAAACAAAGTAGACGAACCATACGAATATATAATATGTATATACGTATAAGTGTGCGTGCATGTGTGTGCGCGTATGTCTGTTGAAGGCTGGGTATGCATTTTCTTTAAAGAAAAGAAAAAAAAAAGAGCATATAGGATGGTTAGCCCTTCTTTGGAGAACAAGGTAACACGCAATCAGGGCACACAACTTTTAAGTTAAAATGAATAGTTCCAACAGGAATGTAACCTGTGTCTCTATTTTTATATTCGAAAGGCTTTTATGACCCTTCCTCTTATTTTACTATCTTTCTGTTCATGCACATAGTGTAATTCCAGCTTTGGCTGCCTCATATACTTTTAAATCAATTTCATTTTATTATGATTATATTCAAAGCATAGTAAAGCACTGATATCTCAATATCTAGCCTTGTACTCTTGTTCATTTTCTTTGATTTTGTGTAGTGCATTTGTGTTTGTGTTTATGTTATAGTGAAAGGAAGAAAGGGAGAGAAAGACAGCCTAAAAAAGAGGGGAAAGAGAAAGGGAAGGAACTTGAATGACGACACTTGTGGGTGACATCAGCCGAGGCCGCGTGTGGACCTCAATTTGACTCTGAAAATGTATGTGAAAAATTGCGGGTTTGATTAGACAGAAAAGAATAAAAGAATTATATATAGGCACAGGCACACACACATATATATTTATACCTACATATATAAAACGAAGTAACTACGCCTTTTTTTTATTTTTTGGTTTTTGGTTTTAATTGTATAAAACATAAAAGTCAATTATAAATGTCGACCCCAATGGAAATTGATGATGTACCAACTGATGTTGGTACAGCTACTACTGCCCCTACTTCTGGTGCTGCTGCCCCTACTACTGCGACTGCTTCTGGCTCTTCAGCTGCCCAAGACACTGATTCCCAGGATTTGGTTAAAAAGAAGGGAAAGTCAAAAGACACCACAGACAAGAAGCGTTTCGAAGTCAAAAAGGTAAACCCTTTATTATTATTATTATTATTATTATTATTATTTTCTTTAGAGTCAAATAGTATGCGCAGTTAATTGCAATGAACGCGTCTCAAGGAGATAAATATTAATAGTGATAATAATATTGATTAAATGAATGATTGATTGAATGAATGATTGTGTGATTGTCACTAATGTACAAATGAATAGTGGAATGCCGTTGCCCTTTGGGCTTGGGGTAAATAATAATACAGATAATAACAATAGTAATAGACTAGTACTATTATTTCCCTCTCTTTTGTGTGTACCTCTGTCTGTGTATGAAAGAGCGAGAGGGGAAAGATGATTACCGCAGTACTATACTTATAATGATAACGATAATGCTAAGAAGAATAAGATGATTAAGACGAAAAAGCACACAAACTAATTAACGAATAAATAACAGATATTGTGGTGGACAACTGCGCAATTTGCAGAAACCATATTATGGACTTGTGTAAGTGGTACTACTTTAAAAAAAAACGGAAAAAAAAGATTATCGATAGAGAAGTATATTATGTATGTGTGTATATATTCTTGCGAAAACTAATTATGGATCTACAGGTATCGAGTGCCAGGCAAACCAAGCATCGGCTACATCTGAAGAATGCACTGTTGCCTGGGGTACCTGCAATGTAAGATTAATCCCAAGCTTATTATTACCATTATTGTTTTGGATAAAAGAAGAAAGGGGTTTTTTTTTCCTTTCTTTAGAACTTGATTGTCTTGGACATTAGAAGATTCTTGAATGATTGCTACATTTATAAAGTGTCCTAAATCATTAATTTGTGTCTATTGTACAGCATGCATTCCACTTTCATTGTATCTCGCGTTGGTTAAAGACTCGCCAGGTGTGTCCCCTTGACAATCGTGAATGGGAATGGCAAAAGTAAGTAAAAGAAGAAGAAATGATAGTGATAATATTTTGTACCTGCGAATATTTTATTTGTGTGTATGAGGTATGTGTGAGAGAGATGACTAACTATATAAAACTTGATACACTTAAAGGTATGGCCGATAAAGTGTTGGATCAAGAAGAAAAGAAAGTACAGTCTCCTACAACCTCCCCCTCTTCTCCTCCTTTCCTTTCCCCGCACTTTATATACATATATGTATATATATATGTATATATATACAACACACACATACACCCACACACAACAAACAGACGTACACCTACACATACAATCAGACAGACAATTGAAATCAAACCAATAACAACCTAAGACCAGTATCAACAACCTACATCACCACCAACACCAACGCCAACGCCAACACCGACGCCTACACCTACACCTACACCAGCACTTGCACCAATACACAAAAAAGTATACAACTTGTTTGAAATGGGGAAATTGTGGATCAAACACAATAAATAAATATATATAAAAACAAATATATCATTGGGGTGGGGGAAATGCTTCTTTACAATTTTTTATCATTATTACTTTTACTATGGTGATGAGTATTATTACTATTTTATCCCCAATAACCTGTGTCTGTCCAATCGTACTCTTGTTTTTTGGGTGGACAGAGTGAAGGTGGTAGGCTACGGACTTTCCATCCTGTAGGAAGGCGATATCTAGATCGTTTACGTGCAGATTGTTGCTCAGTTTTTTTTTGATGTGCAATACTCTGTTGATTTTGTTCCTGATTTCGAGACTGAAGCCATTGAATTAATTCAGGTGATAAGATTGGCTCACCTAGTGATAATAATAATAATAATAATAATAATAATAATAATAAAGAGTTATATATGATATATATATGATATATATAAGATATATATATATATTTTACCAGAGGTTGCATAGGCAATATGACTGAATTTACAACTCAGCCCAAATTCACATTGACCATGAGTGAAGAAGTGTCTGCAAGGAGGTTTGTTCATTTGTTCAGCCACAAACTCATTAGGATCTTGTGTATATTATATATATATATATAATAAATAAATAATATTGTACTTGTTTTTATTTTGAATTAAATGCATATACTAATTCTTTTGCTTACCTTTGAACCAGTCATAATGGCGTTTACGATTGGCTTGATGAACAGCACCTTGGAGATGTTTCTTTCGATTTGTGGAATTGTCAGGAAATGAACATTGACAGAAATCGCATTCATCTATAGAAAAACAAAATGTTACACAAACAAGACAAAAGACATGTTGTTGATGCAGCATAGATTGATTACTTACACTTTCTAGGCATCTTACTTTTTATTAATATTATTATTATTTAATACTGATACATATGTGTATATACTCGTAAGAAGAAGAAGAGAATTATTGCCCAGAGTGTTATTTTCTCTATATTCCTATATCTCTTTTTACGCACTCGCGTATATAGATGTGTGTGTGTGTGTATGTATGTATGTAATTGTAGTGTGCGTAGTATCTATAGTGTGCGTAGTGTTTGCAGTGTATGTATTGGTTTGGGACTGCTGTACGTGACCTTTGTCCTTGATGGTTTCAGTACAATGCAACAAGTTTTGGTCAGACATGTAAATTTTGGTCTTCAGGGGTGGGAATGACAATTGTACATTAAAATGATAATATTAATAATAGTAATAGTAATGCTAATGATAATATAATGTACTTCTTCTTCTTCCACTTCTTTGTCTTGTTATTTTTTAGTATTATTAGTATTTTACTCTTGCTGGTTGTGTTTCTTCCTATGCTATTAATATTAATATGATTAGTGATATTTATGATTGTGTGTACCCTTTATTTTCTATATATATTTATATTTACAAAGTGATGCTGTCATCAGTAAAAAAAAAAGTCAAAAACGAAATAAGTAAATATAAAGTGGCATTATGATTCTTTCATATATAAAATAATAAGAATAAGAACAAGAAGAACAAGCAGAACAAGAATTATAAAGAAAGAAATAAAAAGGATATTTGTACAATGAGCCAGAAATTAATCTTTCTATTTAACTCACCCTCACCCTCACCCTCACCCTCGCCCTAACGCATACCCTTTATATACTTTATGTATATATATATATATATATATATATTTGTGTGTGTGTTTTGGATGTGTTTTGGGTGACATAACAGGTAATTGCAAACAAAGACTCATTGTGGCTACATTGAGCTACATTGAGCTATTGTATTTTTCAGCAAATAAGAGAAAATTTCAGAAATAAGAGAAAATTATTGAGCAAATAATTGCCATTTTTTTTCTCTTAATTTCTCTTGGACTTTCTCTTAATTGACCTAAAATTTTCTCTTATTTGTTCAATAATTTTCTCTTATTTTATCCAATAATTTTCTCTTATTTTTTCTGAAATTTTCTCTTATTTGCTGAAAAATACAATACATTGAGCTACATCGATGCACTTGCGGTTGCTATGATTGGCAGTCTTGTTTTGTCACACGTGAAGGGTACTTGATTCACATGAAAGAAAGAGAAGAAGAAGAAGAAGAAATAAAATAAAATAAAATAAAGATTCGTCCCCCAAACCTGTTAGTCTTTGGATCCCATCAAAATTCCCACTCTCCCTCCTTCTTTTTTCTTGTATTTTATTTCTTTATTTCTTTATTTCTTTCTCTCTTTCTTTCTTTATTTCTTTTTGTTCTTCTTTTATTCTTTCACTTTTATATATATATTTATTATTATTCTAAATATTTTGTATATAAAATAAATAAATATATTTTGTTCTGTACTCTGATACACAACAATGACTAGCCCATCTCCCATGTCTATTACACAACTGGTGCACTCGGAAGAAGACAGTGACGTCAAATCAACAGCACAATCACTTGGACCATTTGATTCCAAAGGTAATAAAGAAGTCTCTAAACATCTTATTAAAATAAAAAAAAAGAGTATTATTGTTACTGGAATCAAACAAGCTGAACACAAATCCCACGTGTAATATGTTATCCAGAAAACACTTCCAACAAGCGTCCTTTCCCTGGACCACTCATCACCCTTCCCCCTCTCAATCACTATCCACCTACTCCTTCAACAACACCAAGTTCACCACTTCCAACGCCCATTTTAGGATTCTCAAACCCACGCTACTCAATCTCCAGTGATTCAACCATAGAAGATGACTTGCATCATCAATCACATTCACACCTACACTCTCTCTCACGCTCACACTCACACTCACATTTACAGCAACAAAATCAACAGCAACCCCCTCTTCCACTTCATCCCCATCCACACTCCCTCAACCATCATTTGAACCATCATCATCTGAATCATCATCTGAATCATCTGAACCCCCATCATTTGCATCACATGAACCAACAGCAGCACTTTATGCACCGCGTATCAAACATTCCATTGGTAAATTCTGCCCTCAGAGCCTACGAAAGTTCAAAGGCATCGTCCAGTGTAGTCAAATATGGTGCCGAAATGGTCGAGTCCTTTGCGGCCCCAATCTATGACAAGGTTGGCAAACGCGTCCTGTCCGGAGCAGTCGATGAGTGGGGGTGCAAGCAATTAGACAAGGCAGGTCTATTTTATCTTATCTTATTTTACTTTATATGCATATCTCTATACCTCTAAATATAAACCAATAATAATCCTAATCCTAATATATAAAACTACTCAGCTGGAGGAACGATATCCTAGCTATGTAACATCACCAGAAGAACAAGAAGATGCCACTATGGCGGCAGCTAGTGCGCTGGCCCGTGCATCTCTAACAGATGAATACGAAGGAGGTGTTAGAAGACGAAGAGAAGATTCGCGCGAAGATCAAACATGTAATGAAAAAAAGAAAGAAAACAAGACGACTCATCATTAATAAATAAATAAATAAACTAAACTAAATGTCATATGAATATTATTATAGATGGTTCAAGGTCCCGTTCTCGATCGGCGTCCCGGTCGACATCCCGGTCAACGTCCCCCCGTCGGCCCTACAATCTTGCCACCAAGACCACCGCCATTCGACACCGTACCCAGCCGATCGGAAAAAGCAAGTGGCACCAGATCGTGATGCACGCCGGTTCAGCAGCTGGCACAACCGCAGCCGTTGTGAGTGAAGAGAGTATGAAATGTCTTCGCTATTGCCTCAGTTGGCTTCAGGTAAAATAATAGAATATAATATAAAATATTCATTTACTTATTTATTATATATATGGTAGTATGCCACACAAAATATAGACCACCAAATGAATATCCTACGCAGCTTTCTGGTCGCACTCGCCACACACACCAACCAATCACAATCATCTCCAGCTACTGCGACAACTACATCATCATCCTCATCAGCATCTAATAATCCTAATAACGAAAACGAAAATGAAAACGAAAATAATAATTATAATAACACCGAAAACAATAACGAGAGCAATAACACATCATCATCATCATCATCATTATCATCATCATCAACAATGGCGCAGTCTGGCATAGTTAATAATAGTACATCAGCCCTTGGGGCCATCAAAAAGGAAATCATTGATACACTGCGTAAAGTGGTTGAGGTTGTGAGCCGGTACGCTGGGTCTGGCTTGCCTGAACAAGCCAAGGCAAGTGTACGTGGCTTTATCCTCGCCTTACCTGGTCGATGGGCTATCCTGAACTCTAACACTAATGGTGGCGGGATCGGGATTCATACTATTCTGGACTGCCCCACAACACCAGCAACGAATAACAATGAATCAGATGTGCATGAAACCTCAATTAGACTACTTAATTTTGGCGGCGAGTCTATTGAAATGCTCCAGTCTGTCAGCAATGTGTTTGCAGACACGATTGAGCGTGCCGAGTTGTGGTTGGAGCGACTGAGAGTCGTGGGCGTGGCGGGTGTGTCACGGCCAGAAAAATGCGGAGCTACCATGGAAACCGTTCCTGAACAGCCCAATGAATCAATGGACCTGAGCTAAAAAAAATTAAAAATTAAAAATTAAAAAAGAAAAAAAAAATTAAAAAATTAAAAGAAAAATAATACAATACAATACAATACAATACAATACAGAAATACAATTCAATTCAATTCAATACAATACAATTCAATAACCCACGCACACACTCACACCCACATATATATATATATTATAAAAAATCACAATTAAAATCACACGTATTATATACATACAAAAATATTGGATTTATATTCTATTCTATTCTACTATATATACTATTATTCTTATTCTTATTCTTATTTTATGATTTTAATCCAATAAAAATTTGCACTTCAAAACTATAAAACCTATTTCTATAATCAAAGTCATGGAAACGAAAATAAATAAAGAAGAAAGAGAGTTTTTGTGGTTCAGTATTAATGTGTTATAATGTTACAATGTTACAATGTTTCATGAAAAAGAATCAAGACAACACTCTAAATCAAGACAATATACAACAGGCGAAGAAGAGAGGGTTTGTATGATAAAAAGAGAGATATATAGACAGTGAATTACACAAAACCCTTTGTTACTTTATGAAACAAGAAAAATAATTGTAATTATGCTTAGCTTTTTTTTCATAAGCCAAATACAAAGCACGTATGCAAAGAGTTGATTTTATTGGGTAGAAACCATTCAATCCAATTAATAAATAAAAAATAAGAATTAAGGGGGAGGAGTAAGGTTAAGAGTAAGAGAAAGGAACAGATGAGAAAGATATATATATATATATATATAAGTTAATCAGTATAAAACATAAATAGCTTCAAAATATATATGCACAATGAATTTTTAAGAGAGCAAATACCAAGTAAATAATACAGTACAAATGTTGTACTTTTCTCCTTCTTCTCCTTCTTCAAATTGAATATTCAAAAAATAAATAAATAAATGAATAAATAAATAAAGAGAGCATACTGTGCTACCAAGCAATCGATCGATCAATCAATCAATCAATCAATCAATAGAGTAACCAAGCAACCAGATGACCATGTAACCAAGCAACCGATTAACCAAGTAACCTAGCAACAAAATGAGCTTAAAGAGAAGAGAGAAATACAAAAAGAAAGAAGGTTTTAAATAGCCTCATTGACAACATATATCTCATTTTCATTTTTATGCCTCACAAAATGCAAAATGCAAAATGCAAAATACACAATACACAATACACAATACATGATACACAATGCCAACAACAATAACAATATTAGTAAAAGCAAAGAAACCTTTTTTTTACTTAATTATCATTTTATTATTGATAGTACTTGTTACAGAAATACATGTATCTATGTGTGTAAGACAATAAGGCTTTGAATATTGTCAATTATATTACTTTTATTAATTTATGAATTATAATAGAGTCTATATATTTTTAAAGTTTTCTATATAATAGAAAATATAAAATATAAAATATAATGGAAATGGAAATGGAAATAGAAAGAGATAGATTGTGATGATGTCATTCCCATCGTGCGAAAATGAATGGAAGACAGCCAAGTTCTCCGCTATCTTTTCCACCCCCTTCCTCTTTCTGTCTTTCTGTGTCTGCGTCTGTGTCTATCTGTCTTTCTCCTCCTTTCAAATCAGTTTTATATATATATATATATTTATATTTTAAAATACAAACAAGTATATATAAATATAATATTTCACTCCTTTTGATTTGATTTCCTTCTTCTTCTTCTTTTTCTTATTTTTATTATCTATCTATATCTACATATAATACATACATATTATTTTTTTTCACCTTTTCTACCTCTTCTTCTACCTCTCTATTTTCTTAATTATTTCTGCTCTATATATATATATATATATATCTGCTTGGACAAATATACATACCCCAATCACATACAAAAATTCATACAGCAATTTTTGTTCTATACCTTTTTGTTTCATTATCTTCAATACAAACAAATACAACATTCACACACATACATATACATATACACATACATATAAAATGAGCCAACATTCTCGTCCTCAGCGTCCTGCTCTCAATCGATCCCAAAGCTCGCTCACCCTCTTGCCCTTCACAAACCGGGTGGGTGGACACATGTCTATGTTCAGACTAGCCGCCAATGGGGCTATATGCAAGGCAGTGACGGCAACAAAAGAGCGTGCGTTCTATGAAGAGCTATTTAAACACCATCCCCAACTCCTTTCATTTGTACCACTCTACATGGGAGTAATTCGGATCTCATTTGATCAACTCAAGCCTCAAATTGCCTGGCAGGACCGGCAACGTTTACGGCACTACTCTCTCAACAACCGACGAAACAACTCTTTTAATAATAACAGCAACAATATCAATGGCAATAATGGCTGGCGCACACTACGATCAAATCGTAGTCAGGAGGACACACCAGATTCTGAAGATTACCCAGAGTTTGATGAGCAAGAATATAACTACGACGAGGAGAGTAGCATGAGTAGTGCAAGTAGCTGCGGTATGAGCAACATCAGCATCACCAACAATAACAACAATAACAACAATTCAACCGCGGACATAAAGTCTACAATCGGCAGAGGAGCAGAAGCTGAATTAACAAACGAGTTTATTGTGTTGGAAGATCTGACGCTTGGACTACGTAAACCCTGTGTCCTAGACCTTAAAATGGGCACACGCCAACATGGGATCCACGCCTCAGCTGCCAAAAAAGCAAGCCAGACAGCCAAATGTCAAATGTCAACCAGTCAACAGCTTGGTGTACGTCTTTGTGGTATGCAGGTAAAAAAAAATGAGAGAGTAATAATATAAAATATTCAATTACATACATACACATGTGAATACATATAAATTATATTGTTGTTATCTATATTATTATCATTATCATTGTTATAAATATGTATATGTATATATGTGCTGTATTGAAAGAGTTGGAAACTAATCAAAGAAATCCCACCTATACACACACGCAAAAAATGATTTTTTTTCCAAATATATATTTCCAACAACAATCATTATCATCAAATGTATTTTGTATATGTGTATATATATATATAAAAAGGTTTATCATCCTAGAGAACATGTTTACAAACTGCAAGACAAATACGTCGGTCGTAGTCTGACACCTCAGTCATTCTATGACACTCTGGTTGGGTTCTGTAGTGATGGGGATCAAGTATTGGCACACCTGATCCCTGATCTTGTGGAGAAGTTACGTCGATTGTCTGAATTGATAGCATCTCTGCCTGGTTATCGATTTTACGGTTCAAGCCTATTGATTCTATACGACGGTGATAACGAGATAAAAGGCAACACCAGCCCTGACACTGTCACTGTCACTGGTCATACTACTACCACCACTGCCGCTGCTGCCACAACTACAAAAAAGGCTTGTGTTGATGTACGAATAATCGATTTCGCACATTGTGTCACTCAACGTGAAATGCAAGATAACCCGTCTTTTGTAATCTGTCCGCCTCAACATCCCGATGAACCCGATCTTGGATATCTACTTGGTTTGAGCACCCTGATTCGTTCCTTTGAACGCATCTATCGTGAGGCAATTTCACCTTAAATTGCCAATTTTATTTTTTACACACTATTCTACTCACAACTCACATCTATATACACAAATTGTATATTGTATATTATAATTTTCTGTTATTATTTTTATTTAATATTTATATAGCACATCACACTTCACTAACTCCATCCCACTTATACACTCGCAATCACAATCACTCACTTTGCTCTTTAAAATTTAGATAAAATTTTATATTCTTTATTGTCATTATTGTTAAGTTCTTTCTTTGTTCTAATCACCTTTGTTCTTTTATATATTTATTATCTATTTTATCATTTATATACATTTATACACAAATAAAGCAAGATTTACATACATTTTGGTTTTATTGTTATTATTTACAAAATCCTTTTATTATTATTTATATTTATTTATATATGTAAAATTCGTTTCAAAACAATTAATTTGAAACATTCTTTATTTATTTCATTTTAATTCAATGTATATATTATATATACTTTTGGTAAAGTTGGGCTGGCTTAGAGCTTAGCTTAGTTCATGGACTGGACGAGCTTGTTGATAAAGTTCTCGCGGTCACCGGCATCACCACCCTCGACAAAGTGCAAGAACTTGCGAGCGTGCCACAACTTGTTGGGGTTTGAGAGCTTGAAGGGCCACAAGAAGTTGGAGGCCTCCTTGAAGTGGGGACCGACGGTGGCAATCTCGTTGATGAGATCCTCGACGCAGACGATGTTGAACTTGCCGAGACCCTTCTCGATAACAGAGTTATCGTGGATGGGGATTCTCTGCTTGTCAGACTTGGCATATCCACGCTTGTAGATCAACTCACGGATGGTCTTCTGGTTGGGGTAACCGTAGGCGACGTAGGGCTGGACCAACTGGAGCATCTCAGAGGTGGCCTTGTTCAACTTGACAAACACACCGTTGTTGATCTGCAAGAGACGGAGCAACTGGAGAACCTTGCGGGGCTTGGGGGCAATGTTGTTGATACCGCGGATACGGACAACGAACACAAGCTTGGGCTGGGCAGGGACGTAGAAGTCACCGTTCTTCTTGGCCTGGCGACGGAGGAAGACCTCGCGTCTCTCGGCAGCCTTGTTCTCGGCGTGGTAGGTAGCAGCACGCTTGAAGAGATCACGTCTCTTGGCAATACGAGCCTAAAAATAAATAAATTGGTAATGATAATAATGTAAGTATAAATGTATGCATATGCACTTATGCATGCATGCATGCATGCACACATGTATGTATGTATGTATGTATGTATGTATGTATGTATGTATGTATAGGTATGTACGAATGCGTTTGTTTGCTCATGTAGTTTTGTTTTGTTTTGTTTTATTATTATTATCATTATTACCTTCTTGGCTTCAGCCTTCTTGGTGGCAAGGGCAGCAGCAGCCTTGGCGCAGGACTGGTTCTTCTTCAAGAGAGTCTCGGGGACGAGGACCTGGTTGGCAGAGGGGACGTTGCTATAAAAGAGAAATTGGGTACTGTTGTCAATGTACTGTACTATACCATACTTGTTGTTTCTTCTGTTCTCTTCTTTAAACTATTTGTGTATATATATATATATATATATATATTGGTGAAAAGATCAAAGGAATAAGAATGAATCCTTCAGTGACAGCAACAAAGTACGCAGTGCATGAAATATATATTTAACTAAAGCTGATTTATAGAATAGTAAATAAAGTATATAATGAAATATATTTATAAACCATCAGCAATAGTAATTTCTCCCAAAAATTCATATATATATATATTTCTTTCAACAAGATATTAAAAAAAATAATTAAAAATAAATAAATAAATGAGATAGAAAACCCAAGCCACCCGGTAAAAACCCATCTTTTATACATGTATATAAAAACAGATTTCCGGTTGAACAAGTAGGTGAATGGTATTAAGAAAAATAGACAATATGGACAAACATTGTGTGTATAAGGTATACATTTGGTGTCTTAACATATACGCCTTTAATTCCAATTTCCTATCACGACTATTCATTTAATAAATGTGAAATGAAGTAGCTTTATGTGACAAGTATTTCCAATCAACAAGACAAGACAAAGAAAACAAAAAAGCTCTTTTCTTTTCTTTTGTTGAGTCTTGAAGATACCTCGATCTTTTTTTAAAAAACTTTAAAATTAAAGTTATATAAAGAAACAAGGGAGAAGCACAGCCCGAAGATGTAATTGTGTGTGTATGTGTGTATGTGTGTATGTGTGTAGTGTAGTATAGAAGATGGAAGAAGAGTGGCATAGTGTGGGAGAAAAAAAGGTACTAGGTACTTGTAATAGGTATGGGTAGTGAGAGTGAGAGTGATAGTTGAAAAGACTATGGTAGAGTATAGTAGATTGTGGTAAAGTGAGGGTGGGGTTGTAGAGTGTTATACTTACTAAGCGACCATTTTATATTTTACTAGTTTCTATTGTGTCGAAGGAGAAAGAGAAAGAGAAAGAATAGGAGAAATTGGTTGAAAAAATCAAAGATTGACCGGGGTCTGGATAACAAGCCACTGGTAATTGCTGATTGGTTTATACACTATTGAGAGGATAAATTGACATTAGTGACCTTTGGGGAAAATAAGACGGTGTGCGTGGTGGTTGGCAGCCGCCTCTCTTCGGAGAATGAATTTGGAAAAGAAAGGAGAACGAAGTGTAGATGAGAGGAGCGAGAGGAGCGAGAGGAAGAAGCAGAGAAGGCCATAACAGAGGAAGTTTAGTGAAGATGAATAAAGTATCTCTTTTTACCTCGTTAAAATAACTTTTCCCATTTTATTATTTTGACAACTGATTCTCATCCCCATACACCTAGCCAACTAAATATTATTTGACTCATCCTAGCTATTGGAGTGAACATCTATTGTCTCGAGAACGTATCCTCTTGAAGTAGTTTACTGTCCCTCGTTACCACGCCTCCATTAAGGATATAGAATCTGTGCTAGCTAGTAACCCGGACGTAAAGAATATTCGACTGGAACGTCCCTCATCGCAGTAGTATCGTAATAAGTTGCATTGCCTCTTACAAGTACCATACGTGTCACGCTGATTAATAAGAAACTATGTAAAACATGTCTCAAGTAGTCAATGTCATAAGCATAGCTGTATGCATATATATCTCGTATATAGTATTTATTAATTGACCGGGCGCATTATAAAGTTGGATTTAGCTTTGCAAAATTGGCCCAGGCATCCTAAGCCGTGATACATTTATTTTGCCAGGAGCTAGAACTTGAAGCAAGGTCTCAAGAGCAAACAAACACAAGAGAAAAGAAGAAAAATATTTGGAGACACATTAATTTGATTAAAAAGATAAATTGCTTGTTTCCCTGCATGAATTTTTGCATGCTTGATCTTTATCTCATTTTACCTTTTATTCTTCTTTCAATGATTATGATTAAGCTCTTACTGATAAGCAGTTGTATAGAGCATAAGAATGTGATTAACCCAAGAAGGCAAATGGCCGGGATCAATCCTGATTGGCCTGATCAATAGCAAGACCAATTGAATATTTCTTACAGCACATATATATATATATATTATAGACAACTGACTTGCAGGAATTATCATGCCTGACACAGATCTTTAAGAAATAATAGTAACGATAAGAATAATATTTAAATAGAAGAAGAAAATTGTATAAAACAAATGAAGAAAAAGAAAAATAAAAGAGTTATATATATATATTGGTCTTGTAAATCGAGTATGTAATTGGTAAAGGTATAGAAAAAAATGAAAATAGAGTTAGATAGTTATAGAGATAGATAGAGAAAAACACAAGAAAAATAAGCTTTCCGGATTCAAAAGGCAAGATGTTCTTTTGTTGTTGCACTTCTTGTACACTTTCGATTCAACTGTACATATATAGATATATACATGTTTGTGTGCTTGGAAATATACAGTAGGTATCCTCATTTTTCGCCTTCTTCTTCTTATCTTATACCAATTGAACATAATTAGCTGGGAACATTCCCTGGCGAGAACCAATCTTGCCAGTCCACCAATCATCCTGATTGTCAGACTTTGTGATAATGGTGATAATATCGCCTTCCTGGAAACTAAGATCTCCTGATTGTTCACCTACAAAGGCATAGAGCGCCCTTGCGCTAGGCTCCTTGTGGCGGATAGGAGGGGGAGGGGGAGGAGCAAATCTTTGGATATTTGGTGTTGGTGAAGTAGGAAGTGATGATGGTGGCGTTGGTCCTGATGGTGTTGCTGTGTGCCCATAAGCAGGTGGCATGATGTACGCGGGTTCCGCAGGGGGTGGCTTGGCAAAAGGAGAAGCTAGTACAGGTTTGCTGTACATAGAAGGCGGCTGTGGTGGTTGATTTGTCGAATAAGATGATCCTTGCTCATAATTTGTGGATGGTTGAGGAGTTGAATAAGGATATTGTTGGTCGTAGTTTGCTGCGGGTGGCTGTTGCTGGGGTGCATGATTTCCATAATTCTGTCCAGAGAGTGGAGGAGCTCTGAGTGTACCGGGTGCAGAGATAGTGTTGCTTCTAAATACTGTCTGACCACTACCACCATCTTCTGAGCCTCGATTGTACATTGCACCAGTACTACCGAGTGTATGAAATTTGGCGTTCAATGCTCTATAGAGCGCATCAGCTGCAGGAGGAGGAGGGACTGATCCGTTGAGCAATTCTTTTGCAGTGACTTTTCTGCCGTAGAATTTCTCGTTGGTGTCATTTCGAGTCAAGATCACTGATCCTTCTACTGACACACCCGCAAAAAGTCCTTTGGTTTTGCTGTAAGAATAAATTGCAGAAACGTGTTTAAATGTTGCCGTTCCCGAAGCTTCGGCATTTCGGCCAATTGGACCCGCAGCCACTAGAAAAGAAGAAGGAGAAGGAGAAGATAGAGAAGAAGAGAGAAAGAGAGAGAGAGAGAAAACACGTACGTTTAATATAAATGATTACACATATAAACACATGTCAAGGTATGTATGTATATAAATATATAACATGATAATAATGCTTATTTTCAAGTATATCATATATATTCTCACCAGATACATTTCCACCGAGTGTAACATTTCCAAAGTGACTGAATGTCTTGACGGCTTCTTTAGTGTTAAGAACCAAGATAAAATCGGTCAACTCGGCACCTGTTATATAAATAAAAAATATTGGGCGTCAGTGCAGTAAATAAAAGGAGAAAAATAAAATAGAGTATCGCCGTATTGATATTCATACGAAGAAAGACACTCTCATCAACCTACACACCCACACCACCAAAGAGAAAAAACATGTTATATACTACACATACCAATTTGACCACCGGCACCAATACCACCTGTACCAATTGCAGAAGGAGCGGACCATGCTATATACAAAATATAATAATGATGCGTATATAAATAAATAAATAAATACATACATACATACATAGCACATGAGAATTGACCAAGATTTTCTTAACAAATAAATAATAATTCGTAGTTGCTTACAGTTATCGGGTAATCTATACCATCATCAACAAGAACAATATATATATATATATATAATGTAAGTACATGCACATGAATATTCATCTTTATATATATATATATATATTACTAACCTTGCTACAACCACACCAAATCCAGCTCTTCCCGAGAATAAGAATCCTGCTTTGATAACAGTGTAGATAGCCAGGCCCTGGGCTTTGGCGAGAATATCCGATGGAATAACCTTGTCAATTCCCTGTCCAGGATCTGTTTATTATTATTATTATTTTAAAAAATTGTCAATTAATTAACCAATTAATCAACTCATTCATTTATTATACTTTGATTGTACCCTATACTATAATATACTATCATTTTTGTACTTGCCAATAAACTGATTGAGAATCTTTGCAGCCTTTTTGCATTCACCTAATATACATAGAAATTTAGAGTCATATATTATACTCACAAGAAAAGGGCGAAGAATAACAACGACCAAAAAGAAGAAGAAGAAGAAGAAGAAAGCTTATAATTATAATTATTATCATTATCATTTACCAGCAAGGTTGGTTGGTAGAGGTGAGTTAATTCCGCTAAAGTCAAATTTCTTTCCTTTCATTGTTGTTGAATGACTTTTTTATACAAAGTATAGATTGTGATGAGTAAATGAAGAAGAGTAGATCTTGTGCCCTGGTTTTCTTTTTATTTTATTTTATTTTATTTCAGTGTAACAAAGAAATCAGTTTTTCTTTCTTTTTTCTTTTTTGGTTGCCAAGGAAACTTAAAGAGTTACGTCATTATATATAAATATAAGGTATTTCAACAGAATATACAAAAATAGAGACAGCAGGTTTTCTTCTTTTTCTTTTTCATTTTGGGATTATTCAGTAACTGACAACAGCTTTCTCTTTCCCCCCTTTTTAATTTTTTAATTTTTTAATTTTTTAATTTCTTGAAAGACTTGCTGAGCAGAATTGGCTATGTTTCTCTTCTATTCTATTTTCATTTTTATATCAAATCAAATCAAATCAAATATGAAAATTATGCTATAAAATTACTTGTCCAACTCAACTCAATCAATTTTCTCCCAACTTGCTTTATTAAACAACACCTTTATATATTTATATATATAATTTAATAGCAATTATTTTTTTTGTATCAAAGAAAACAAAAAAAGTGAGATATTCTCTCTTTCTCTATGCTTTAGAATATTTTATGATCTAAACCATTGACTATGTGTATGTAGTGTGTAGTGTAGAATATACCTTGTTATTATTACAGGAATAAGAAATTTATAATGTTGAATCAAACAGTAGATTCTAATGACAATCTCATTCATCAGTCAAAACTTGTCAAGAAATAAACAAGCAGAACACGAATTTCCATTAATGACGCATTGCTCATCCTCTCAGTTTCGTACGACTCTAAAGCGCATAATCCCAGATGGCGCAGTCGGTTCAGAAGAATGCTCTCCAAATATACATTCACTTTCATCCTTGCTTTCTTCTAAACAATCTGATACACTAAAAGCAACAGATAAAGATTGTAGTGCTTTGAACAAAGCAAAGTCAAACAGTGAGAATAAAGCAGACAGGACAAAGGTAAGATATAATGAGCTATATATATATGTATGTATATATAATCCAGGATTAGAAAGAGCACAAGACAATAGTGATTTTATACACACATTCTGATATTTATATATAAGATTTATGTATAAGATATATATTTTATATAAAATACAAAGTATACGTTTGTGTATTTGTTTTTTTTTTTACCTAAATTGAAATAACACCAAATAATATATATATATATATATAAGACCAGGCACAAAAGGCTTAGGAAACAGAGTTTGTCTCTCAATCATCTTATAAACTTCACTTTGACTGAACCACCTGTTCCTTCTCACATTCCTTGTACTTCAATGAGTTCACAAAGCCTCATTCCTCACAAACGAGATGCCTTTGTCAACGCAAAGTAAATGACCAACCATTTCCCAAAAATTAATAACGATTTAATAGGAATTATTATTAATTAAAGAATATATGTGTATATGAATATGAATAAATAAATAACATATATATGTATTTGTGCGTGTGTACGCGTTTTATTACCATTACTTCTTCTTCTTTATATAAAGCTATCGTTTCTTAATCCACCCAGACTCTCGAGACACTGTGGATGTTGTTAACCCAGATACAAATGTTGATTGGGATAATGTCGAGCAAGTAGTGAGTGTCAACCTATCTCTCCCTCTACTACTACTACTACTACTACTACTACTACTACTACTACTACTACTACTACTGTTATTGATAAGGGTATTATAAATGTCACTGGACTTGCACCTTAACAATATTGGTGTGTAGGTGGTGTCTGCTGCAAATTGTTCCAATTGTCCCGTGTGTCTTTCAACGCCAAGCGTTCCGAGAATGGCTAAATGTGGTCACATATTCTGTCTGGCTTGTATTTCACAGTTTTTCACCGTACAAGCCAATCCATACAGAACAGAACGAGGGTGTCCAATATGTATGAAGCATATTGAACGATGTGATTTACGGTGTGTCCGCATAATAGACTGCTTTGCCATCAAAAGCGACAAGAAAATGTCTTCCGATGATGATGAAAGCGACCAAGAAGATAAACAAGACGATGAGCAAACTGATGAAGAGCCAAGTGTCAAACCTGGCCAGACAGTTGACTTTTGTTTGCTGCACCGCAAATCTGACTATGTGTTTGTGCAACCAGTCCCCGAGGATAGCACCAACACTTCATTTCGCTCAAATATTTCGAAAAAGATCCCTTTTGTATCTACCAAAGGTGTGCTGGAGTTCTCAAGGTATATGTTGGCTACTCGCAAGCACATGGAGGCAGAATTCGAAAGAGAACAGTCGACGTTAGAAATAGAGGCCATTGAATCCCTGACGCTAAAAGACGCCAATCAACTGGGTACTGTAACTAAATGCATCCAAGAAATCGAGACATCCAACGAGGGTCTCAGCCAAAGGTACTCTACAGACTCCAATTCGACCTCAATGTCCCTTGCCAAAACAAGAGCGTCTTGGGCAGCCGGATACCGCCGAGCGACTGCCAATCCTACACGTCCAGCTGGAGTAGGACAAGACTACTATTTCCATCAGGCGGTAGACGGTCAATACGTCTACCTGAATTCTCTTAACATCCGCATGTTGCGACATGAATTTGGAGACTATTGTAATTTTCCAAAACGATTCTCATTATTTGTACTATATACTGAAGAAGCTACAATAACTCCAGTAAGTGTTTAAAGTATCACTTTTTATTTATTTATTTATTTATTTATTGATTTAGGAACTTCGTAAACGACACAAGTATATCGCACATTTACCGCTTTATTGTAATATTACATTTGCTCTTGTTGATCTAAGTGGTGTTGTTTCTGAACCAACTCTCAAACGCTTTGAAAGTTAGTATTACTTATACTATTATTATCATGATATATATATATATATATGTAAGAGGGCTGTTTTACTGATTTATAGTGCTTGATTACTAGATGATATGGCGCAGCGTCTTGATAAGCAATCCGATGAACCTGTTGATGTAACAAGAAGTTCACCAACTTCAAAAAACAGGAGAAATACTACCAATAGTAATAATAACAATTACGATGAAGATGAAGACGAAGACGAGGATGAAGACTGTTTTTACTATTATGGTACCCCTTCAGGTCAAAACCAGAACCGTAGCCGCAGCCGTAACCGCAACCCCACAACACAATCACCGTCACCGTCACCACCACAATCGTCATCAGCATCACCATTGCAATGGCAAGACCAATCCCCGGTGGGTTCATTAGTAGCGCGTACCTTAATTGCTTCACTCGCAAACCCTGCACCAACTTCGGATTCGAGATTTGAAGCTGATTCTGATGACGAAGATCTAAAGTATGTATTGCGACTATCAGCCGCAGAGTATGCAAGTCAGCAGGAGATGCGACAAGCAAATCGCGCAGAAACCACTGAGACTACAGGTAGTGCTAATTAATCTTTCCTTCGAAAAAAAAAGATTTTGGTGAATGTGTAAAATTCAATTCAATTTCACTTCAATTTTGAGTTCAATTTCAACAATTTTATTTATTAAAGATATTCAAAATGAAAACAAGTCCAGGAGGTTATTCTTTTAAATTGCATTAATGGTGAATGGTTTGGGTTAAGCTAAGATATAGAAAGAGATGTTGAGAAAGTACTATGTCCTTTAAAGAAAGAAACAATAGTTGGTCAAACTGTGATTAGGTATAAACCAAAGACTACAAAAACAGTACACAAAATATGGCATTATAAAAGAAAAGGCTATATATCAAATTACTATGAATCTACCCAGAAATTTGTTATTTGCATTATTTTTTAAATATATGTATTTAGTAGCCTCATCAAGACCAAGCAAAAAGCAATCTGTTATGCGAACGAAGTTTGTTTTAAGTACTAGGGACATGAAATAGTTTATCAATATATTATCCCTAATCTCTGCACCTACGACAAGATATCAGAACTCTAGTTCTTAGTCTCTTCCCTCCCTGCTAGCTTACCCTGCTTACCTACCTAAGCTATTGTATTGTATCTTGATGTACTGTGCTGTGCTATGCTCTTCGACGCTCTTCCTCATCACATACTTTTTTTTTCTCTATTTATTTCGAGAGGTTTCTCAGCAGATGCAAAACATATTTTTAAAGAGCCGGTTGATTTATTAACTGAGTCTTTTTGTCTGCATGATTCCTGTAAGAGCATCTCCAGCAGTATCTAAACCTAAATACTAAATATCCAAATTAGGAAACTGGTGTTTAGATTTTCCAAAAAAACGTCTCCAGCAGTTTCTAAACAAAAATCTAAATACCCAAATCCGGAATTTAGATCTAAACTTTTTGAATCAAAATCTAAACTTCTGTAGGTTTTCTCAGAATTTGTTTAGATTCTATCATTTACTAAATTTCCATTTTTTATATTGTGACTTTGAATTTTCAATTTTAAATCTCAGACTTTAGGAAAAACCTCACCAAAATCATCAGCTCTTTAGAATCTGTGTTAAGAAACTGCTGGAGTGACCTTGATATTCTTCATACTAAATTGCTTTATTTGTACTAGCGCGGTAAATCCTAATTTGGATATTTAGTATTTGGGTTTAGATACTGCTGGAGATGCTCCAAGGAGTTGGGATCCATAAGCCAGTGTCTTTCTCTATTTCTCATTAAGCGCGTATTTCCCCAAGCTGCTTGGTTCTCATAATTTTCAATACAAATTTTGAGCCGCATAAATGCAGATTTTAAATTAATAAAAACCGAGAAATTAATCACTATTCTAACATCGAATCCTGTTTGTTCCGAGTTTATTATTATTATTAAAAGATAAAATAAAAACCAAGCCTTCCGTTCACCACCTCCTTCTTCTTCCTCTTGTTCATCATATGACATATGTACCTAAAAAATTGTTTGGAGGCCGTTTATCTTTGTAATTGAGTTCACAAAGCTCAAGTGCAAGAAGTATTAGGCCTATTATGGCAAGATTTTCTTTATTTTATGTTGTTTTTGGTTTCTTTTGACATCTATACTAGTAAGTTGGTATTTGCTGGATATCCAACAAGATGTGTCTCTGGAAACTATAATAATTATTATCCGCTTATGTACCAATAAATAAAAAGAAGGGAATTGTACATCACAGGACACTGTTTAATGTACCTGAAAATATTTCAAGAAATTATTACTGTATGCGTTGTTTACAAATATATCTATATAACATGTACATCTTTATACATTTTATTCCATATATTCTTTGGGGGTAATACTCATTTTGACACCAGATTAATACTTACACCCACAAAGAGTAGGTGTCCGATGGTAAATAATATATATATATATATATATATACAATATAAATAAAGAAGAAAAATGCTGTGTTCTGGAATTACTTTAAAAGGGATTCAACATTGTTGAAGGCTTGAATCACATGCTTATCTACCAGCGTGTTGCTTGATATATATATATGTGTGTGTGTGTGCTTTTTTGAAAAGCACGGCCCTTTTTTTTACTTTTACTTTTATTTATATTTATATTTCATTCTTGATTGCTTTTGTCTGCTTGCTTATGCACAATTATTATATATAAAAATAAAATCGGAATACAAAATAAAGCTATTTGTCACCATGGAGAATTGATATATGTGTTTGTGCGTTAGTGGTGGTCTGTATTGTTTGTTGCTAAGTTACTAAATTAAAATAAATAAAAAAAATCTAAGGAGCTCATGTAAGTCACCGTCTGTTTATATATAATGTATGTATGTATGTATGTACGTGCGTGTGTGTGTGTGTGCGTGTGTGTTTATTTGTACGCATGATAAAGTGCATGTTTTCCATCTACTTCTCTTACTTGCTGTTCTTTTTCCAAAAACCTACATACGTACACACATACATAACTATATACCTTTGAGTATATATTAAGCAAAAACAAAAAATAAAACAAATGACCTCAAGATGATAGACTTGTTCTTTACTTATTACAGCTATTATTTTCTTGTACACCCCACCTGGCTTTTCCCATTTTATACATGGTCTATCCTGATATTTTAATTCTTTCACACATAAACAGCTGTACTTTTTTTGTTTATTTTATTATTTTTTTACTCTACTGTTCTCTATCCATTATGGCCACACCTCTATCTCTTCAGTTCCAACTCCTTTACCACTGGGAAAACAGCACACGTAATGACGATCTCAAGACATGCATGTACCCAACCTTCAAAGTCAATTTGAACAATGTGCCAATCTACCGACTGATCGATTACCAATTCGAATCACACTACATTAGTGCAGGACAATTATGGAAAGCGAGTGGACTGACAATTATTGAAGGCCTGCACCTCTTCCAACTCCACCCTTCTGACTACCAAGTTGATTTCTTGATCCCAGTATTTCCCTTCTGCGACATCTGGGTGACGACCAAAAAGGCACGGAGTATGGCGGCCAGTCTTGGGGTTGACATTGAACTCGACCGGTTTCTTGATCCAGGTCTAGATCGCTTCTATTCCTCTGATAATGCTGCCCGAAATGAGATTGTGCACAACTGGAAGGTCGAGGCAATTCCGAATGCCATGTATTCAACGCGCGCCTTGCTGGAGACCGAATTTGAAATGCCAGACCGGTTGACAGCCAATCGCAAGATCCGGACGCAGATCTCCCGGCTCAGACAACCAGGAATTATTATGAAAGACAGGTTCGAGAACGGGCTTGTGCGGTGGCAGGTTGGAACATACGAGCAATTTATCCAGCCTTCAGGCTTTTCTGCCTCCGGGATATCTCAATTGCGATCAGAACAAAGGAATAATCATAATAATAACAATGCTATTGATGATGACGAGGAATTGGAAGATGATGATTTGGAAGGATATCCGCAAGCTAGTTCGGTGTGGGATGTTTTGCAAGGTCTGCTGTGCGATCTTCAGACCCTGAGACGACAAGGTGTGACAACTAGTAACAATATCCGAGAATCACGGGTCCTGTCAGACACAATGCTTGTTGGAAACATCCCGCTCAAGAGAGAGTACCTTGGTCAGAGCATGGCTCTCCAAAACATGTACATTGCTGTTATGGCAGAAAAAATCTACAATGAGATCCAAGGGATGGCTACTGAATCTAGAACTGAACCTGGAAACAAAAATCAAAATCAAAATCCAAACCCAAATGAAAATGAAAATAAAAATAAAAGTAAAAAAGGCATAGAGATAGAAAGAGAAGAAGATGATGACGATTTGGAAGAAGAAGAAGAACGATCGGTAAACAAGGTGGCTGGATTAAGAAACGAAAGTCTAGGTTCTTTGTCAAGCGAATACTCATTAGGTGACCACATTGATCCACAGATGATGCTTCACGATCGAATGGACTTTCTGGAACAGAGCCTGTATCGCATGAGTCGCAAGTCGAGAAAAAAGGTCGATGAAGTAGTGACAGGACAGCAAGAACTTGAGAATCAAATATTAGCCCTGGAGCAGTGGAGGTCAAAGAGTGAGCTGGCAAGAAAGAGTGAACGGGTGTGGATGTTTATGGTTATGCTTTCTATTCTGATCGGTAGCTGGGTCCTCCGATGAATACAAAACACATTTGTACACAACTTACAAAAATAATACTAATTCTAATTCTAATGCAGTCAATCAAAAAGTTTTTTGTTTGTTTGTAAGAAGCATTTTATTAAGCTTGAGAGGTCTGGTGACACTCAAAAAGAAGATAATCAAAAGAGGAATCATAGAATTTGTCTTAAAGAATTTCTAGCCTTTTCAATGGTTTTTTTGAAGAGTTTATTTTGTTTTGTAGTGCAGTATAAAATATAAGTACCATTAAAAGAGAGGGTCGAGATTCAATTCTTAGTAGAGGCGGGTTAACGTCTTGCGAGCAGTACCAAAAACAGAAGAACGAATAAAAGGGGATTCGTAAAGAATGAAAGTTCAGTGGTGATGCCAAATGGCAATAAGGGTGCATCCAAAATCAACAGAAGGAGGAATGGACGAGGCCAGAGGAAAGGGAAAAGAGAAGGAAATGCCAAAATTCTTGCCAATGACGAGGTTCAAGAGAGAAATCAGGATAGCGAGCACAAACGAGACGGTAGGAGCACAGTCCTCATAAAGCGCGGGTGGAAAGACGTGCCCAAGTTTGAGAAGGTGCAAGTATATGAAAGAAAGAGGACAAGTCAATTGATGTGCCATCTTGAATGGGCAACGACGGATATTGCTGGACAAATTTGCTATGGTGAGCAACCAGCGCGAACAATGATTGAATGCAATGTGAGAGAGTTGAGTTGAAATTGACCACGGAAATTATGAAGGACACTATAACGCTGGTTGTGGCTGGTAATAGATATTGACTGTAGTGACGCCAGGACAGGATTAATGGTGTAGAGATTGAAAACGAAGAGACCTTTCAAGGTCGGGGGAAGCGAATACGTTGTCAATTGTTGAGGATGTCAGCCCGTGGTAAAAGGTAAGTTGAGCTACCTCGCCTGTTGAAATGATACAGTTCACGAGATTGTCAGTGAGAAATTGAAGCAAGGGGGAAGATGGAGTGTCGTGGATGTATAAGTATTGAGTGCGTGATTGAGGTCGACCAGAAGAATCAAATTAGTAGATCTGGTGGAGTAATGGGAAGAGTCATGATACAAACAAGCAATGTCGCAAGCTGTCAAGAATTGATGGCAACCAATCAAAATCGATGCCGTTGGTTGTTCAAAACCAATTTCGCGTTTTTAGAAATGAAAGTCGTAATTTTAGAAATCAAGTCGCTTGGTTTGTGAGAATGGTGATTTCTTGGCACTTCAAAAAATAAGCGAGAATCCTCTCTCATTACTGGGGGGTTCATTTTCTTCGATTCTTATTTTAACGCGACCACAATATTTTTATTTGAAGATGAGTATGGAATTGTCGCGGATGAAAATGGAGGTCCTGAACCAATAGAATATACCTTTGATTAGGATGAATTTGTTGTTGAGACGATTGCAACTCATAGTAAATAGTTGAAAAATGCGGCTTCAGGTGAATCTTCTGCATCTTGCTCAATGTTGATAGAAAAACCAAAAGATAAAGGCATATGTATGAAAGAAGCGGACACAGAACGTGATTATGTGCCTATAACGCCCAGGATAAGATTAGATCTTTTGACCTGAGAATTGAAAGGTATATGAGCGCATCAGCTGCACCGAAGCAGTTGGGAATCCACATTTGGGCTGCTCAGAGATGGATTAAGCAATACACCATATGTCTTGATAGTATTTTCTGAAGTCTCTAAGCAAGTTGGTCGTAAATTCATATTGAGTGAAAAACATACAACGGCCACTATAAACTTTATTGATGTTAATCCCTCAGTTTTTATTGTTGAAGTGAACGAACATCTGTTGAAGCGATTCAACTATCTCAAATTTTTACGAGAAGCAAATGTAACCTCTTGTTGAAGAAAACTTACCTCTACTCTGTTGGAAGAAACAGTCCAGCAAATACTGAGGAGCGATACGATTGAGTTTGCAAATAGAAAATTACAAAAATGAGTTTTCTGACAAAGTTGTTTTTGACATCAATATGAAACGCTCGAAAGATTGGTACAGAAAATGCATGCGCGTTACTGTTACCAAACCTACTACGGGAACGAACATAACGTCTATATTTGAGGCTATCTCTGCTGCAGGTTTGATTACAGCCGATGTAAAAAAAACCGAGACCTGGGAAGAAGAGGAAGACCGGGGGATACATAAGTTCGGAGACAATAACAGGACACTAGATAAGCTTCTTAAAAATGGCTCTAGATGAAATGAACAAGCATCTGTATAAGAAGACCAATAAATAGTAAATTATCCAACAAGATTGTGCCACAAAGTCTGCGATAACAACAAGTCCTTATAATCTTCTGCATAACTGGCTTTTGATATAGTGTATTTTTTATGACCAAGTCTAAGTTTAGGGCACAAACAGCTATTTTGATACGAATATATTGTATGAATTTCAGGACACATCATTTTGCCCTGAAGGGTTAGAAAAGGACACCGAGCCTTAGAAAGATGGTCAGAATTAATTAGTCTGGTTAAATAGAAGTGTCGTGTCCCACAAGAAAATGTCGGCCTTGTAGGATTAGTGTTTGTTTTTTTTTTTGAAATATTTTACAAATATATATATAATTTCAATTGATGTTTAGCTTGTTAAGAATAATTGCGCATTTGGGCTCAAACATTTATAAACTAATTAATTAATTAATAGTTAATTAATTAATTAATTAATTAGTCAAGAGAAAGAAAGAAAACCCGTACTCATTTGTTCTACTTCTTTACTAGAATTTTAGTGCGCTTTGTTCCCAAGAATAGAGTTGTAATCTATCATGAAAACGTAGTCAAAAAGATTCATTAAAAATGATTATCACAAAGTTCATATTGTTTCGATAAGACTTTGATAATAACTAGGTACGATATATGTATACGACTGCCACTGAATAAAATACATTTGTCATTTCTCTATAGCTGATAGAGATGCACAAAATCTAATAAAAGTAAAAGAATCTAGCCACAGACTACTACTAGTACATACTTTTATATAATTTATCTATAGAATAGCCCTAAGGTATGTGCGACAGATAATACAGGCTTTTTAAAAATATGTGACATCTTTTACTCTTGGAAGAAGTGTGACATGAAAGAATATATCCAGTGGGTGTGACCTTGGCATCCATTATTATTTATACGCTCATATAAATACTTATATAATACAATGTGTATATATAAAAGAAGAAAAAGATCAGCAATCTAATCTCAGCAAGATGGCACACAGAAGTTTGGGTTTTTTGGGTTTTTTTTTACTCGATAGGAACACAAGAAAATGAAGCAGACGATCAACCTTTTATGTATTCTTTTTTTTTTTACTTTGTAACTTAGTATAGCTTAATGAGAAACACAGAGAGAAATGTTGTAAGAGTGCTATTAAAAATTATGTGCATATGAATATATATTCTTAAAGATAAAAACAAAAGAAAACAAAAAGGACTCTTGTATACACAACGAGAAAGAAGACCCGGGATAAGCTCGATTATTTTTGGATAGAAAGAAAGCCAAATATATATATTTATTGGGTGTAAAATATTAGAAAATTAAGAAAGAAATAAAGAAAAGCACTTCCGCCCAATAATTTATATTTCTATTTGGGATAGAATGCTTTTGCTTGTGTTACAATAATGACAAAGGTTTGAAAATAAAGCTTTGATTTTGTCTGGTCTGGTCTGGTCTTGTTCTGACGTGTTGTGTTGTACTGCATTGCCTTGACTAAGTATATGTATACATATATACTATAAACTTGTATCTTATCAGATTAAATTGTAGTTGTAGAAAAGAAAATATATACATTAAGTTTTTGTGGGGTTTGTAGTAAGCAATGACTGCCAAGATCTTATCAATTGTTACTAGATTCACACTCAAGATATATCCGAACGCAAAAAAAAAAGATCAACGAAACAGTATATGTATATGTATTGCTTGCTTATAGTCATTATACTAGTAAAAATTATTCTATAGCTTTTATCTTTCTTGCGGTTACTTATCCAATTTCTTTAAAGACTCTTTGTTTTTTTGTTTTAACAAATCAACTAATCAACATTTCCTTCAACTCTCCAAACACCAAAATTGATTTACTCTTATAAACTCATTTGTAATAGTGGGTTAAAGATATATAGCTATATATTTTGGTTACTATGAAGGCGGGACATCTTTACTAAAAACCTATCTAGCGTCGGGATGTAGGAACCTGCAACTATTTTATATGACATCATTACTGTCATTAGCACTATTTCCAGATTTTGTTTTTTATTTTTAAACATATAGAGCGCAATTCTAATTTAAGCCTTCCATGACATTCAAGTTGACATTAAGAAACGCATGACTTCTACTACAAGACACGCTATAATAGAATTTGTAGGAGGTGTATATTAAAGAACGTACCCAAAGTTGAAGACGGAGGTTTGTAAAGCTATGGTAAAAGTCTCATAATAGAAATAAACTCTTCCTCAAGCCTGGTTTTAGTTGACATGCTTATCTCTTAGTCGCTTTACTGGTAACTTCCTTTTCTTCATCTTATTTTAGGGACATTATACTGTCTACATTATTTGCTTGATTCACGATATTCATAAGTTCGTAGCTCTTGCTACAAACTTGACTATTCTTTGATATAACATACATGGAATGTATAATCTACCTGCGTTGACGAATACAATGCACCTATACAAATATACAGTTATTTACATTCGAAACAAAAAGTCTTCTTTAGAAGGATAATCAATTAAGTAAAGAGAGTTGACAGTGTTTTTGTTTTTGCTTAGAAAGGTACAATATACTGTCCACTCAACCTCCCCACCTCTACAGCTTTTAATAAGGAACTTATTCTTCTTGTGTTTCGAAAGCACTTGCACATTTTTTCTTCGTATATTTATATCTTTTCTATTTATGTCTATAATTACAAAATAAAGCTCATATTTCAGTGATGTTCTTGTTATTCTTTTTCTAAGAAGATCCTGGCGGAACTGGACCTTGATATATATTTAAGCACTTTCTCTTTATACATAATTAAGTACATACATACATACTTTAGTTTATTATTATCTTGCTTCAAAATTCCTAGTTTTGTAAGTAATTTGGTATACCATTAAATTCCAAAATAAATAAAAAGAAAGGGAGAGAAAAGGAAAGGAAAGGAAGGAAAAGTAAAATATAAAAATACCACTTCCATATATATTGTATATATATACACAAAGTTTAATTTATATAAAGATCAAAGAAGATTAAACACAAAATAAGCTTTTTTTATATAAAAAAAGTGTAACCAAGCAACAAAGCAAAAAATAAATAAATAAAAGTCATATTAAATAGTGTATATTGATATATAATATAATTTATAGGCTGTTGGTATCTTCTTTCTTGGACTTCATAGCAACCACATTCTTGGCCTTTCACTTTAAACCAGGACCGGATGGATGGATAAAAACGGAGACTAAAATAACAAAAATACAATATAAAATAAAATGATTTTTTCTTATTTTTTTTTTTAAAAAAAGAAGTGGTTTATATACCATTTCAACACCGATTCTGTACGCCCATCTCTTGTCGCTGTGGCACAAAGCTTGGGAGTGATGTTCCCGATCTTTAGTCTGTACAGATTGCGTTCTAACACCAAAAGAAGGAAATACCAAGAAATAAGAGCGCCTTATATATTGCAATGTACCGTACTGCACTGCAATGTACTGTACCGTACCGTACTGTACTGTATTGCTCTGTATAGCACTGTATAGTATAGTACTGCATTGTATTGCCTCGAATTAAAGTATATTGTATATCATTATTATTTTCTTTAAAAATAATAATATAAAAGGTATCTGTACACAGACATAGTCTTCTTTTTGACTTGTTCCCCGCCAAAACAAATTCGTTCTCAGCCAACCTTTATCCTGCCCTCATTAAGCCTTGTCCGTCTTTTCTTTACTTTTTTTTGTTCGCGTTCACTGGTCTTTTTTCTTTTTCACTTTTTGTTCTTGTTCTCCCTCCTCCTCCTTCCTTTTTTCCTCCACATTCTCCAATTCCCTTATCTATGCCACCATCTTATAGTATCGTCTCGACAGATACGATAGAATTACAGCCAACTGGATCTACACCAAGTGGAACGAGTGCTCGTCATCTCGAAGACAATCGACATGGACATTCCAGAAGAGGATCGACCGCCTCATTCGTTCTCTTGAAAGCAGGAGTTCACCATGACTCCGAAAACGATACCGACACATCTGGACTTGGATGCTCTAGTAAACTAGCCGTACAAGTAAGCAAGGAAAAGAGGAAGAACAACAATCCTTTAAGCTTTATATATATATATAGAAATCACTGGAAAATTTATGATTTATGATCTACGATTTACGATTTACGATTTATGATTTACATACTATATATATATATTAGGCCTTGCCATCTTTATTAATAAGCGTAGTCGGCCTTGTTTTTGCAGGGTGGATGTTGGATGTCTTTCAAGTAATTGCACACATAAAAGAGGATCATAATGAAAATGATATAATCTTCTAAAATACATTGAAATTATATTATAGCATTGGCCTGTCTTTGTTCAAGTTTCTGAGCTATTTATACTTGTTCCTGTGTTACTAAATCTCAAGGGTAATCTAGAGATGACTCTGGCCTCTCGTGTTTCGACTTTTGTAAGTAAATTTCGTGTGTGTGTATGTGTATGTGTATGTATTTGATATTGATTAAATAAGTATCAAGGCAAATATGGGGCACATGGACTATCCCGATAAAAGGAATTCGATTGTTTTGGGTAATCTGGCCCTTATTCAGGTGCAGGCCTTGATCGCTGGTTCGATCGCTGGTATCTTCTCCTTTATTCTCGGAATCCTCAGGCACCCCACGGCCCCTACAACTGTCAGTGAGAGCATATTGGTGATCACTAGTTCAATGGTTTCTGCAACAGTTTCTAGCTTCGTATTGGGTGTATTTATGTGTATTCTTATCATTGTAAGCCGAATGCTCCGTATTGATCCTGGTAAGTGCACAAATTACCTAAAACATAGAAATATATACCAGATAAATAAAATTACCAATTATACAAGCATATTTTTTTCGAATATATATATATATATAAATGAGACTAAATCAAATCAAATTAATAATTTTATATACCTAATACGCTTCTTGATAATAGATAATATTGCATGCCCTATGGCTTCCTCTTTGGGTGATGTTGTGACACTTGGAATCTTGGCAGCCTGTGCACATTTTCTAATGGTGCGCCTAGGTAAGCTTTTTGTATATTTATACCTACCGCAAAAATTGGAAGAATAGGGGATGTTCTAATACAGATTCAAAATTGATGTAGATTCAAAGTTGAGCTTATTTCTGCTTATTGGGATGATCATCTCTATCCCATTTTTTGCAAAATCTGTTTGGAAAAACAAACATGTCAAGAACTTGTTGTATTCTGGGTGGACACCCATTATTCTTGCAATGTTGATTTCAAGGTAAGATATACAATAAATTAAAGATCAAGACAAGAAAATAAAAAAAATGCCCTTTTTATTAAGCAAATTTCATTAATCCATTAATCCATTAATACATTCATTCATTAATTAAATCTAAATATTTAGTTTTGCCGGCCTTGTTTTGGAGCGTTATGTTGAACATTTCAAGGGTTTGGCTATGCTTACTCCAATTTTGTGCGGTGAGTTTAACAAAATCGATATATATATATATATATATTTGAGGGCTTATCTCGGAAAATATACTTAATAGGTTTATCTGGTAATTTGGGATCAATCTATGCTTCACGTATCAGTACCTGCCTGCACACAGGTGTTCTTGAACAGTACACAAGAGTCGAATGGACCCTTATGTTTATGAACGTCCCAGTTCAGATATTGTTTCTCTTCATTGTCTGGCTACTGAACCTTGGCCATCTTGATTTCACAGTCTATTTTGCCTTTACTTATTTTATTGTCTCAATGATTTGTGTAAGTGGAATTATATTATGTGCATATAATACATATAATTATGAAATTTAATATTATTATTTAGACATGGCTTGCTCTCAAGATGGGTAAATCAATGACCCTTATCTTCTGGAAACATGGTTATGATCCTGACAACTATGTTCTTCCCTACCTGTAAGTTGGTACAAGCAGATATATATATATATATATATAATACAAAAGAAGAAGAAAGAGGTTGTTATTAATTTGTTGCAAATTAATTAGTACTGCTATAATCGATGTGATTTGCACTAGCCTTCTAGTGATTTCATTTACTCTTCTGTCAGAATACGGTCTATCAGATCTTTCTGCGCCGGTTTCCACGAGCAATACCCATTAACGCAAAAGAAGAAGAAAAGCAACATTCCATTTATATACAAAGCAAAAATAATAATTTAATCCATCGCACCCCATCCTAATCATCATCCTACTTACAATTTACTATTTAAACATGTACACAAAACTCTCATTCTCATGTAAAATATTAGACCCTTGTACTCAGTCTGTTTTACCATGATTTTCTTCCTTTTATTTCGTTATATATCTCCTTTACATCAAAATAATAATATATATATATATATTATATACAATAAAGTATTTCATTTTTTTTTAAATCGTTAAACTACAAACATGATAAATGCCAAATGATAAAATATAATTTATATTGCAATAGCAGCTATAACAGTTATAGCAATTTATTAGTATATCAATAATAGTAAAGTTATCTGATTTGTTTCAAATGTCTAATAAATTATTAATGACAAAATCCAAGAAAAATCCAAAAAAATCAAGATTTTTTCTCACGATTAGAAATCTTCTGTCTCTTTCAATTTCTTTATTTATTTTTTAAAAAAAATCAATTTTTTTTTAATTTCTGACATCTTCTGTCAGAATATTGGTTTCTATTGAGATGCATCGTGCATCCCTGTTGACCTTTCGACATGTCTGGGTCCTCCCAAGAAGAACTGCACAGAGGCATTTTACTTCAAAACCACTTGAAAGGCCGGCTGGTCATGCCTTTTACGATGACAAAATTATTGCTGTAAGCATCCGCGATTATCATTATAATATTCATTTACTAAAAAATGAAAACACAATTCCTTTCTTTCATTTTGTGTATATACATATCCCTCTCTCTTTTTGAAATCCAACATTTAGTATGTAAAAAGACCAATAAAACCTGTCACTCTTCAGCAACTTGTGCGGTTCGGCCAACCTCCATTATCAAAAGAAGGTTTACATGAGTGCACTCAGTACGCACGAACAGAACTTCCGGTCCGTCTTGCAAGACGTGTGCGTGCTTTTCAGGGTTTACCTTTTATTGTTGGAACGAATCCATACATCAAGGAAATTTACAAGCTCTATTATGAATCCTTTGAGAGCCTAGAACAATATTCCCACAATACAGACAGTACAGATGACCATGAATTTGGAGAAAAGCTCAAAGACCTTGTCAGTCGTCACACAGACAATATTCCAACTCTGGCCAGAGGTAAAAAGAAAAATGGCAATCTTTTCAACTTTCAAAACAAGTGAATAGTAATAATGATTCATATTAATGAGTGGAATTGAATGGAGAGGGAACTGATACTTACAAATACAAATTATGTATTTAATAAGGTTTCCTGGAGTGTAAGCAATACATGAATAGTCAGGATATGGCTGCATTCTTGGATGACATGATCCATGCACGGATAGGTATCCGCCTGATTGCTGAACAGTGTATTTCTCTTATGCATCAGCACAAAGCCTCTGAGAACCTTCATGAGGATGGTTATATTGGCATCATTGATACCCAGCTAAACCCACAAAAGGTGATCAAACATTGTGTTGACTTTGTGTCCGAGTTATGTGAATTCAACTATGGACAGAGTCCAGAGACAGAAATCGATGGTCAAACAAGCACTACATTTACCTATGTACCCGTTCACCTTGAATACATCCTCACAGAACTACTTAAGAACTCTCACAGAGCAACGGTCGAATATGCTCGAAAGACTGGCCGACCAGATATACCAAAGATACAGATCACCTTAAGCCAAGGAAGAGAAGATATCGGGATCCGTATCAGGGATCAGGGTGGAGGAGTCGATGAGGAGGATCTCAACAAGGTGTTTGAGTATTCATATACAACTGTGGCAAGCAAAGATGACAATAGTGATCCCTCAGATGTCTTTAGAGACATGGCTGAGATGGCAATGCAGAGTGGAGTGGGTGGTCCACTTGCTGGTCTAGGATTCGGACTTCCTTTGGCACGGATGTATGCACGGTACTTTGGTGGTTCACTTACATTGGTGTCCATGAACGGATATGGTTGTGATGTATTTCTGAAACTCAAGCACATCAATGAGTCCATGTCAGAATTAGAAATTTAAAAAGCTCATATTATACTCTCTTATTATATATCTATATCTATATCTTGTTGGAAAACAATGCCATTACATACATATTCACCGATTTATGTGAAAGTATCTTGTTTTATTTTATTTTTGTACAAACTACACTCCATCTCTCTATTTTTTCCCGACTATTATGATTAGTATTAAGGTTATTAAGGTTATTATTATTGTTATTATTGATGATGATGAATGATGATAAATGATATACAGAAATTTACATTTTTGTAGTTTATTTCTTAAATGTTGAAAATGCACCATCTCCAAAGTACTTTTCGTTGGCTTTCTTAACCCGTTCTGCTTGAACTGTAGGATCAATGAGTTCGATACCTTGTACAGGTGTAAAAGAAAGTGAGGACGCCAGCCCAGAGGTCAATCCAGAAGTATTCCACGATTTCTGCTTAGGTGCTTTTACTAAGAAATTATATATAAGAATAAATAACAGATCATTAGTTAACATATGTATATATATTGTTATTATTATTTACCTTTGTTGCGTTGGTCAGCTACTGAAGCCCTAATCTTTCCAATTTGTTTTGCTGCCATTCCAAGTCCTTCAGTCTCATCACCAAAATCAACTTCGTCTTCTGCTTCACCGAACACCATTCTATTACGGGCTGCTCTCAATTCAGTCATTGCATATGCTTCTTTCATCTTTCTAATTCTATAACCCAAAACAACAATAACAGTTAAATTTAAGCACATACATATCGATTTCTCTATATCTTTTGAAAGTATAAATGTGAGTGGTCTTACCTTCGCCCACCACGTCTCTTTTTAGGTCCTTCATCAGGAATAGGCAATGCCTTTGTGATTTTGTGAGGTGCTGCTTCCTGCATTTTCTCGACCTTGTGGTCAATATCCTCTCTAAATTTCCGTCCTTGTTCACCTATAAAAAAACATAAAATAAATAAATGGATAATATTTTAATTGATTTAACTCACCATCTGTGGATTCGTGTTGGGCATCAATACGAGCTGCAAGAACACATTTTGCTGCCAGGATTTTTGCAACCTTCTTACGAAGATCGTGTGGTACGGCTGACACAGTATCCGAGTGATAAATGTATCCAACATGTCTCTCCATACTTGCACTTGAGAATCCTGTGTTTGTTTTACGGTTGCTTCCCAATACTTGTACATTACAAGCCGGTATTTTACAGAATGCCATCAGACCACCAGCAGCCGTCAGTAATTTTGCGGCTGTCGAACTTCCGACCACATTTGAAAGGTTGGGAGCAATAATTGACATTCGCGATTCTACATAACTCATAATCTAAATAAAGAATACGTGGTTTATTATCATATAAATCTATATATTTTTTTGGATTTTTGTTACTGTAAAGTATGGTCTAACTTGACTTGACAAACTAACCTTTTTACGAGCAGCGTCCAATCCAAGAGCCATGTCACAAGCATCTTTGGTGATCTTCCATTCTTCTGGGCTAAGTTCACGCCCACTAGTTGTAGTGTGAGTGACAGTAATGACCATGATGGTCGCAGAAGGAAGAATAGGTCGTAAATCGATTTTGGTAATGTCCATGTTATTGCCAATGGCTTGGACTGTTCGTGCATAATCAAGCGGATTGAGAACAAGGGATTCAAGTTCTGGGAATCGAGGTGCATAATGATCTCGCAAAAACTAAAAACAGGCATTATGATAATAGTAATAGTAATAATAATAATAATAATTTAATTCGTCTTGTTTGGTATTATTTCATTCCAATAAACTCACTTTGTAAACAGTCTGAATTTCACTGTCAATGTCGGCTGTCATTCCATTGGCTTGAATAATCAAATTATATTCTTCGTCTTCCTCACCGGCATCTCTTGTCATGCCACTGGTTTGAGATTTAAAGTAGTCAATTCTCTAAAAATCAATTAGGTTACTTAAGTTTCTTGGATGATATATACATCTACACACCTTCAATATGTCCTGAGTATGCTTGCTGTAAAGTAGCTTTGATACTTTCTTAACATCGTTCGCGTTTTCTGATAGATCGCTAGTCGATGTCTCTTCGGGTGACGCCTTGACATCCATTGCTTCATCGGCATCTTCGTCTATTTCGTCTTCTTCATGATGCTGGCTTTCCTCATCCGAATCAAAATCCAGATCTGCTGCGAGTTCGTCTGCGAGAGAAGACATTTCTTTTTTACAGGTAAAAGATGTATAAGCTTAAAAAAATAAAAACAAGTAAATAGAGGTTTTTTTTTCTATTTTAAACTTTTTTTTTATTTAAAAAAAAAGTAAGAAAGAGGGGTTTGTAGGTGATGAGGGGGGGGGGAAGGATAGAGTGCCAAAGAAAGACAGAGAGGGGGAGGGAAAGAGGGGAGTTTTGTCTAAAAAGACGAGTCACGATAGATGGAAAAAAACAGGCATTTCCTTGGTTGCTGACATTCCCCTCTACCAACCACCACCGCTACCACCCCCCCTCCTTCCTTTTTTCTCTCTCTCTCTCTCTAAAAAAAAGCAGCGCCTTGACTTTCGCTTTTTTTTTTCAATTTATTTTTTATTTTTTATTTTTTATTAAATTTTAATTTTCACTCTCTCTCTGTATATATAATATATATATTTATTTATAATGTCTTACTACGAAGACAGAAACAGAGATAGTTATAGAAGAGGAGGAAGCAGCCGCGATGGTAGAGGTTCAGGCGGCCTTCGTCGACTTTATGTTGGTATGTCATGAGGAAAGACGGCAAAAAAGGAAAAACAAGGCAAAGAGCTGGCGATTGATGATGTTCAATTAGGCCATGTGAACCGCTATGTACGTGAACGCGACCTCAAGGACCTCTTTGCTAGAACTGGCAGAGTTAAGGACTGTGAGATTGTGGTAAGTGTACATGTATTGAAGCACATGACAGCTTTTTAAAGCATATAGTATATATATTTAATTACTTGAACTTTTTTGTAACTATTCTTTTTTTTTAAAAAAAAATTACTCACTCACTCACTTACTTACTTACTTACTTACTTACTTACTTATAGTCTGATTTTGCATTTGTTGAATACGAGGTAAATAATAGTAATGATTATTAGACTTATATTTACAAGACCACATTAGTAATATGCTTATAAATACTCTTGTATTATTTTTTTGATAATTATGTAGGATCCTTTGGGTATGATTTTACTTTATATAGAAACCATAATTTGGCTCAGGACCAAAGGAAGGAATAATATCAATGAATACCTAACAATGCGTGCTTATAATAGATGCTGAGGATGCTATTAGAGAATTTGATGGTTACCGCTTGGAAGGTGAACGTCTTCAGGTAATATAGTATTAAATATGCGTATACATACTTGGTAATCTTGTCATCATACTCACTTTTTTTTAAATATATAATAAAATAGGTCGAATTTGCCAAGAAGGGCAAGGGACAAGATTTTAGATCAGGACCTTCCCGAGGAAGCTCATTTGGCGCGGGTGCTGGTGCAGCAGAGCGTTGTTACAACTGCGGCGAGACTGGTAAGATATATATACGTATTAAATCAATGTGATAATTATATATTGACATTATGTGCGTGTTTTTTTAGGTCATATGTAAGTTGGAATTTGTTGTTCGTTTTAGAGATAATACACCTAATTGATATATAATCTGTGATGTCATAACAGTGCTAGAGAGTGGTAAGTTCAATACAAAGATACACACATAATTGCCCTTCTTTTTCTGACTTGACTATTTTTTTTCTTAGCCCCACACCAAAGGGAAGGTAAATACATTGACAGGAATAAGTAGTTTGGAAAGGAAGAGGATGATGATATTGATGAGTCTAAATTGTGTGTGTACGCATAAAAAAGAGGTGAACGTGCTATGCGCTTTGAAGAGAACCGTTGTTTGTAAGTGTCGTTATAAGAGCTGCTTTTGTGGATGGATTTGGGACTAATATTCTTCGTTTATGCAGCGAATGTGGACAAACTGGACATTTAGCTCGCAATTGCCCGTAAGTATAAGGAATCATATAAATATACCATGTTGTTTAACATGCTTGTATGTGTATAGTGAACGCAGATCCGGTGGCGATCGTGGTGGTGAAAGAAGCTCCCGAAGACGTTCACGCTCCCGTTCTCCTGTATCTCGCTCTCGTTCCAGATCTCGCTCTAGATCTCCTCGCAAAGCTTCGTCTCGCTCCCGTAGCCCTCGCCGCGAAACCCGTAGATCCTCGCGTGACAAAGAACGTAGCCCTCGCCAAGAGGATGACAGTGACCGTACAAGTCGATACAATGATAGACATGGCAGTGGCGACGACAGATATTAATAGCCTCTAATGTTATGGAGAAAAAAGAGCAGAAAAAAAAAGAAGCAAAAAAAAAGAAAACCAAATCACAATCACAATCACTATTCAAATTCAAACAAAAAAATCACGGCCCAGGAGATACAAAAAAAAGGGAATTTCATCACTGGAGACGCAAAGCAAGATATTTAATGGTGGGCGTCTCTGTCTAATGGTGAATGGTGTCTTATGAGCAAATTACTCTTCTGCACAAAGATTGGTTGGTGTCTGTAGGAAATGTTTCAAAATCCCAGGCAAATCTAGCTGTTGTTCGTCTACCTCTCTACATTCTCGCTGTGTGGTGCTCACAGGTTAAAAGAAAAAAAAAAGGAAAGAAAAATAGTAGGGGGAAATGAGAAGGAATATAGGTGAAAGGCGATGTCTTTTTTTTACAGGTCTGCCTCGGACTGCATGATATATACAGTGGTGGCGCTAAGATGTATTTATATCTATATACACTGGTGAAATTGCTTTGGATTTAAAAATCTCGACGTTTTATTTTTATTTTTATATATTAAATATATTATATATATATATATATATATATATATATTGTATTGTCCGAGGATTGCTATCTCACGACGTCATTTCTGATCAAGATGTCTTGTACATATATATAATTATCTATTTTTTTTGTACTTCTTCTTCTTTCTCTTTAAATAACATCAATTACCAAGGAAATCCTTTGATCTACCTCTTATTTGGCCATGTCTGAAGATATCTCCCCCTCTCTATCAAAGGCGGATTTTCATAAAATAAAATGCGCTGACAGAGTATTTATCGGTCCTTGGGATGCAAACGCGACTCAACTGGATATATTCTCTGTCCTTCCACAACCCTTCTCTCCCATCGAACCTACTACTTTCCCAAACTGTGATATATCGTCAACAAGGCAAGTCACGAATTATACCCAATCCGATCACAATTCATCAACTCATCGATTCAATGCAGAAGTGAACATGAGATAGCATCAAATCTCGAAAACCCAGTTGAATCGACTAACTTAGATAGTTCAAGTGCTAGCCCCACTAGTCAATTAAGCCATGCTGGCTCTCCTAGTTCATCCCATCCAACTAGTTCAAATGATCAGACTAGACATGTCAATCAAACACCTTCTTCTTCCCACGATAGTTTTTTTACTGCCTATTCCGAAGCAGTCTCTACATTCGAAAAGCATTCAGAAATTGAAAATAGTGATGATGAAATCGATTTTGACATCTTGAGAAACAATCCCGAGCCATTAAATTCTCCACATGCTTCGTCAATATCTGCTTCGTCGGCATTGTCAATACCTACAATTCGACCTCCACCGACCTCTCAAATAGCTCTTGTTGATGAAGAAATGGAACCATCTATTCCAGAACCTCTTTCCCAAGAAAGGCTTTCTGTGCAACCACAATTAAAGAAAAAGCGGTCGCTAGTCGATCGATTGACCATCGCACCAAAGAAGTTACTTTGGCATAAAGCCGGAGGTGTGTTTGTCCCGACAATGCCTGAAGTTCCGGCCAACAGAAACCCTGCCCAATTTCCTGGCCAGCCTATCAAACATGGTGTGATGCTCTGTATGAAGACCGTAAGCTATAAGAACGGATCAGAGCCTACACGCTACAGAGCAACCAAGGAAGCACGGCTGGGGATGTTCAAGGGTAATTGGCGGCAATTAGAGACTGTATTGACCTCGGATGGGATCACAACCTATTCAAACTCTGTAATGCAATATTTTTCTTTTTTCCTTTCTTTCTATTTGCTCTTAATTAATTGTCATTATTATCAAGTTTGTGCATTTTCTATACACAAGTTATGTTTGCGGATCTAATTTGTTTTTCTTGAATTATATAGCTACTTCATTGGCCGAAGAGATATGAAGAGTACAAGATCGGATTTTCTGACAAGGATAGACCTCCGAAATTACGATTATCCTTGGTTTCACCTTTAGATTATACATTCTGTCTAAGATACGAGTCAAAATCGGATGGGGAATATTCCAGTGTTACCTTTCGAGCCAGAACTCTTACACTGTGTCAGGAATGGTACATGGCTATCTACTGTCTCTTACCAGAAGTATGTAAAACCGCGTGTCCTTTGTTTTGTGAAGTTTATGTGCCAGAAATCGATATCAGAATACATCTACCTCTGATTCTGGATGAAAACAGACTAGTACCGTGTTATGATATCACTGCTGAAAATGTCAAAGACGTTCTTTTGGCTATGATTCACGAAGATCAGGCCTGGGCTAATTCAATAAATGAGCAACTTGGTGGAGGTATGTTTGGACTATGCTGGACCCGGAAGGACCGTGCCGAATGGATATATTGGAAAAACAATGTTGACAATGATAGTCGCAGAGATGTCGTAATTTGCCCTCAAAGCATCGAAAAGGTACTATAAATATACATCTAAGAAAACCATATTTAACTAAACAAGTATTTGCAAATGTATCTTTTTTTTTAAAAAAAAAAAGACACATCAATTAGAGCTTCGACGTGTTGAGCACACACCGCACGATGTTATCCTAGCGGGAGATATGTCCCTTAAAGTAAATCAAAACAGTTGGTTGATTCTACTGCAAAAAAAACGGATATTTACATACTATAATTCACTTTTAGGAGCCACAGCCAATCGAAGGGTTTCTTACACGACTAACAGACTATTACGGTAGAGAGATCAAGAATCGCCAGCTTATTCGTAGACGCTATTATATATCCTCTTTTGATCAGTATCTATTTTATACCAAGCCAAATAAAGTGACCGTTGCCGACCCAAAGTGTTTCGTCAACGATAGAGAAGTAGTTCTCACAAAAAAACCGTGCCCTTATATCGGTTTAATATCTCCTTATGGCGAACTTGGCTCCGACCTAGAGGCAAATGAAAGAAAGCGAAGAATGCAGCTCATGGACCTGGCTTCGGGTCTAATTGATCTCACTGAAGTGGCGTATGTAAGAAGAGCATTTTCAGCCGATTTTACACAGAGTGGAATATCAGAAAGCGGAAGTTTTGGTGCTACTTCAACCACGCCTGTTCTTCATCGCATTCAAAGTGATCAGCCAATATATCCCCCAAAACGGCGAGACGATGACATTGGATATTTAGAAATTGTTATGAATAGTGGGGTGATTATAAAATACGAGGTAAATATAAGAAAGAGAGAAAAGTTAGAGCATGGGACAGAAAAAAAGGGTGTATTTTTGACTAAAAATACTGAACTTTGTGTGTTTGTGGGTGCACACTTAGGCCTTTTCAAATGAGACATGTGATGCCTGGGTTCACCAATTAGCCAAGTTAATTGTTTATTGGAAAGCACTCAAGGAGGCTGAAAGAGATGTCCACGCTCGAAATAACTTTTATAATGGTCTCAACCACCATATGCAGCTAGCACTCGAAGAGAATCCCGTGCAGTTACCTAAAGATAAAAACTGTCTAGTAGATACCCGCATATGGAGCTTGTGTGCGTTTGAGCAATGTCGCGATGTGATGGTAAGAACTATTTTTAAGATCCATTAAATAAGGACGAAGAATTAACTTTTATACATATCTATTTGTATATACAGAAAACAGGAATAATGTACTTCCAACCTCATTCGCGTGGTACATTTACCCAAAAGCTTTTTATTCTGACAACCAGTGGAACTTTGCTTTATTACAACATCTTTAAACGGTCTTCGATGGTATCGCAGCCGCTTATCACAGCCTCTCACGTTAAGAAAGGCTCGTTTGATATCGCAAATTGCTTTGTATTCTCTGGTGACTTATCAATGGATATGGACAGACCTCCGAATCGACCTCCTAGAATGTTTTCGGATGGCTTGGTCACAGAAGACAGCGATACTGACTGTATATTCACACTCTGGAAACCACTCTTACGACGATCATTTAGTCCTCAGCGAAAACGTATCTCGGTATACACGTCTGACTTTAGGCCAAATCCGGATGGCGAAACATGGACTTTCCTAGCAAAAAGTCGGCAAGAAAGGGAGGAGTGGGTTTGGGCTATTAATCAAATTATCGAAAAGACTTTACGCTCTCAAATAGCCGCTAAAAATAAATAAATAATGTAAAAACAATGTAAAAGATAATGTAAGAATATTGAACAAGAAAATCCTTTCTTCTCAATTTGACTTTCCATATTGTGCCACACTCACACGCTGTATTTAATATTCGTTTGAACTCGATTCTAATTATTTTCTACCTTTAAATTCCCAAGTGTAAAATAATACCAATACTAATAATGAGGTTTATAGGATTCTTATTTGCGTTCTATATGATTTCTGTAATATAGTAATGTGCCACATTTAAGTAATATAATGCTGCTTGTACACATTCATTATTTTTATGTTTTTTTTTGTAAATATCGAAAAGTATTAAAATACCGTTTTAAACATAGAGGTAAAAGAAAAGAGCAAACGAGAAAGCAAAATGGATAAATTTTGGTACTGAAACAAACAAAAGAAGAATTGTTCATATGATCGCACAACAGAGTGTTGAACCCTGGGATTCTATTTGAATTTTGGCTTTATTTTTACAACATAGATACCAATAAGAACTCCCCTTTATCCATTCTTGATCTGATAAGATAATATCCAAGGGAACAAGTGCATATTAAGAATACTGGTTTTTGTTTCTACAAAGTTACTCCTCCTTCAATTGACAAAGAAAGATATGTAATAGAACCATGATATACAAGCCACTGAATAATGAGATTTCTTATGCCTTATTGGGTTTATCGTCCATATCAATTGTAGATTATTAAATTAAAGAGTATTATATTATATACATATCATTTTAGATTTCTCAGGGTTTAATTAATACAAATATGTCTATATAGGTCCTAATCTCCAACAATCACTTTTAATAATCGTGAATTTTTTATGGTTTTGAAAGAGCGGTGGTCTAAGAGAGAGAGAAGGAGAAGCCCTTATCTGCCCAACGGTGGAGAAACGTCAGATTAGCGTGGTAGCTTTAGGTAGTACTTGATCAACCTTCTTTTTTTCTGTTCAAGAATAAAAATACAAATGTTTCACTGAACACATTACTATGTGTGTGTGTGTTATTATTATCATTTTATTCGTGAATATCAATTTTTTTGAAACACTATTTTTACCAGAGGTGTACAGCGTACAGTCATGGTGACATAAACATTTAAAAATGGCCCGTTTCAACCAGACGATTGAATTAACAGCGTGATAAATGGTACATTACCCCAGTTGTATTGTCATTACTTCGTATCGATAAATCTATTCACTTATTTTTGTACCTAATATAAAAAAAAAGATATTTTCAATTTCTATAGCTGTTTTTCCCGCCAAATTTCCTAATGGAGAAATATGTGTGTATCTGGTTATGACTGCTTGAGGTTATGACGTAAGAAAGCATCAGACTGAGAGTGGTGTTCATGGTCAAAGTCTTGGTTCGCCATCAGTTAATCAAGTACCTTTAACTCATAATGCCATCCACTGTCTACGCATTCCCTACAACAGACGCGCTTTCCGGTGGACTCAATACATTTGTTGAGAAACTATCGCGCGAAGCTATTGCGGACCATGGCTCTTTTAGTGTAGCAGTATCTGGAGGCTCGCTCCCAAAACTGTTGTCTAAAGAGCTTGTGAACAACAAACAGGTTGATTTTTCCAAGTGGCACGTATTCTGGGCTGATGAGAGGTGTGTCGGATTGGATCACGCCGACTCCAACTATCTTGAACTCAAGAAGACGCTTTTGGATCAGGTCAACGTGCCAGCAAGCCAAGTGCACACCATAAACTCCAAGTACGCGGTCGAGAAGAATGCGGCAGCCTCGGCAGACGACTATGAGCAGCAGCTCAAGGGATTCTTTGGCTCCAATCTCCCATCGTTTGACTTGATTCTCTTGGGTATGGGACCTGATGGCCATTGTTGCTCGCTTTTCCCAGGACATCCACTTTTGGAAGAACACAGTCGATGGGTTGCACCTATTACTGACTCCCCCAAGCCTCCACCGGAGCGTATTACTCTTACATATCCCGTTGTTAACAATGCTAAGAACGTTGCATTTGTGACTGCCGGAGAGGGTAAACAAGAGATGGTCCAAAAGATCATTGAGCAGCCCGAATTACGCTTGCCTTGCCAGCGCGTCCAGTCCATTAATAATGGACCGGTCTATTGGTTTGTGGATGAAGCAGCTGCTGGAAGATTGGAGAAGAAGTTGGTGTCCAAGTTTTAGTGAGAGCTAATATAGTTTTGATATTAAAGAGATTTGCTTAGATAAACAATCGCATATAATCTCTCCATGTATGGCTTTTTTCTTGGCGTACTGAACACGAGAAATGAAATGTATTAGATATATTAGATATATTAGATATATATATATATATATATATCTGACAATTCCCGTCTTGTATATTGTTCTAAACCCAGAATAAGCTTTTTTTTCATAATAAAACGGATTATCCTTGTCTGGCTGAGTCGGCTGATGATTCTGTATATGCTTATAAGACGAGTTATTTGTGAATCTCATCTTGATAAAGATTAATTTTTAGGCACTAAAATAAATAAATCAATGCTCATCTGCCAATAAGAATACAGGCAATAGGTGTGCAGCTTATCATATATAAAGCAAATATTAGTTGTTATTGGACATGCAAAGTCTGACATAGAAATATATATATATAAATATTTTTATGAATTGCAATCGATTTTCAAGGGTGGGCTCTTTTTTTTTTTTTTGGTGTGGTAAAATAAAGGGTCCACCTTCTTTGGCTGAATTCTTTTTTTCCCTTCCTTCCAAAAACAAACTCGGCTTGTGTAACATTTAGTGAATGGGTCAAAGATGGAGAGATAGTCACATTAGGAACAACCCGCCATATACCGTTATTTTCATTCGCTTTGCCGCTTTTCCTTCTTCTGAAAAATTCCCACTTCCAGGCACGCTTTATCAATGCCTTGCTCGCCCCTTTCACTGCTAGACACAAATTCACCTCGTCTTGCCCATTGTCAAACTCAACTTGAACAGGGCTCTCTTATGAATTCATTCTCTCAATTTCTTCAGCCGCAGCAGTTAGCCAGTCCAAGTCATGAAGTGACAATGTCGTCTTTGATCTCCAAAGGCTTGGAATCCCCACCTTCCTTAAATCTCGACAACTTCTCAGCACCTGTATCCCCCACCTCACTCACTTCAGGAGTTCACCAGGATTATTTCAGTGCAAATATTAAAACAAGTCAAGTATCCACATGTAACGAAAAAGGAACAATGCTTGATTATTCAGGGTCCCACCCAGATTCTTATACCCGGGTAAGATTTGACTTGAGAGATTATTAATACCAACCAAGCTTATTCAAACGATTACTATCATTATTCGAATACTCATAATTTTTATATTTACATTCAATAGGCATCTGGCAAAAAATCTTGTCACAATGTAAATGACTACCAACTTATTAAAGATCAAAATACTCAAGCACCAGTCAAGGCGGAAAGGTACAAAACACACTAATTTTTATATAACATTTATTATTATTATTTTTTTAATCGGTTTACAAACTTGCATATATTCATTTTTATATGTATATATGTATATACTTGTATTTCTGACATAAAATAATAATAATAATAATAATAATTTGGTATATAGTTTGTACCTCTAACTTGCAAAATAATAATACTTATAATTGCTTAGTAGGGAGTCCATTTATCCTATCTCCAAGACATCAGACATAAACTCGCGCCACTCTCATTCTAGCCCTTTCATTCCCAGCACTGATGAGTAAGCGGAGGATGAGCCAGTAGTAATTAGATACTGATACTCCACATTTGCGTAGTTTACACATCAATATATTGGGTATTCCCGACGAAGGTGCGAAATCTCGCGTCGAAACACAGATAAAACTGAGCATTCAACTGCTCACTAAAGATGGAACAAAAGCAACTGCATGGCCCTATCTTCGCCTGCCAGAAAAGACCTTGGCAAAGTCAAAATTACGCAAGCATCTTGACTGTTCTTACCAAGATGAACGCGCCCCTGCATTGTTATCCGACGAATCGAAAGTACTCACATTAGAAGCTAGAGTTATATGCGAGTCAGACCCAACCAAGAAGGTCACAATGTGTGTGGGATGTGTGAGACGCGAGGTAAATATTTTTTTTTGAGATTCAAGATATCGTATCCAAAACTTAATTTTTATTTTATTTTTGCAGCGAAAGCGAGCAGAGCGTAAAAGAGTCAGTAGATCTGAAGGAGCTCAACGACTGGCTATGGAAAGCAGATTTTTACCGGAGAGAGATGCAATCAATTCAACTGATGCTGCATTTGAAAAAGACAGAGAACGCATTTTATTATTCAGCTGCGATCCTTTGGTAACATTTAGTTCAGGCGAGATTACGCTTCCTATTCGTATTACCTGCTATTGTCGGCACCATCGTGAACGCGTAGGATTCAGGTAATAACACCATACTCAGTCTACAGTACATAAATTCTAAACAACATACACAATAGAGTCTTGTTTTCTATGAGAGATTATATGGGAAATATCGTGGCTACAGGAGAGTCACCTTCGATTATGATCACAGATGATCACAAAAGCCTTAAAGCTCCCATTGAGATAAGAAAAAGAGATAGTACCGAAGCAGATTTGTCATCTTCCTCTACCCGCCCCATCAAGCAGATTGTAACGCCATCCACTTCTAAAAAATCATCTCCCATCACTTCTCCATCCGTGAAACCCATATCCCATCCTTCCTCGACCTCTTACCGTGCTGGAGGCAAAAAAACCAAAACCCAAAAAACAATGCCACCACCGCTTGATATCCGTCCAGTTAATCTGACATGCTCTCCCTCTAATCTCCAATCTTCACCAATCATTATTGACACACCCATATCCCTCGTCAATTTCTCTTCCCATCCCGCATTCAAAGCCCTCACAAAATTAGACACTCTTTCTATCGAACCACCTCGTATGGAGCTAATTGTACCAGCCCGTGGGCCAACATATGGTGGGACCGAGGTAACCATCCTTGGTTCTGGGTTTTCCCAGGACCTTACTTGCTATTTTGGAAGCCAGGCTGCCGTAACTCTCTACTGGAGCGCAACAACTCTAGTGTGTGTTCTTCCCCCTTCTGTCCAATCAGGTCCCGTACCGGTAACATTCCGAAAAAGGATTTCTCCATTGGAGTACAAGGCTGGGCATTTTGAGTACTACACCACCGATGATCAAGCTTTTATAGAACTAGCCTTGCAGGTAGTTGGTATGAAAATGACAGGAAGAGTACATGATGCGAAGCAGATTGCCATGAATGTAATCCAGGATGACTCTACCCAACGTCAACCTCACCCTCAAAACTTGGTGGACGAGAATCAATGTCGAATTAACCTTGCCAAGCATATTCGCCAGCAACGTACAAAGGCACTTGAGGTCAACTCTGCATCAGCCTGGTTAAACAATCGATCAGACAACAATGGCATTGGTCTACAGATGGGTCAACTTCAACATATGCATCAGCCAGGAATTAGCCAATCCGACTGGCTTAATAATCCAAACGCTGCTCATGATTCTGGATTCTATGCCTTATCAAAATTACTTGAAGAAGACACAGATGAATTGCTTGCAAACTGGGATCCATTGAGCAACACTATGAATGATAAGCACCGCACTGAACCAGCTATCGATACCCAAGCCCTGGCAGCACTTGGAACATATAATGGGTTGGATGACTGGCTTATGCAATCTATGAACGCAAGTGAGATGGACAACCCTTCTTGGCTTTCGCCTCTTTCATGCCCTTCTAGATAAAACTAGATTGCCCATTTTCTCCTTTTATATTTCTTTACTATCTATGCATTTCCTTGTGCCATGCCTATATTTGTTTCTCTTCTTCTGTGTATATCTTTGTTCTTATCCTATGACAAGCTCTAGTTGTAAATCTCTTTTTTTCCATGTACATCGTTTCTTCTTTCTATAAAAATAATAATAATTAATAATAATAATAAGTATGCTGTAATTTTCTTTACTTTTTATTAAACACATAGAAATAATATGATTTTGCCCCCCCCCCCCCCCCCCCTTTTTTTTTTTTTTTAACTTTGTCTACCTCAAAATACAGTCTAATATTGTTCCTTATCCATCACATAAATTCAAAGACCAAAATATTTCTATCGCTTGTATACCTTTTTTAATTTTAGTGAATCAAATAAGAAAAGAAGGGAGACCATATAAAATATGAGTGGCCGAAACCAGAGAAATATTCAGATAATTAGTTGGATTTACACAGTGTTTGAATAAAAAAGAACCTGGTGCATCAAAGATGAAAACAAAAAGTGATAATTCTGTCATGGTGTAAATATAAGAACTCTACAACTAGAAAACATGGGATATCAGGAGATGGTGCAATAGAATTGATAGCCAAAAAATATATATATATGGTAAAGTTGTTACTATCAGCACCGGATTTTCCAAACAGAGCGAGGTGGATCTAGTTCATGGTATTATTATCACCTAGAAAATAACTATGAGGGCATGCTTAATGTGTCAAGTAATTATTTTGGCTTTCTTAATAGTAGAGTTGATTGTATATATTGATATTTAACAAAAAATCTATTCTAATTATCATGCGCTCTTTATAAAGACCATCCCCGTCGGTCCACTCTTATTCTTGCGGGTTACAGTATGAACATATAAACACACATGAATCCTGTCCCATGTACAGCTAAATAGGGCCTTGATCACTTTAAAGTGTTCAGCCACTGTTACGTTTGAGTTATATACTTCTTTATGTACAGTAGCTCGCAGAGATAAATGGCCTGTTATATGGCATCCCAGCAAAAGTTGCCATAATACTAATTGGTAAAGTAAGCTTCTTCATTGCTTTCCCTCTCTGTTTTTCCTATCATTGCTTCTCTGGTCCTTCATATATTTTTTTCTTGTAGCTTATATTGGGGACTAATAATATCACAGGCTCACTTGGTCAAAGACATTCAGTAACTTAATGAACTTACTTACAATATTGTATAGGTGTATTTGTGTGTATATGGTAGCATAATCAGAGGGAGAAAAAGCATCTATTTCAATTTTATCGACTACTTACAGCTTATAAAAGTCTATAGTTATACGCCCACATTTTTTATATATGTCAAGTATTTACCATCTGTATACTCTCATATAGTCTTCAAATGTTTATCTTTTTCAAATGCTTGTGTTAGACTATATCGATTAGCTTTGATCTTTCTCAACGGAAAACGATCTTGTAGAAAGCTATACATCAAAATTAAATAGCTGCTTGAATCGTGTCTCTTTATGAAACTATTTACTACACTTTTTTCTCTCTCTTTTTCTCTTTGCTTCATGACACCACATAGAAAAATTATTCCTATTACTATCAGCATTAGTACTAGACATAAACTCTGGGATTTTATATTCCAAATGGTATAATATATATATCATATTGACTGGTGGGAAGCTCTTTGTAAAGTACAAAAAGGTCTTCCTGCTGCTATGGTAACCCATCGATCGATTGACTTGATTATGCATGAAAATCTCGCAGCAATCATATGAAATATTCCTTTTTTGGGATAGTGCCATCTATTTTTTTGATTGATTGATTGATTGATAGAGAGAGAGAGAGAGAAAGAAAAAAGAGATAAGTATTCCTCTTTTTTTTTGGTTTCCATTTTTTCTCCTTTTCCTTCTTTAATGCGGCTGTCGATTAGGAATTTTTAGCTCGGAATGTAGCTCTAAAACCGATGACCACAGAACAGTGACGACAGCCGGTACTTTGCCCTGAACTGATGCCAACAGGGTTGGGCCAAAGATGGGACGCCATTGCTGTAATTGCAAGGGCCAAGATGTGTTACATGCGCAACCGTGCGGTGTAGTCCTTGGTATTAGCGTTGCAGCCGTGCCGCTTGTAAAAGCGAAATGAGTTCAGTCTGAGATAATACTCTGCTGTCCGCCTCCCTCGCTGTCAAGCCAGGTTTTCGTCCTGGGGGAGATTGAGCCACCTTGTGTGGGGACTAAGAGCTTGACAACCTTTGTATCCTTTTGTTTATAACTATAGAAAAGTAAAGTAGATAGAAATAGTAGTAATAAATAAATATGTTAATAAATAAAATCTTCTTTCAAATAAAAAAGTATTTAAAACCATGTCTCCAAAAAACGTCTGTCTTTTATTGTGCATTTAAGTTGAAAAAAATAATGAGTAATGAATAAGTTTGACACGGTAATTACAAGAAGTCAAATGTAGAAAGAACTTGAGTATAAGTACCGCCTAAAAACACCCGTTCTTTGAATATTTGTGCTATTACACAAAATAGACTGATTTTAGAACTGAATGGCTCTCTTTTAATCTCACCATTCAAAATACAATTACGCGTAATACTTGTCTAATCCGATTCACATTAAAAGACTTTATGGGAAGATTGAAAACAAAAAACTCAATCTACGTACATTAGTAACTCTACTGATGATAATACGAGGGAGTATTGCATGCTGTTGTATGTGAATTTACAAGATTAACGCGCTTTTAATGTAGTCGACGTTGTTCCTGAAGCATTCAAGGAGATGGCTGTTTCAAAAATTGAAACGACTTGAGCAAACTCAATTCTTTTCTAAGAAAAATAATGCTATGTACTAACTAATCAACAAGTAAAAACAAAAACCTAATCACCGTGTAGTAGATGACCTATAGACAAGAATAGCAGTAATATTGAATTGTTATAATTGATCACATTCACGATTAACAATATCTAATACAGCCTACTCTAGCCTACTGCTAAAGTATTGAATGGCAAATACTCATCAAGGTTGATAACCTTAATTACTGCAGCACAGAGGTATATAATTTTTTTTGTCAGTCAAAAAAAATCTAGTAGAATTTTTTGCTTGTATGTGGCTGAACTCTGGTTTGTTGGTGGGATTCTTGTTCAAAAGAATTAAAAGATGCCAAAACTTGTTTTTTGGTTTCCCTCTTTTCCTAGTTTTTTTTTGTTGGACTTTATGTTTTTGTGAAGTATAAAATATTAAATTGCTAGATATCTAGACCTGGAATGGGTATTGATCAAGATTTTTTGGCGTGTAAGCAGTAAAGCAGAAAATTATCTCTGGTGATAGCATTGGTAGCAACAAAAAGGAGCTTGATAAAATACGAAATCCCAGTGGGTTTTCCACAAAGCGAAAATAACCTGGCCAATTATGGAAGCGGGTTGTAGAGTAGGAGCAAAGGAAGGTGGGAAGGTAAGATTGCACAACAGATTGTAGGTATCAGAAATTTGAGAGAAAAATCCAAAATACGTGTGCCAAAACGTCTGCCAGAGGGGAAGCTCGAGGGAGTATACAAAAAGAAATGGGGTTTTAAAAAAGAAAGGTCTTAATTTTTAAAGAAAGTCCAAGTAAGAGGTGGGAATACAGTAGGAACACGACATAGAAAGCTTATCAACAAGAAATCTCGCGATGAAGTAACCATAGACAGATGTTGTAAGAGGTATACGGAATGAAGAAAATACTAGGATTGTTGTCATTGGATGGTATGTATAGCCCGTGATACACCTTTGGTAGAAAAGATGTCAACTTCGTACGAGAAACGTTATTGGCGTGTGGATAAGCAGATCTAAGAAGATATAGAAGATACAGCTAACAGCAACGTGGATGGATCAACATTAGGGCCACTACAAACCATCATGTCAGGGAATTGAACAGCCCAGATATTTTGAGATAGACAAGCACGGATGACGAAAACATTAAGGAGATAGAGACCATCCATAAGCTGAAATATTTTGGGAAGGATGCGCAGTTATTGAGTGAAGGAATTAAGGCAAGCATCGAGAAAGAACACCCGAAGTTCTGTTGATCTTGCAGGTATCTCGGATCTGGAGGTGACACCAAGAGAAAGGGGAAAAAAGGGAGAACATGGGGAATAATAGAGACTAAAGTCAGAGAAACATCCAGACAGTTAGCCAGGTTTACCATAGTGGAGTCAAAGGTATGTGGTAAAAGAGCGCGCGCGGCAAACAGGTTAAAGAATGAACTGGTATATGAGCGAAATAAACTATGTCAATGGCAAGAAAAAATGATTGAAAGAAGATCATCAAAATTAAGCAGACAACGACGAAACAGAGGTATTACCCAAAGTATTACCAAACCAGAATGAGAGGTAGATTGGAACAGAAGTCAAAGCCAACGGAGCTGAAGAGCACCTTGCTGGAATTTTGGGTTCAAAATCCCTAATTTCCCCAATTTTGTTGGGAGACATAGGTGGGGGGTTTAACAGAGAAAAGGCTTCAGTGTCAAAAAAAATGACCCATGAGCGATCGAGCCTTTGTAAAAAAAAAAGGTACTGGGAACGTATACAACACAAGGAACGTGGTGCTTGAGTTTATAGCTTAAATCAAATGTCTTTTGGAAGTGACTTGTTTTTTATTCTGTGTTATTATAAAATATTATAAAATAGAATAAATATGTTGTATTTCACACTTGACTTGACTTGATTACCAAATGTCCAAAGCTCCAACCACATTTGGATTTCCATACGATGCTTATCCCATCCAAAATGACTTTATGGGAATGCTATATGATGTGTTGACTGAAAATAAGATTGGTATATTCGAAAGTCCTACAGGCACCGTAAGTTTGTTATATTGTACACATACGATTTATTTATATAAACACTTGAACATACATATACATCCACACACACACACACACATATATATATAACTATGTAGATATAGATTTAAATATAAACATACACATTTATACATGCTTTTGAATGCACAGAATAAACAAGCACTATTTTTTTTACTCGATTCAGAAAAGAAAAATGAAAATGAAAAATAACATATATCTATTTCAATTGAAAAAATAAATAAAGGGAAAATCACTTAGTTTAATTTGTGGATCATTAAAGTGGTTGAATGACAATGATGAATCTACAACCAATGCAAAAAATCAAGATTCTTCTGACTCATTTCAAGCAGATGGTAGCACATTATAAATAATTATAAAAAAAGCTTATTCATCTTTTGCTCATTTGCTTGACGCTTTCTTAATCTTATTGTACATGTACAATATATATAGAGCCAGATTGGGTCAGGGCATATCAAGGGAATCAGGTTGAGAATAAGCGAGATGTGTTAAAACAAGAGCGTAAACTTGCAATTAAAAAACGAATTGACTTGGTAAAAAGTCATGAAAAGAATCGTTCAATTCTGGAACTGTCAGGAAAGGAAGACAGATCTAGATGGAAAAGAACGAAAAAGGTGATCAAAAGACTACTCTAGTTCTTATTGGTCATATTCTAACACAATAGAGATATGTAGGATACAACTTCTACATCAGATGATATTAAAGAAAAATATGATGAATTTTTACTGGAAGAATATATGAGTGACGATGAAGAGGGAGGAAGAGCATCAACATTATCGTATACGACTGTTGGACCTAATAGTAGTTTCTCCAAAGAAGTACAAGACCTTTTGTCAAAGTCAGTAACAGATATATCGCAAATATTTTGATGAGTCTACTGGATAATTAACAGCATGCTACATATTTTAACTTAGATTTGAAACAAATAAAAAATCCATAGGGTATTCTGATGATGATAGCGATGATGCCTTGGAAGAAGACGACTTTGATGAAGTCAAGGTATTTTTTATAATAACATAATTTTTAACTGATCTAAATATATGTCTATTGTATTAAATTATAACAGATCTACTATACCTCAAGAACACACTCCCAACTATCGCAGTTTGTTCATGAAGTCAACAAGACTCCATATGCCGAAAACATTTGGGCTGTTCCATTGGGTTCAAGAAAGAATCTTTGTATCAACAAAAACATCAATAAACTTGGCAATGTTAATCGTATGAACGAAGCTTGCTTAGATCTTCAAAAGAAAAGTCAGTACAAACAATTCTCTATCCTACTTCTCTGATCCGAGAAATTCGTTTTAACATATTCAGTAGAAACAGAGAAAGATCGGTGTCCACACCTACCCTCACTGCAAGAAAAGGGGAAATGGCGAGACTTTAGAGACTATGCACTTGTAAGTATTACAAACCAATATACACTTTATAGGCATTAAGAAAGCATATTTTAATAGGCTAAAGTAAGAGACATAGAAGACATTGTCAAAGTTGGCGAGTCTCTATCTACTTGCCCATACTATGGATCAAGACAAACTGCAAGACCAGCAAGGGTATGTAATATATTAAGAAAAAATTTTGTGGAAGCTAATATACGGGTATTTATGTTCCTATTTTAGCTTGTTATATTACCTTATCAACACTTGCTTAATGCACACACACGAGAATCACTCGGAATATCCCTTAAAGGGAATATTGTGATTGTTGATGAAGCCCACAATCTGATGGAAACCATCAATTCAATTCATACTGTCGCATTGACGCTTCGTCAGAGCCAACTAGCACTTAAGCAGCTTGCAATGTACATCCAGCGCTACAAAACACGTCTATCGGGAAAAAATGTTTCTTACATCAGGCAAATCATACAAATTATCAAAGCATTCATCGGGATCCTTACTCCTCCAGAGAGTGAAAAGAAGGACCTTATCATTGGAGTAAACGAATTTCTTCACTTGCTCGGTATCGACCATTTCAATATGTTCAAGCTTGAGAGATATTTAAAAGAGAGCAATCTTGCACGAAAACTTCTCGGATTTATTGAAAAGGCACAACAAGATCAAGATAGCGAAAACCAGCTTCTGGGACTCAAGAATCCACAAGTCAAAAAGTCCGCAAATGCACCATCATCACCATCACAATCACCTTTAGCCTTACCTACATTAACACAGATCCAGTCTTTCATTATGACGCTTACAAACCCTGATAAAGACGGCCGAGTCTTTATAAGTTACAAGGGAACAGACACATTAGAACCACAGCTGAAATATATGCTACTCAATCCTGCAGAAGCATTTCGTCCAATTGTGGAAGAATGCAAAAGTGTGATTCTCGCTGGTGGAACTATGGAACCGGTAAGAACCTTTTTCTTTTTTGGTTACTATGCTTTTAACCTTATTTTTGTATACCTTAATCCTATAGGTATCTGACTTTATTAAACACCTTTTTCCATATGTCCCGGATTCTCGAATAACCAACTTTTCGTGTGGTCACATCATACCTCAAAAAAATCTATTGACCATGTGTATTGACGAGGGACCAACGCGAAAACCATTTTTGTTCAATTATGAGAACCGCCAAGATACTTCCTTGGTAAATATGATATAATTGTAAAGTCTAAATATATTTATTTATGAAAATTTTTAGATTGATGAGGTTGGAAAGACCATAGTGAATTTGTGCAATGTGATTCCAGATGGGGTTGTGTGTTTTTTTGCTAGCTTCACATATCTTGAGGAAGTTTACTCTAGATGGAATGGTGCTGAAAGTGGAAACATTTTGGAAAGGCTTGCTAAGAAGAAAAAGGTATTTATATCGGCTTGGTCGCTTTAATAGCTTTGTTTACATTCTTCTAATCAGACTTGAATTTCCTTGATAGATATTCAAAGAGCCTAGAGATAGTGGAATGGTAGAATCAACTTTGAGAGATTATTCGCTGCATATTGACTCAACTAAAGTAAGCTTATATTTATCAAAATAGTCTGAACAACTCACAGAGTTTCTTTCTTCCTTTTCTCTTTCCCAATTGTGGGATATAGAAAGAAGCTTCAAATACTGGAGCTATACTACTATGTGTTGTCAACGGGAAAATGTCAGAAGGAATAAACTTCTCGGATAGGCTTGGGAGGTAATATTATTCCATGCATTTAATTTAGGATGGGATAAACACTAATCGGGCATACACAATTATACATGCATATTTAGAGGTGTGATAATGATTGGACTTCCCTTTCCCAACAGAGGGTCGGTAGAACTTAATGAAAAGATCAAGTATATAAACGAACATGGGGTAAATTATGTATTTGTTGTTTAAATGTTTGATAGATACTTATAGCATTTTACTGTAAGGATGACCCATCTGGAACAGCTGCCGGAAGAGAATACTATGAAAATCTGTGTATGCGAGGTGTTAATCAGTCTATTGGTAATCCTAATCTATAGTGAGATCTTTCATAGCCAGGCCGTATATCTTATACGAACTTATTTACTATTAGGCCGTGCTATTAGGCACAGGGGTGACTTTGCAACCATTGTTCTGTTAGACAAACGTTATTCGACGGCTCGAATCCAGAAAAAGCTTCCTTCATGGATCGGAACTGACATTGTGCACTGTGATCGATTCGTTAAGTCAATTAGTAAATCTGCTGGTTTTTTTAGGCAGCATAAAGAAACATAATTATATTTGACCCACAACAAAAATCCATATGGTGTTTGTCTATAATAAAAAGTACACTCTTAGTGGTCTATTGTAAAGTATATCTAAAAATGCTGTATATCACATATACCTAATCTGATATATGGTTCCCTCAAAATGATCAGGCGCCTTTTAAGTTCTATGCAAAAGAATGCAGGACATTTACTATCCTCAGCTCTGGTGGTGAAACATGTATAAGTCTCACATAAGTATAGTTTGCATACAAACCACTTTATAGTGTATAAGCTTTATACTGATATAAATGCAGCATGAGCTCTATAGAAGGCGGGTGCATATTCAGTTCGTTTAAATATATAGTCAAAATATAAATATAAGCTGAATTTTCTTTCCTAAGAAAAACGATAGCCGCGTAGAAGGAAATATTTTATGTGAAAACCCTCTCTCAGACTATCTAGAGTTCAGACTGTCGTAAAGCTCTTATCATAAAATCTGACAGCTTCCAATAATGCGGTTTGATATTCTAGTTTATTATACTAAAGTAGCATCATATCATAGTTAATATTTCCTACAAAAAGTTATATATATATATATGGTTTTACTTTCCCCTTGTGATTTTTTATAGAAAAAAATTTCAACTATACGATTTTCAAAATGACTTTTTATTGGAAAATACCAAGCTCTCCTGTGACGAATATATAGTAGGAAAAAAAAGCATACTTGTTGGACAGACTTGCTAAGTATTGGTCTTTTTTATTATCATTAAAATTACTATTCGAGTTATCCTGCTCGAAGAGGAAGTGAAAATAAACCTGATATACATTATGATAGAAATATTAAGATACAAGGTATAGGGGAAAGATGATATAGGATAGGAGATATGGAATACATTTACTTCTTTAGTAAGAGTAGATAAATAAGATTAAATGACTATAAATATTAATAAGAATAATAAGAATAATAAGAATAATAAGAATAAGAGTAAGAATTACTCGCAGTCAGCACAGCAGTAGTCGTAGTAGGGAATATCGGCATTATTTCCAGCCCAGGTAGGGAAAGGTCTGTTGACACCATCGCCACCACCAAAAACAGACATCGCCAACACGAACGACATGAGAGAAGACCCAGAGTCCAAAGCGGCAGACATCAAGTAGTTGTGTTTGATGTACCACTTGTTGTAGCGACGTTTGACGTAAAGCTGACTGACAAGAACAATGACGAAGGACAGGGTGATCCATGATGTATTTCCACCAGGAACAACGCAGAGACCAATCATAATCATGGGTACGTTAACAAGGTTAAAGCCAATCTTGGGATAAAATCTGTGGAGAAGCCAGAAAGGAACGGGGAGAGCAAAACCAACAAGGAAGGACCACAAAACGAAATAATACTCGGTATCAGGACCAAACATGTACATGGGACCAATAGCACCCCATGTAATAGCAGCAGAGTTCATAGTCTGAGGGCCAGTACCACTCCAGATGTTGCCATTGGGATCCAAAAGCTGTTCTCTCTTCGAGTTGATAATGGTCTATTGTTTTTTTTAATTGTTGTTAGAAACCAATAATCAGTCATCAGATTTGACTAGTTTTTTTTTACTTACATAGTTGACAATGTAGTTGAAGATGCAACCAACAATAGTACCGATCATTTGAGCAAGGAAGGTAAGTCTTGGTGGGACCTTGAGGTAGTGACCAATCTTAAGATCGGCTGCCATGTTACCAGCCTGGCTCATAGTGTTGTAACCGAGAGTCTTGAAGTACATGTTTGCAACTGCGTTACCAGGAAGTATGAAACCACATATCATCTCAGCGACGACGTTGAGACCAAATCCATTACCAGTAATGGCGGTAATCATATTCAATGGGAGAGACAAAGCCGTAGACAAGAGGATGGCAAGCAAGAAACCCCACCATGGAAGCTGACTCTTGTTAGCATAACCAATGCCAATGTTGAGTCCAATACCACAAACAAAGATAGTGTAGTACCACCAGGAAGGAACTTCTTTGTAGGAAGCCATGAGGCGGTTGTGGATATCGTTTTCTTGAGAATCCTTGCGTTTAAAGATAGAAAGAGCAATTTTCTTGATTTCAGGGCCGTAGAAGAGAGCAACGTGGGAGATCATGGCCGTGACACCAAAGTTGATGATTACATACTGGATAGCGTATATACCACTGAAGTAAGGGCGACCAACTTCTGCGAGAGCGGTATGATTAATGTTGTTGTGCTCATCGAGAACGAGCTTCTGGGGATAGCGTTGGGAAACGCCGGTTTCGGGGTCCCACTGGAACAAACCATTAGACAAGAAGGGGAAGCTCTTAGCGTGCCATACGTCGCAGTAGTAAACAAGAGGGGCCAAGAGCCACAGGATTAGTATACCACCATAAATGTTGAACTGCACGTATAAAGGGAGTACTAAAGGGGCGTAGGACGATAGATAGGACCAATCAAAACTGAGGGAGCCAATACCAAGGCCTTCGTTGACTGATATACCACCGAAAAGACGCTGGACCCAAACACTATCACGCTTGGCAAGGCAGACAATCGAAACACCACTGAGGAGCGGGAACATGTACTGAGGAACGATCTCCCAGACAAAGATGACAAAGAAGATTGTAAAGAAGAACTTGATGAGAGTTTTGTTTTCATTTCCGGGCGTATTGAACGTCTTGAGAAAAGAAACGGTTGGAAGACTGGTAGGCCAAATCATCTGAGAGGGATAGACAAGGAAAGGACGAAGCTGACCGGCGATACCGTAACCGATAATCTGAGTAGCAAACAGCAGAAAAATTCCACCAGCTGCACTTGGGTATTCCGAATAGTAAAGTTGCTGGGCGCCGAGAATGTTGGTACCGTAGGCAGATGCATTTGCGGTTGAAACAATGACATAGATGAAGGTGTGCTCCTTGACATTGAAGGGGGAAGGATTGAGAAGAGTGCCAGATTTAAACAAGCGGGATAAGCCGATACATATGAGGTAAGCGAGGATCATCATGAACATGTTGGAAAGAGTGATGACAACTGGCTTAAATTGCATCAACTGGTTGACAGAGGATCCAAGACATGCAAGTAACTAAGATACGTATAAAAGTATAGTTTAGAGAAAGTTGGGATATGATTTGTGTACACTTACAATACCAACTACCACGGCACGAATGGTTAAGACGATTGTTGTTGGATCATCTTCAGTGCTTGCGATTTGATTGACAATTTGGATATCAAAATCTTCGTTCTCATAGTCAAGATCTTTTTCATCTCTGGTGCCTCTGTGGGTTTCAGCAAAGGAGGCCCTTTCTTCCTTTTCGTCGAGGTATCTTTCTGATTTCTCGAAACTTGTATTTTCGGGGATAACCTCCCTTTTTGTGAGGGTTGTTTCCATTTGATATATTAGGTTTGTAAATTAAGAGTAGGGGGGGTTGAGGGAGAGATTATGATATTATCAATTGAAAAGCAAAAAATAAAAAAGTCAAAAGGTTTGAATAAGAAATAAATAAAGAAAATAAAAGGGTGATAATCGCCGAGGAAGATAATGAAGAAGGATGATGAGAATCAAGGCTTTTTATATAAATTTCTTTTTCTTTGTAAAATTGGGTGGCAGATTAAAATTCCAAAAACATCCCTAGATATAGTTTATATATATATATATGTATATATATATATATTCTTCTTCTGCTTAACCGAACTGTAAGGATAGGACATTGGAAGTATGCAATGTAATCAATGGTAAGCATGTTCCTTGGTACACAAAATTGCTCTGAAATTACATCTACATCTACATATATAATAGACGCCAAAAAAGCTTTATTTTCACCCTTACATGTTCGCTGATAGGCTTCTTCTCTATTCTTACTCATCGTATCATTTCTTGTTTGGGAAAATAACGACTAAAAAAGACATTTTATACTTTGTAACTTGAGAAAGCACTCTTACTATAATACTGACGCCATTTTCTTTTTAATTTCAAATGAAATATCCTCACCTGTGCCAGTTGCTACTTTGGCAGAAATCATGATTTACATTTTATTATGTTTTATGTCATATTTTATGCTTGAAGAATCTACACTTGATCTTGTTCATTATAATGTATTAATCAAGTATTCTAGGCGTATCTATGTCACCTATTAAACCAGCATTAATTCTTTAAATATTTCAAGGGTATATATATATATATATATATATATTGTTGGAGTTCAAATTACTAGGTGATCTATAAACAGGTCACTACCAATGGCGCAAAGTACAATTAGAGTACAAATGCAAAGAAGTTGTACAAAGGAAAAGTAAAAATAAAACATCACAAGCCATGTGAGTTGAAAATAGTACTAATTAAGACTGGTGAGGCATAAGCAATAGGTTGACGCCTGAACATTGTATAATCAACCACTATTTAATTTTCCTTTTTTCGACTTACGGTCATAATTCTGAAGAAAAATGTCGACTTATTATTATATTAAACGCAGGAAGCATACTTAATTTTATTCATTCAACTTGCTGACATGGGGTCTACGTTATTTGAGACACAGCAGGATTTTTGTCCGCAATAGAGAAATAAATTCCAAAATTAGTGAAAAGATTGCTATTACCTACAAAGTTTTTTTTTAGATATGTAATACACTCTTTCCAGAAATTATTTGCCCACACATCGAGGAACAAATTGCCCATTTTCTAATAAAGTGTTTGTACAACCAAGGAGTAAACCTTTTTCCAACTGTCAATTGCTTCGTATACCCGTGGGACAAGTATTTGCAACTCTGATACATTAAAAAGAAATATACCCATGGTCAATGTATTACACATGACCAAAGCACAAAAAGTGCAAAAAACATTTTAGAGATATCATTGCCAATGTAGCCATTATCAAACATCACATTTTTATTAAAGGAGTCAAAAGTAATTGGAGTGCTCGTCAAAGAGCTAGATAAATATTCACGGCTTTTATATCAGCAAAATTATATACATTATCATGCCTCACTTACAAAATTTTGCTGTGTTTCTGCTAAAGGGTTTCATTTCATTTTCATTTGGTGTGGACAGACTAAAAGTTCAAAAAAAAAAGCAAAAATTGAAGGCATATTATTGGACAAGAGTTTTAATTCATTTTGCCCTTTTTTTGAACCTTTAGTTTGTCCACACCAGCTGTACTGAGTTCAGGAATAACCAACAGCAGCCCCAAGCTTTAGCAGAAACAGATAGCAACTTCTCAGAGGCTAGGAACAGAATTTTGACTTACAACACTCAAGAGAACAATTCATCCGTGGCGAAGTGTCATCTGTCTGAACCAGTACCTGCAACAATGTCTTTGCAAGCTCCTACTGACACACGATGGGTTGATTATGTGATGTAAATGTTCAGCTCAGTGACAATAAAGTGAATACTGGTAGAAAGACAGTTTTATTAAAGAGCAAATAAGAATAGCTCTTTAACTACTTCGAAGCTCACTGCGATGAGCGATACAAGAGACCCCGGTGGATAAAATACACCTTGTCACTACCACAGCAGGTGGCTGCCCAGGGATGTCTGTCCCATTAGTCCCAGCAAACACAGGAACACCTGGCTTACAATTATTATTACCATCAATGGCAGAGACAAGCTCGATTCATCAGCGCCAGTAACAGCAACCTCTTAGACAGCAGACTTATAGGATCACTGGATTATTGGTCCTTTTGCTGAAAAATTTCGACTGTATCAGTGCATGGCATACATTATTCCAAAAAGTTGTCCATTATAACCCAATTTCTAAGAAATCCTAGCTTTGGTCAATTTTTTTTTGGCTCTAGAACAACACAGCGAAGCAAAAATGACAGTTTTTGGGCCAGGAACTTCTCGACAAAGCGATGTCACATCAGACAGAGATGTTACTTGGCAAAGTGCCTATCCCTTGCTCTGGATTTACCCCAACTAACTTCGTGACCATTGTTTACGTTGTTTCTGCAATCAACGTGAAAACTATGAGCCCAAAGTAATCCAAACTTCAACTTTTGGCCCTGGTCTCCATCATAAACGACTTACGGGCAGATGTAATAAAAGCCATTGCTGATATGTATGTTTTGTGTATGACGTTTGTTCAACCTTCATCCACCCACTTTCCATTTTATTCTCGCTCTGCACTTATAGGCTCATCAATATGTCATAAAACTTTATCGCAGACCAGGGGAAGTTTGGTGAGGCCAATCTGCAAACATAGTTCTATAATCCTTTGCTTGCGGCAATACCTGCGGATGTCGCTAAGAAAGTTCTATTGCGCTAGCCAAACAAAATAGACAAAACGGTGCCCCAAATACTATCTGACGCTATAGTGTCCACTGTTGTGTCCAAGGGTGAAGCTCTGCTCACTTGCAGAAAATAGCCACCTTATTTTCCATGACGGGAAAATTGAGCTCAAAAGCTAGAGTTTTCAAAACGCGCAAAAGCATTTCATTAAATTGGCCTTCTATTCAAGCAATCATCGAACCTAGCGATAGAATATTTGAAAAATCCTCGAAGATCACCAATAAGAGTTTGATTGCAACCCATTCGGATCCTGATCGTCAAGATCTCTTCTTCCAAAAGCTGCTCTCTCCTGAGCTTGTTTTTACGAATGGACCAATATTGCTCAATCGGATTCAGTTCCAGTGAGTAGGGCGGGAGGTATATACATCGATACCCACAGTTTTCTATATGCTTACAGATATCTTCGTGTTGGTTGGTAGGGAAATTATCCATCACAATATGATTGTCTTTGAACATTTTGTGTCTGTTTAGCACGTTCGTTGTACTCAAGAGGGGGTTAAAGTAATGACCAGTTATAGTTCCACGCTTGCTCGTTGCCTTGTAGACAGTTCTGTTCCTCTCTGCTGCTTTACGCTTTTTGGATGAATCCATTGCCTTTGGACATCGCACCGAAACGTTTACTACACAAAATGGAGAGATTGTACCGAGAATGGTGGTTGTCATTTCTCTGGTTTTTGGCACCTTGACAATTACACATGAGCCCTCTTCCGACTAAGTATACGAACGCTTCATGTTGATGTGGAACACGGTTTCATATACAAACACACAGTTGCTCAGATAATCCATATCGGTTTGTAGCCACTTTGTCACCCAAGCATGTCAATCATCGATTTTTTCAGAGTTGTTTCGTTCAACTGATTGAAAATAGTTTCGCCTCAGACTAATCTTGCATTTTCTAGTCATGAAATGGTGTAATGTGCCTTGCTTGATGTCGAGGTTGGCAAACTTTTCCGTCAAAATTGCCAGGATATTGTCTAGCACAAGTTAGGTGTTTTCATCAATCAAATCAACCAGGAATCTACGGTGCTCTTTGACTGGAATCTCTGGTTGTCCTGGTGGCCTATTGCCACCCACATCCTTTACGATCCGATCTTTTGGTTCTTTTTGATCTTGATGAATTCAATATTGCGCTGTACGTGGTTTGATCTGCATTTATAAGGCCGCAGCTCGCACTGATATGCCTTTCTCATACACCAAAAAAAAGAGCTCCTCTTTTACATATCTTTGTAACATCGATAGAATTTGCGGTTTGGTGTTATGGGGTTTTCCAGTTTCACTTCATCTGACCCAGCTTTCGTGACCACCATTCGTTCAGGCGGTTTCATGTCCATGTAATGGTTGTAATTAGTGATCATCTCCCCTGGAAATAGATGTCTTACCCTTTCAATCATAATATCTTTCCATCTTCATCCATCATATTTCCCAACCCGTCTTTATGAATGAACGAGATCGTTTTGAATGTAGGTTTCTGAAAAAGATGATAGGAGCTACAGTTGTGGCATACACGAAATACAAAAATTGTGGGATACAAAGTCTTTTCTGATCAATGGCCAAAGTTTATTTTTAGCAACTTGCAAACCATTGCTTGTGCTTGGCGCAAAATGTTACACATAGTATGCGCAAAAAAAATCTGGAAAGAAATATGGGCATGTAATATATGTAATTAGGGGTCATCATTCATGAATAATCGTAGGTAATAAAAAAAAAAGGCGAAGATTCACTTTAGCCAATAAGATTCGTTTGCTAATGATGCCCTTTTTACATAAAAAGATGAACTAGTTTTTTATAGCAGCAAATTTTTTGTATTTCCCAATTTTCACCTCTTTGAAAGGTTCACCTTTTTTTTATTACCAATGGTTATTCACGAATGACAGCCCCTAATATAAAACTATAATGAAATTTGGGTATGTGAAACATAATGTTATTTTTACTTCAAAAAGACCTAACTTTCTACCCAATGTTGGGCTGAAAGATTACTATAATTTTGTGTGTGTAAATATCCGGTGTGAATAGTATTAGCACAATGTAGTAGGCAGAAGGAATAAAAAAAACGAAAACATAAAGACAAAAGAAAGGTTAGATTTTGGTAAGAGCCACATGAGTTCTAGACTTGTAAAAAAAATAATAACGTTGACAAGAAGTACGAAACCTGTACTACTCTTTGAAGTACAGAAGTGTATATACAGTCAAAGATCTATATAGTGATACTGTTTAAAATCGCATATCATTCTATAGATTTTAAGCTGGAGCAAAGTTTCAAGTTAAATGCAGTTCTTATTGGAAGATATTTGAATAAGATAACACGAAATAACAAAGAGAATATAAGTTAATTTCTTTTTTTTAAAAAAAATATAGTAATATCTAAAGGGTACTTGAATCTATTGTAAAGAAAGCTTTGAATAAATCTTTATTTTATCTCTTGTGAACAATGCGATCGAAGAAATTATAAAGATAATTATATTGGGTCAACTTTTATTATTAAATCTAACTGTTAGAAATAAACCACGTAGCTTATTTGAATAGAAAGGATAAGATAATAATAAATGGAATAGAGAATACATATAATTGTTTATTAATGGTAAGTAAATAATAGTAGGTAAATATAAAGTATAATTAAGGATAACATTGAGTATATGTTTTACTCGCAGTCAGCGCAGCAGAAATCATAGTAAGGTATATCCTCATTGTTACCAGCCCAGGTAGGGAAAGGCCTATTGATACCATCACCGCCACCGAAAACGGTCATGGCCAACAAGAACGACATAACAGAAGTTCCAGAATCCAAAGCAGCAGACATCAAGTAGTTATGCTTGATGTACCACTTGCTATATCGCCGCTTGACATAAAGTTGACTGACAAGAGCAAGGATGAACGACAGGGTAATCCACGATGAGTTTCCACCAGGAACAACGCAGAGACCAACCATTATCATAGGTACGTTAACAAGGTTAAATCCGACCTTGGGGAATAATTTGTGGAGAAGCCAGAAAGGAACGGGAAGAGCAAATCCGACAACGAAGGCCCACAAGAAGAAGTAGTAATCGGTATCAGGACCAAACATAACCATAGGACCGATGGCACCCCAAGTAATTGCAGCAGAGTTCATAGTCTGAGGGTTAGTACCACTCCAGATGTTTCCGTTAGCTTCCAAGAGCTGGTCTCTCTTGGAATTGATGATGGTCTATTTAATTGATTTTTGTTGTTGCTGTTAGAGACCAGCATATATATATATATATTGAATTTGATTTGCTATTCTAGTTTTACTTACGTAATTGAGAATGTAATTGAATATACAGCCAATAACGGTACCAATCATTTGAGCGAGGAAAGTGAGTCTTGGAGGAACCTTGAGATAGTGACCAATCTTAAGATCGGCTGCCATGTTACCAGCCTGGTTCATAGTGTTGTAACCGAGAGTCTTGAAGTACATGTTAGCAACTGCGTTACCAGGAAGTATGAAGCCACAGATCATTTCAGCGACGACGTTAAGACCGAAACCAGTGCCAGTTATAGCATAAATCATGTTCAAAGGGAGAGACAGAACAGTAGACAAGAGGATGGCAAGCAAAAAACCCCACCATGGGAGCTGACTCTTGTTGGCATAACCGATGCCAATGTTGAGTCCGATACCTAGAACAAAGATGGCGTAGTACCACCAAGCAGGAACTTCTTTGTAGGCAGACATAAGACGGTTGTGAATATCATCTCCTTTAAATTTTCTGCGTTTAAAGATGGAAAGGGCAATCTGCTTAATTTCAGCTCCATGGAAGAGCACAACATGGGACACCATTGCTGTGACACCCAAGTTGATAAAAATATAGTGAATAGCATATAAAGCACTGTAGTATGGACGGCCAACTTCTTCGAGAGCGGTAAGATTAATGTTGTTGTGCTCATCAAGAACAAGCTTCTGGGGGTAGCGCGCGGAAACTCCGGTTTCAGGGTTAAATTGGAACAAGCCATTAGACAAGAAAGGAAAGCTCTTGGCGTGCAAGACGTCGTAGTAGTAAATAAGAGGTGCTAATACCCACAAGATCAGGATACCGCCGTAGATGTTGAACTGTACGTACAGAGGGAGTACTAAAGGAGAATAAGACGACAAGTAGGACCAGTCAAAACTGAGGGAACCAATACCAAGGCCTTCGTTGACTGATATACCGCCGAAAAGACGCTGGACCCAAACACTATCACGTCTGGCGAGACAGACAATGGAGACACCACTGAGGATGGGGAACATGTACTGAGGAACAATCTCCCAGACAAAGATACCAAAGAAAATTGCAAAGAAGAACTTCATGAGGGTCTTGTTTTCATTACCGGGTGTATTGAACGTCTTGAGAAAAGAAACGGTTGGAAGATTAGTAGGCCAGATCATCTGAGATGGATAGACAAGGAAAGGACGAAGTTGACCGGCGATACCGTAACCGATAATCTGAGTAGCAAACAGCAGAAAAATTCCACCAGCTGCACTGGGGTATTCAGAATAGTAAAGTTGCTGGGCACTGAGAATGTTGGTACCGTATGCAGATGTATTTGCGGTTGAGACAATGACAAAAATGAAGGTGTGCTCCTTGACATTGAAGGGAGCAGGATTAAGCAGAGTGCCGGGTTTAGCCAAACGAGATAAACCGATACAGCAAATGTAGGCAATAATCATCATAAACATATTTGAAAGAGTAACCACAATAGGTTTGAAATGCATCAATTGGTTGACGGAGGAACCAAGACATGCAAGCAACTAAGATAAGTATAATGATATAGTTTAGGGAAAATTTTCAAGACATGGTTTTTGCATACTTACAATACCAATAACCACAGCACGAATGGTTAAGATCTTAGTTGTTGGGTCATCTTCAGTACTTGTAATCTGATTAACAATTTCAAGATCAAGATCGTTGTCTTCGTAATCGAGATCCTTGGGATTTATAGAGCCTTTATGGGTTTCCTCGAACGATCCGGACTCTTCCTTTTCGTCAAGGTATCTTTCTGATTTTTCAAAACTGGCAGTCTTGGAAACTACCTCCTGTTTTGTGAGGGTTGTTTCCATTTTGTGTATTTGGTTTGCAAACTAAGAGTGAGGGGGATTAAGATGTTATAAAATAACTAAATATATAAAGAAAAGGGTGATAATCGCCAGGAAGATGATGATAAAATGTATTTCTGATCAAGGCCTTTATATGACTTTAATCTTACACAGAAATTTTGATGGCAAAATCTAATTCCCAAAACATATTCAAATAAACATTTATCTTTCTGTTTGGCCAAATTGTAATGATAAGACACTGTAATTATGCAATATACTCAATGGTAAGGATGTTACGTGCCACACTATATTACTCTAAAACAATATACAATCTTATGTGTATAAAAAAAAGCACATAGCCCAAAAGACATCAACTTTATCTTTACTTGTCAGCCGATATATTTCTTCTTGATTTCACTCATCGTATCAATTCTTATTTTGGTAAATAACGGCTAAAAAAGTTTTTTGCTTTGTTTTTGTTTTCTCACAACTTGAAAAATATAATATATTCTAGATATTAGCATCACGCTTGTCTTTTAAAGTCAAAAGAAGTATTCACGCTTGGATCAACTGTTATTCTGGTATAAATTATTATCTTGATTTATTAAATCTTAATATTTTACTTTATCTTTGATAGATCTACGCTTAGAAATTTGATCAACTTTAATTTATTAATTCAGTATTTTCGGTATATCTGAACAGGCTATCAACAAGTATTTTTTATTTTAAGCAATTCAAGAAGGGTATCATCGTGGTTTAAAGTACCAGGCAATCTTCTAATATTGTTACCAATGGTGTAAACTATTGATTGTCACATCCGCAAGAAAGTTGTACAGATATATAGAGTGGTCATTGCTCATGTACGACTGCAGCGTATATATAGACGAATTCACAAGCCAAAGGAGTTGAAAAATGGCACCAATCAAGTCTATGAGAAACATAACCAGCAGACTGTAACTTGAACACTGTACAATCAACTATTATTTATATATTTTATTTCTTAGCTAGTAGTTATAGCTCAGGATAGATACTGCACACAATACAGAATAACAGAGAAATAGGATATAAACATAAAAAAATTATGAATAGAGACTTTAACTAGTAGTATCTAATAAAAAAACAGTGTAGTTAATTTAGTAAATTTGACAGACTAACATTGACCCTGATCTTGTTGAGATACAGTGGAATATTAGTCTGTAATAGAGAAATAATTTCTAAATTTGGAGAGTAAGTGTTTGCTATCAATAAAGCTCTTAGCTATAGATATATATATAGGTATATTATACAAAATAATTACTGTTGCATATAATTGTCACTTTAGAATTTAATTGGGATAAATACATTCTCTACGTAGTAAATATATTAATAAGCTTTCTTGTTTTCTTCTTTTTCTTCAGAGATACCTGGAAGCGATTTATTTAATAGAGTTAAGAACTGTGCTACTAAAGAAAGAAAAATGGTTATATTCGGGTTATTCCATAATAATATTCTTCTTCTACATTTATTGTCTTGTGTACTAGCTGGAACTCTTGACAAGGCTTATATTCAGTAGAATTTACGTACCCAAACAAATCCCAACATTTATTACTTACATTAAGAATATTTATAAGCCAATATTTAATATATCTTATTTTCCAAATATAGCAATATATAAGTATCAATAAAATTTTATATTTTACACCTCTCAAGTCCATATATTCAATTAAGATCTTTGTCACTATACCCAGATTGCATAATGGTAGAGCTTATGAAAACTAAAATAAACCTTTTTACCCACCCAGAAAGGCGGTAGTATTGGTCTTTACAGAGGTATAATGAATATTAGTCTCATTACGGTTAATGATGCTGTACATCTATATATAATTAACTCTCTTTCATCTATTTGTTCTTAAATTTTGGGTTTATTGGCAATAAAAGATCTTATGGAAGAAATAAGAAAATGTACTCACACAGAGAGAACATAAAATACTACCATCAAATTTCAAACTCTGAAAAATATGCTATGTGCACTCTGGGAGGAAGATAAGGGAAAAATGTACCAAAGAAAACATCGGGAGAAAAGGCTTTCGCAAGAATAGACAGATACCAATATTTAACTAAACTTTAGACTCTACTTTTTAACTAGCACATTTATTAATATCGAATTAGACGCATCAATACAAAAAATTATGAGAGCTAATTGGAGATTAACATATGTGTTGGCTTAATACAAACTCTCATTCTACAAGAATGATAGTAATGGTTATTTCTGGAACATGCCTAATAAAAGGGTATCAGTGCATTTATACTGTTTCTAATATTAAAAGAAATAGATACCTAGCCATTCTTTGGAATTCTGCTAGGTTTCAGTGGTTTGGATCGTCTGCTCCTGTGAATGATAACATAAATGTTCATAAGCACGGAAGAACCCTTGAGAACTTAATATCATCTTCACGCATCCCCGGAATTAACTCATATTTCAACATTTCAACAAAATATGCTATGATGTGTCTCAGCGGACCAACTGAAGAATATATTTCTTTTGTTGAATAAATTGATTTTCCAAGAAAGTCATTATTCTAGAGCAGCTCATATGAAATGAATTTCTTATAAATGTTTAGTATGTACATAAAGCATAAGACTAGCCAATTTTTCCTCAATAACTGGGACTAATAGAAAATCATTTACAATAAAATTCTCCTTGATTTTGATTCACAAAGCATGTGTAGCAACTAGCACTTAACAACTATCTCTATAAAGATGTGTTTTAATATTTATACATATTGTTTGAGCCCAAAAAAAATACATGCATAGCCCTTGGATCCTTCGATATAAATATAGCCAGGTTGTTTTGTCAGATTATTAGATGATGCTTTTTTTTAGCAAAATGGGAAAAAGCAATAAGCAGAAGAATAAAAAAATAAAGATAAAGCTCTGCATTGATATAAAAAAAAGGCAAGAAATTAGCCATATGATTGTTACAACAACAATGCATTGTTAAGACCAAGCAATGATCCACTACATAATTTGATATAGTAGCTGCCTACCAGAGTATGTCAGATATCCATTGTAAAAGACAAAACAACAAAGACATTTAGAAATCATACTAAATTGTATTATGTTGGAATAATCCATAAAGTAAGAAAACGATATCTTCTTACTTCATTTTATTTATTTATTAAGTAAATCTCTCTTTATTAAGCTACTACCCAAGTAATTATACTTAATAATGGTAGTAGAAATGAGTCAAGAAATTAATTATTATTATAGTAGTAAAATAACTTAATAACAAATCGAGTATCAATATACTGCTTTAGTAAGAAGGGATGATAAATGATAGTAATTAAGTAGACATATAAGCACAAATATAGATATAAGGTTTACTCGCAGTCAGCACAACAGTAGTCATAGTAAGGGATATCCTCATTGTTACCAGCCCAGGTAGGGAAAGGCCTATTGATACCGTCACCGCCACCGAAAACGGTCATGGCCAGAATAAACGACATGAGAGAGGTTCCAGAATCCAAAGCAGCAGACATCAAGTAATTGTGCTTAGCGTACCACTTGCTATAACGACGCTTGATAAAAAGCTGACTAACAAGAGTGATGATAAATGACACGGTAATCCACGATGAATTTGAACCAGGGAGAATACATAAGCCATACAAGAACAGGGGTATGTTAACAAGGTTAAAACCGACTTTGGGATAAAATTTGTGGAGGATCCAGAAAGGAACAGGGAGAGCAAATCCAACAACGAAGGCCCACAAGAAAAAGTAATAATCGGTATCAGGACCAAACATGACCATGGGACCAATGGCACCCCAAGTAATGGCAGCAGAGTTCATGCTTTGAGGCCTAGCGCCACTCCAGATGTTTCCGTTAACATCCAAAAGCTGGTCCCTCTTGGAATTGATGATGGTCTATTGGATTAATTTTTGTTGTTGTTTTTGTTAGAGACCAACATATAGATATATTGAATTTGATTCGCTATTATGGTCTTACTTACGTAATTGATAATGTAATTGAATACACAGCCAACAACTGTACCAATCATTTGAGCGAGGAAAGTGAGTCTTGGAGGAACCTTGAGATAGTGACCAATCTTAAGATCGGCTGCCATGGCGCCAGCCTGGTTCATAGTGTTGTAACCGAGAGTCTTGAAGTACATATTAGCAACTGCGTTACCAGGAAGTATGAAACCACATATCATCTCAGCGACGACGTTGAGGCCAAAACCAGTGCCAGCAATGGCAGTAATCATATTCAGGGGGAGAGATAGGACAGTAGACAAGAGAATGGCAAACAAAAAACCCCACCATGGAAGTGCACTCTTGTTGGCATAACCGATGCCAATGTTGAGTCCAATACCTAGAACAAAGATGGCGTAGTACCACCAAGCAGGAACTTCCTTGTAGGCGGCCATGAGACGGTTGTGAATATCATCTTCTCTAAATTTTCTGTGTTTAAAGATGGAAAGGGCAATCCGCTTAATTTCAGCTCCATTGAATAGGGCAACGTGAGATATCATGGCTGTGACTCCGAAGTTTATGAAAATATACTGGAGAGCATATGTAGTACCAAAGTACGGACGGCCAACCTCTGCCAGAGCAGTGAGATTAATATTGTTGTGCTCATCAATAACAAGGCTCTGGGGGTACTGAATGGCCACACGGGTTTCAGGATCCAATTTGTACAGACCATTAGCCAAGAAGGGAAAGCTTTTAGCATACCATACATCGTAGTAATAAACAAGAGGGAACAATATCCACAGAACCACAATACCGGCATAGATATTAAACTGAATGAACAGAGGGAGCACAAAAGGAGACAAAGAGGACAGATAAGACCAGTCAAAACTAAGAGAGGCAATACCAAGGCCTTCGTTGGTTTGTACACCGCCAAATATACGCTAAACCCAAACACTATCACGCTTGGCAAGACAAACAATAGAAACACCACCGAGGAGGGGGAACATGTACTGAGGAACAATCTCCCAGACAAAGATACCAAAGAAGATTATAAAGAAGAACCTGATGAGAGTTTTGTTTTCATTTCCGGGTGTATTAAACGTCTTGAGAAAAGAAACGGTTGGAAGACTGGTAGGCCAGATCATCTGAGAGGGATAGACAAGGAAAGGACGAAGCTGACCGGCGATACCGTAACCGACAATCTGAGTAGCAAACAGCAGAAAAATTCCACCAGCTGCACTGGGGGATTCAGTATAGTAAAGCTGTTGGGCACCGAGAACGTAAGTGCCATATGCAGATGTGTTTGCGGTTGCAATAATGAAGTAGATAAAGGTGTGTTCCTTAATGTTGAAAGGACCAGGGTTAAGAAGAGTTCCGGATTTAAATACACGGGTTGAGCCATGACATATGAGGTAGGCGAGTATCAACATAAACATATCAGAAAGGATAACAGGAACTGGCTTGAACAACATCAGCTGGTAAACTGAGGCACCAAGACATCCAAGTAACTAAGAAAACATATAAATATTATTAAAAAAAGACATGGGAGTTTTTTTAGGACATAAATTGCATTTACTTACAACGCCAACTACTACAGAACGAATGGTTAAGACCTTGATTGTCGGATCATCTTCAATGCTTGCAATCTGGTTAACAATTTTAAGATCAAGATCGTTGTTTTCATAATCGATGTCCCTTATATCTGTAGGGCCTGTATGGCTATCCTCAAATAATTCGTTCTCTGCTTTTTCGTCAAGGTATCTTTCTGATTTTTCAAAACTAGCAGTTTCAGAAACTACCTCCCGTTTTGTGAGGGTTGTTTCCATTCGATGTATTAGGCTTGTAAACTAAGAGTGGGCGGTGAATTATGATGCTCTTAATAAAAAATAAATAAATAAATAAAAGAAATGATAATCGCCAGGAAGATGATGACAAAAGATACCAATGATCGAGGCTTTTTATAAGAATATATTTTTTTAGTAAAACTAGAGGAAGGTATATTGTTTGACAAATAGTTCTCGATCTACCTAAACTTCTTTCAAACCTCATAGCAACGGTAGGATGCTATAATTATATAGCGTAGCCAATAGAAATCTTATTCTCTACTAAACAATGGTACACGATGGTCTTTTAAAATAAAATATAGGCTGTATGTCTATAAAATAAATATAAAAAATATTGTTTATGTCTTTGCTTGGCAGCGGATAGATTTTTTGGTTTATTTGTTCTCATTCTACTTATTCTTATTTGAGTAAATAGTGACAAAAATGGGTAATTTATTTCTTATAGTCTGCGAAAATAGTGGAACAGACTCTAGTAGTACCTTCTTTTTTAACTCTAAAGAAGGATATACACTTTAACCAAGTGGTATTTTGGTATAAATTATAATTTCACTTTATTTGGTTCAATATCTCATTTAATCCTTAACAGGTCTAAACTTAATATTCTTGTTGATTTTTAAGTATTTACATACTTATTTATTGATCCAGTAGCTTTGATATTCCTAGACCAGATATCTTATCAGATTTAAAAATCTTGACTAATAAAGAAACATATCACCCAAGTATATATTAAAAGTCGGTCTATATAAGAAATTTAGTAGCAAAAAATACAGTTTGTCATATCCACAAGAAAGTTTCCCAGATATATCGAATAAAAATTGATTGTACTTGACCTCAGGGTACGAATATAAATGTGCACACGGTCAATAGAATAGAAGATGGTACCAATCAAGGCCATTTAAAATACAATATATAGTTTGAATTTTGAACATTGTAAAACTCATTACTACCTAGATCCCTTCTCTTGACTTATAACGGCAGATCTGAATAGAAATACGTTTCTTTACGTCTAATATTTGACATGAGAAGATTATTCTATTCAGTCGATTCGATCTACTTTTATTTATTTATGCTTTAGTTAAAATCAGATACGATTTTGTGATCTATCCTGTTCACATTATTCAAACGCAATATTAGTCTATAATGAAAACATAATTTCCAAAAGTAGTACATAAATTATTGTTATACAAAAAATTATGTGTATATATTTGTATATATTATACCAAATGAATATTCTCGCATAAATTAGTTGTTCTACGATGTTGGTTGGTTTACATCGTGTGTTTTGTGTATCAGTAGATAGGCTTAAACTTCCTATAAAATTTATGCCTCGTGTAAAGTAAATTATCAAGACTTGGCTGTTATGCCATTAAGAAGACCCCTTTGCTACTGCATCTTCATAGAGGTATGAGAAACCTTTTATTTATTTATTTATTACTAATAAAGGTGTAAACTATACAGATAAAAGGAATTATGCTGTTATACTTGAATCGTTCCACGCTATTATTTTACTCTATTTTTTATTCTTTTATGCGCCTGTTTTCAGTTTCTAGTATATTTTTATAATTGACAGAAGCTGTTCCTATACAGACTCTAGAACTTTGCAATTTTATCAAAAATGTTTAGCGACTCATTTTTAAAATATTTTTCGTTCAAAAGCGGCTATATCTTTTTCTTTTATCTTTATTTTCTACCTTCTACTTATACCAAACCAATATATTCAATTAAAGGCTTCGTCGTCATTACTTAAATGCAAAAAAAAGTGTCATGCGTGACTATTACAACACATCTTTATCTTTCCAAAAGGACATAATTGTTAGGATTTACAAAGATAGGATAAATATTAGTCAAATTGTGGTCAATAATTTTATACTAATAGATACAAATAATTCTTTTCCTCTTCAATAATAATGAAAACAGACGACTGGCTCTATTGAAAATAATATAATCAACCGAAAGAGCAAAGCTATTTAGATCGATAAAATACTATCTCACCCTTATAGCTAATATAGAAATAAAGAAAGTTTTCATTGTACTTTAAGCTCTGGAAGACATATTTTTCAAATTTAGGGCAGAGTCGTGGGAGAAGTTTATCAGAAATTATGGTGAACAGAACCTCGCGTAAATATAAATGTACGCCAATATCTAGCTTACTATCCGTCTCTATTTCTTCTTCTTCTAATGAGTATCCTTCTAGGCATCGAACTTGGCACAATAATTTAAAGATCTAAAACAAATATTTAGATATTTATGCTTATAATAAATAAATCAAGGCTGTCATCTTTTTTTTAGGAAAAAAGAAACATATCTTACTCCACTGTTTCAAGTATACAAATAAGTGAAAAATCGGTTATGCTTTAATTGTTTGGTGGCATTTATAGTGAAATTAATATTCAAAAGTATGTAAAAGAGTTTGGTATATATTCATTAAGAGCTTTAGCTACCCACTTTATGTTTACGTTAACTATTCTAGTTACCAGAAATATCATAACGCATCTCATAATACTAACGTGTCTAACTGATACTAATTCAATGTTGGCTTAAAAGGTTTGGAGTGGAACATAAAAGACGCTTTTATACAGACCCGCTCAAAAACGTCTAGAGCCACTCCTCTCCCCTGCCTTTTCTTTTTTCATAGTTTAGTGTACCAGTTCTCTCACCGAAAATATTATTTTTAGACTGTCAAAAAGAATCCTACAAAACAGTAGAGAAAATTTAAACATGCAGAATTGCTCGACTGTACTTCGAACTAATAGAGGTATATCTACACTCCTAGATCTCTCATTGGCAATATCTTTTATGTTTACTGGTATAAAGCGTGTTTTACTTGGAGTAAATATGTATATGTTGTAGAGCTCTATAATTGCTGTACGTATTCTACCGTTAAGGTCATGATACTCATTACACTTTACATAGATATTATGTTAAAGCGGCGGTTAATACATTTAAACCCCTGCGAACCTGTTAAAAGAAGAGTATATTATTAAGTTATATTTATTAATTTATTTTATTGTATCTCTGCTTTGGTGAAATAAATAAATAAAATAGAAGAATGAAGGTTGAGTATTTAGTGGCCTTTTTATCACAAGTTACATAATGTGCAATTTATTGTGATGTTGTATTTATACTCGATTGCATGACTGTTATTGTTACTTCAAATATCAGAAGGTTCAAAGCTGAACTAGCTCAATCTCATCCAATTTCTAAATACAGAATCTTTAATGCATAATACCAAAGAAATAGGTATACAAAAAAAACTGACATATAGATATATATTTAAATCGTAAAGGCTAACTACTTTATGATGAATTGTGGTATTTCAGGTACGAAACAATAGAAAAATAAAATATTTGATAATAGAAACGTATAGAAATACTTTGAGACTGTATATAAGTTGTCTTTATTCATAAATAAAAAGTGTCCCTTTTTATAAGAAAACACAATCTGCTCTTGTCATTACGTCTTAGTTTCTTAAGGCTTTCTTCCTTTACTATATTTGGTTATTAGAGTGTATTTACTGCTTAACTAGTGTCGGTGTTACAATTATGACATCAAGTCATAAATCGTACTTCTTTAGCTCTTAGCTATTCTTTTCTCTTTTATACTAGAGCTTTAGGACTTCCTACTAAATTAGCTCCATATCGATCTGACACAGTTTACCCGGCAGTATGATATAATTATCTTAACAATCTTTAAGATATTATCTACAGTACTAACTGTAATAATTATTGGGCTGATTACTTAATCGTTTATATATATTTTATACTGACAAGATGATAGCTACTACGCTATCCCAATATGAATATGTTCTTATATGTGATAAATCCAACATCCGAGTGTCTGGATCACCACATGAATAACCTATAAAATATATAAAGTATAGAGTATATAGAATATATAATATAATATAGTATTAGCATATAAATAAACATTATAGAAGTTCCACAGTGGTCCGTGTAACAGTAGTTAGCATAAATCTCATTCTCACAAAAAAAAGTTTAGGCAACATGAATTATGTGTTTTTTATGCTGAACAAAAATGATAAAGTCTTTAGATAAATGCTTATTACAAAAAAGGAAAATTGAGTTTGTTGTAAGTTTTTTTTTCTATTTTTTTCTCTCTTTTTCATTCATAGAATCTAACCAAAAAGAGAAAAAATCGGATTATTGTTACACTGTATTTTGGGCGTGTACGCTTTTCTTTTTTATCTCCATGGGTACAAAGGATTGATTGTCAATTTTATCGAAAAATTAGCTTTTGACATGGGCCCATAAAAGGAAAATCATTTGGATTATTGTTACATGACATTCTCAATACACTTATTTTTATTTCACTTAGCATAAAAACGGGATGACTTTTGACTTGGCAAGAAAATACTCCGTCAAGGTATACACGTACAGGAATATTATAGCTATAGTTTGTCCTTGCGAATAAAATAAAATAAAATAAAATAAAAAAGACGTATTATGATGTATCAGCTACTTGTAATCTAAGCATGATTTGATATAGATCTATATAGTATTTTCAGCCTTAAAGATAATCCTTCTGTAGTATATTCGTATTTTTCCTGTCAAAATGTATATAAGGTAAATCAAGTATATCTACTTACTCATAACCCTTGATAAGTCTTGCTGACCGTGAACCAAATTGTGTATTTCTTCTTTATTCTAATATTCAACCATATTCCAGCCTTCTAGTCATTCTTTATAGTATTAGTGAAATTCAGAAGTATAAATTAAATGAAGATTGACTATATACTTAAATTCGAATCGAAAAAAAGCCTACTCAGCTAGATTGTAGCAATTATAATATAAAATATCAACTCGATTCATATATAAATACATGAATACATTTATTTTAAAGAAAATAAAGGTCCATCAGCAGATTCGGATTCCCTGTCTGTGTAAGCAAAAGACGAGATAATATATTACAAGTACGCCTTATTTTATTGTATTTACCCAAAAGCACATTATCGCGATAAACTTGGGGTTACTTTTGGCATATTGTGCATTCAAAATGCCTCTATATTTCTAAACTTCGGAAATATAGGTAAATTTGTTACAACCGACCTTACCCACTGTTCCCATAGGCTTCTTAAAACATATACCCGCACTTTCCAACTAGTCAGCTGTATTATACTGTGATTTACAAGCAAAACATAGCACAAAAACATAGTCAAGTATATTTATTTACTTTTTTTATATCTCCTAAAAAAAATACACGTATAATATAATATCTTTTTATTATTCTTTTTCTTCTTCTTTTTCTTCTTTACATAAATTATTTTTGCTCTTACTTGGTACCAAACTCATAAAGCATCTGTATTAAGAGAAGAAGCTGCTGTTGTAAAGATATACAGAAGAAAAATATAAGTAAAGCCGGGTGTTTTTTTTTAAAAAGAAATATTTAAAAATACCTTTATATTACAGATATTACAAATAGGAAACAATTTACTATTTTGAAAACAAGTATATATATCACAAAACTATCGGAAAGCTTCTCTGTGGTTACAAAAGAGCATACTCTAAGAGCCGTGTATCAGTAAAGATTTTTATTTTATTTTAAAAAATGGAGTCATTCAATCATTTTTTCCGTAGATATTGTTTTTGTTTGTTTTTTTACTTTATCCCTTATAAATAAATAAATAAATAGACAAACAAATGAATAGAAAAAAGGTATAATAAAATATAACGGAAAGCAATTATGAATGGCACAGAGTGGTCTGTACAGTAATTAATTTATTAATATTTATAAAATAAATGAGGGTCACACGGTTAATTATACACGTTAATAACATATGCAAGGTAGGGATTCAACTGCCATTAGACTTATAAGCCAATATATAAAAATACAGATAATATCAAGAAAACTTTAACATGTGCATAGAAATAATAAGCTGTATTGAGTAAAATATTGATATTAATATTAAATTATAATTATACTTATAGATTAATTGTCGCAAAGTATTAAGAGCTAGACATCTTCTTTATTTATTGGTAACGTATGCTACAAAAGAATAGTAGAATTCACAAAATAGTTACCCGTGACTTTCTTTGTTGCTGGTACCTTGCGTACCTCTAGGTACATAAGTCTACATTCTTTATATTTTACGCGTTATTTATAATTTATACAATTTATATAAGCATAACGCGATGCTAACGCTTTTTGATTCCACAGTAAATAAATTGATGTAAGACAAAGTCATGCTACAGAATAGATTTAAGATTATTCAAGAGTCTGGGAAATACACGCTTGATTCTAAAGATTAGGTACTACCTGAGACATTTCTCTAAGAAACAAAAAAAATATGCCTATTTTGAATAATGTGCGCGAAGCTGAATCCAATAAAACAAGAAGGGTTTTATAAGAGACACATATACAATATATTACTGAAAATATCAATACATATATACACCAAAAACAGGCTCACAGAGCAGTTAATACTCTTTCGAAAGCAAACTAAAATAGCTGAAAGGAAGAGATAAGAGGCCTACTAGCCCAAAAGGGAATATATGTCTAAATATATTCATGTTTTGTATCTGTAGGATCTGTAGATGTAGTTGAAGCTCACTTTTAACAAGTTATTTCTACCGGGAATTAGGGATAAAATAGATTTATTTCTATAGTAAAATACAAAAGAAAAAGATAAATCAAATTTTCTGTCCTATCTAGGAAACACGAACGAAAATATATGACACGGGAACAAGTATTCTCTCTAAAAAAAGAAAGTTTTGCCTTGATCCAGGCACATGAGTATTTTACGGAAACTTGTTTTTATATTTTATTAACATTTCTTACAACCTATGATAACGAATAACATTAAAGGCTAAAAGACTGATCTCCGCAAAAGATGAAATAAAATCAATCACAATAATCAAAGCGTATAGCGAATATATTCATTTTTAATGCAATTAAAATGAATAATCAGCACAGACTAGCTTAGTGTCGAATATTTAAGCAGAATACTTGGAATTGGTAAGAGCCAGATAAATTTCGATAATATTAAAGACTATGTACATGTGTTTATTAATCGATTTAATATACAATTACTATGTGAATTTACGTCCACTTTGAAGTAAATTTGCTTCATTCAATATCAGCTTAATAAAAAACAATAGCAGAAATCTTAATAAAGTTGATTTATTTTAGCAAACATATCAGCACAAGAATCATATTTATTTTAACTTCAGAAAGAAGGGAATTGTTTATCTCTAACTCCAAACGGGCTCGATAGTCTAAATTCTCCATTTGAGCTACTCAAGAGTCGCAGAAAGTGAAACTGTTCAAGTACAGAAAAACTCTACTGTCAAATTAGACGATTTATTCCTATCGCGTACATCAAATCATATTGTCTTTGTAAAGGAGGAGTAATAGAACATCAGGCCTTTCTTGCTCTCAAAAGAATTAATTCTATATTCTGATGCTTATTTTGTACATAGTAGGTCATTCGTTTATTATCAGCTCCTTATTTTCATAAATTGTGCCTCTATTATGAGCCAAGACATTGTTGTAACCCATCCAGAACCGAACCAGTTTTAGTAATTCAAATAAACTAAAGTAAACACTCTTCTTCTGTTAAATATTCAAATATTCAAATATCCAGAGTTTTCATCCCAAGCCAAGAATTACAAAAAGAATAAAAAATGGTAGTAGTGGAATATGTGGGCAAACCTTCTTGTCATTGGGTATGTCTCAACAATCTTGATTGGTACCATGTTCAAATCCTTTAGCTTGTGAACTTTCTTTTGTCTGTACACTGTGGCGGTGCACAATCAATGATCACTCTATGTATCTGTACAACTTTTGTGCGGATGGGACAGAACTATATTTAAGCTATTGGTAATACTCTTCTTTTTTTTTTGCAGATTGACTGGTAATTTAAACTACGATAATAATTTTTTTTTAAAAAAAAAAGAAAAACTATTTGATAGCTGATTTAGATACGACTAATATTTGATCCTTAAGTTAAAGGTGCCAATAGTAATAAAGAAATAAAGTATATATTAATTGTAGGTAGAATAACTGTTAAATGTGATATTATACCCAATAAACCAAGGCAAGATATTTGACCAAAGTAAAGGCTGACTCAAGTACGAATACTTCTTTTGAATTGTTGAAGAGAAAATACCAATTCTGATATTTAATAAGATTTAATTATAGTCAATATTTTTTAACCTGGGTAGAGTACCAAAAAAAAACAACAACAAGTGATACGGTAACTAAAAAATAATGCGAAAATACCAGCTGATAAGAAAGAAGAAAATCACAACTTTTCTTTACTTTATATATATATTTGTACATATATTTTTTGAGAGTGCGTTTGTGTAGCAAGAAACACGATTTCATTGATTGAATTGTATGCATTCTGTATTGTATTATAGTTTGGTTAAACAAAAGGATAAGTAGGTATATTGAGCTGATATTTATAAAAAATATAGGCTGTCATCCAATTTTACAGAAAAATGGGATTCATATAAAAAGCCTTGGCTCTCAATATCCTTTTTAATCATCTTCCTTGCGATTATCATCCTTTTATTAATTAATTACTTCTTTCTCACTTTTGGCTTAGTTGTTGGCAGAATCACAATTATTTCAATTCTTAATCTATAAACCTAATACCCCAAAATGGAGACAACCCTCACAAAGCGAGAGGTATTTTCCGAGACTCCCAGCTTTGAAAAAAAAGAGGAATTCCTTGAGGAGAAGGCAGCTATCGCATCTTTTGAGGAGACTCCAAGAAATACCAACAATTCAAATTTTATTACCTACGAGAACGACGAAGATGATCTTGCAATTGTCAACGAAATCGCCAGTACTGAAGACGATCCAACCATCAGGATTTTAACTGTTCGTGCCCTAGTAGTTGGTATTGTAAGTATATATACATAGTTTATGCACCTAAAAAGGAACTCATCTTAATAAAATTCATCTTTTTATTAGTTACTCGCTTGTCTTGGTTCTTCAGTTAACCAGTTGATGCAGTTTAAACCAGTTACTGTCATTCTTTCTGATGTGTTCCTACTTATTATTGCCTATCTTTTCTGTATCGGCTCAACTCATATATTCAAAACCGGCACTATTCTCAATCCTGGTCCCTTCAACGTCAAAGAACACACATTTATTTACTTGATTTCCTCAACCGCAAACGCATCTGCCTATGGTACCAACATTCTCGGTGCTCAGCAACTTTACTATACCGATTACCCCAGTGCAGCCGGTGGTATTTTTTTGCTGTTTGCTACTCAGCTTATTGGTTACGGTATCGCTGGTCAGCTTCGTCCTTTCCTTGTCTATCCCTCTCAGATGATCTGGCCCTCCAGTCTTCCCACCATCTCTTTCCTCAAATCCTTCAATACATCTGGTAGGGAGAACAAAATCCTGGTGAAGTTCTTTTTTGTCATCTTCTTTGGCATCTTTGTCTGGGAAATTGTTCCCCAGTACATGTTTCCTCTCCTCAGTGGTTTCTCGGTTGTCTGTCTTGCAAAGCGTAATAGTGTTTGGGTCCAACGTATCTTTGGCGGTGTACAAACCAACGAAGGCCTTGGTATTGGCTCCATCAGTCTTGACTGGTCAAACCTGTCATACTTTGCTCCTTTAGTATATCCTCTGTATGTTCAGGGCAACATCTACGTTGGTGTCCTTATTCTATGGATACTGGCTCCTCTTGTTTACTACTACGATGTTTGGTATGCCAAGAGTTTCCCCTTCTTGTCCAATGGTTTGTTCAAGTTAGATCTTGAGACTCGTGAGGCCATTTCCTACCCTCAGAAACTTGTTCTCGATGACCATAACAACATTAACCACACTGCGCTTGAAGAAATTGGGCGTCCTAATTTTGGTGCCATGTACGCTATCCAGTATATTTTTATCAACCTTGGTGTGACAGCTATGATCTCTCACGTTGCTCTATTCTATGGTCCTGATATTAAGCGAATTTCCCTTGCCATCTTTAAACGCAAGAGTTCCAAAGAAGAAGATATTCATAACCGTCTTATGTCTGCCTACAAGGAAGTTCCTTCTTGGTGGTACTACGCTATTTTTGTTTGTGGAATTGGACTCAACATTGGAATCGGTTATGCTAACAAGAGTCAGCTCCCATGGTGGGGTTTCTTGCTTGCCATCCTCTTATCTACTATCTTGTCCCTCCCATTGAATATGATTACCGCTATTACTGGCAGCGGCTTCGGTCTTAACGTCGTCGCTGAGATGATTTGCGGTTTTATTCTTCCCGGTAACGCGGTTGCTAACATGTACTTCAAGACTCTCGGGTACAACACTATGGTCCAGGCTGGCTATATGGCACGCGACCTTAAGATTGGACACTACCTCAAGGTCCCCCCAAGAATGAATTTTCTTGGCCAGATAATTGGTACTGTCGTTGGTTGCATCTTCAACTATATTGTCAACAACGTAAGTTAAAAAAAAACAAATTTGATAACTTTTTTGGTTTTTGGTTTCTAACAATAACAATCAAATAGTCAGTTATTAACTCCAAGAGAGAAGAGCTTTTGGATCCTAATGGCAACATCTGGAGTGGTTCTGGCTTCCAGAGCATGAACTCTGCTGCTATTACTTGGGGTGCCATCGGCCCTATGTTCATGTTTGGTCCTGGTACTACTTATAACTTCTTCTTGTGGGCATTCATTGTTGGATTTGCTCTCCCTGTTCCTTTCTGGATTCTCCACAAATTTTATCCCAAGGTTGGCTTTAATTATGTCAATACACCCATGATTCTAGTGGGTCTCTGTACTCTTCCTGGTTCAAGTTCATCGTGGATTACCGTGTCATTTATCATCATTATTGTCAGTCAGCTGTATGTCAAGCGTCGTTATAGCAACTGGTATGCTAAGCACAATTACTTGATGTCTGCTGCTTTGGATTCTGGAACCTCTCTCATGTCGTTCATTCTGGCCATGAGTGTTTTCGGTGGTGCTGATGGTATTGAGAGACCTTTCCCTAGTTGGGCTGGTAACAATATGGATATCCCTTACTATGACTACTGTTGTGCTGATTGCGAGTAAACCTTATCTTTACACTCGTGTTTATATTAATATTCAATTACTATTATTTATCATCACTTCTTACTAAAGAAGTATATTGATACTCTATTTTTGTTACTTTTTTATTGAATTATTTTACTACTATAATAATAATTAATCTTTTGACTCCTTTATACTACCCTTGTTGAGTATAATAACTAGGCTAATGGTTTAATCGAAAGGGACCTACTTAATAAATAAATAAAATGAAATAAAAAAGTATATTTTTCTTATTTTATGGCTTACTCCAACATAATACACTTTAGTATGATATACACTTGTCTCGGATGGTTTGCCTTTTACAATAAATAGCTGTAGTAAACTCTGGTAGGTAGCTAATATATCAGATATTGTAGGAAAGCATTACTTGGCCTCAATAATGTATTATTGTACGCATTGATATATGCGCTTCATGTTGTTTACAATACAGCTATTTTTCACATGAGTCTAGTTCATGTCAATAAATCGTTGTTGTAACAACCATATGACTAATTTGCTTTCTTACTATTATTCTCTTTAAATGTCAAACCTTCCCTGTTTCAGAATATATAGAGTCTTTTATTCTTCTGTGTGTGAGTATGAATTTTATTCATCTTGAACTCTCTTATTATTAAAAAAACAGATTTCAGGAAATTTTGATCATTATACTCAAACTCTACAGAAATTCATTGGATTTACTGATAACGATATGCTTGGAGAGCTTTATATATATATTGGTGCTCGGTTTATCGAGGACATTAACTGATTAAGACGTTTTCAGAAATTAATTCGTAATGTAAATAAGGGCTTTCCTTTATTCTTTTTTAAAAGAATATACTTTCCTTCATCTTTTTGCTCTTTTGTCTGGCTCTTTTTCTTATTCTTCTTTTTTTTGCATACAAGAAAAACATTAGTAACCCTACATTTCTGTATTACTTTATCAATTACATTTAAAGCTTGATATATTCAAAATTGTGATTTGTGAAGATCCAATTTTATTAAAGACGACTATCGCAGCTTACTAGTTGTAGCGGATGCATTTAGTTGTAATGTGTGGGAGGCCATACAATAAGAAGGATAAGAATTGAATAATTATAATTGTAAAGATGAAGATAGTGTTTATTTGTTGGGATATTCTACTAACATATTATATCTAAATATTAAAATGTACAATGGTCTTGTCAAAAAGCTCTATGATTATGAATAACATGTAAATATATAAATACTAAATACTAAATACTAAATACACATCTGGTTAACTCCCTTTGTCCAAATATAAGGGCCAAGAATAATAAACATCAAACACTGGGCTATGACTACAGTAGTAATACCATAGACATAACTGCGGCGTAGAGAAAGACCTTTCAGTTCAACCTAAAAAAGAAAAATAGCGACATATTATTTATGTGTTAGTCGACACTTATATATTTTGGCTAGATGTGTATGTACTCATACCATAAATGTGGATATCGTGGTAAGACATCCTAATAGACTGATTTTAGCGTTTTGTATTTGAAAAGTATTATACTCCTTACCACAAAAGCCATCAGCAAGTGCCTGTACAACAGTACAAGATATAGAAGTCATTACAGGGCCGGATTGAGATAAAGCTAGTGCAGCCAGTACAGCAGTCCCGAATATGTTTGCAATAAACGTACCAAGTGGAAAACGTTGTGCTCTGTATATATTATAAAAGGACAAATACCAGCGCAAAAGAGCCCCAACAGGAGCAAATACACAGGCCAATGCTAATTCCTTTTGCTTTTGTGTGAAAATGGCTGCAAAAATAACACCCAGCCAGCACAAAATACCGAACCCAATCACACTGTAGTCTGGGGCACTCAGATAATCCAATGCAAATCCACGGGGTATGATCTTTATCTCTTCTTTGCATACCTTTGTTGGGCTTATCTTTTTCACCAACCACTCAACCAGGTGCCCAGCATGCTGCCCAAAAACAAATCCGTTGAATGATATGGCCATTGTTACAAGCAATTGAGATATTGCATCCAGAATATTGTATCCTCTTGTGTGTGGATTGAAATAATAATTTGAAAATCCCTTGAAAATGTCCAATTGCCATGACGAAAATGTAGTAATCGATCCACAAAGCCCAGAAGATAGACCTATCTGGAGCGGCAAATACCTATTGATATATCTATTATTAATTGATGTACAAATAATAATAAAGAAATAATAAAAATGCATAGTGTATTGCATTGCGCTGTATTGTATTTATCACCTGCCATTTATGAATCGCATTCTTATTTTCAACTGCAATACCCATTATAAAGCATCCTACCCACTGAGCATACACCAAACCAAATACAGGTGCACCAGGGTAAGTTTCTAATCTCTGGAGACCAATTCGGATCAAGACACCTAGAACAGAGAATGGGATAATTGCTCCCACGATAGCCAGCTTGTTTTCATGAATCTCCAAACTGATCACTGTCGGTCTCTCATTAGATATCTCCGTCTGGGCATCTTGTCTTAAAATGTCAGGTTCCATGGAAACTTGATTGAACTGATCTCCGCGATTGACATGATGAGGGCTCAGGGATCTATTTCCTTCACCAGTAATGCGAGGATCATTGTTTGTAAACTGCCGCATTAAAAATAAGGCTTTAGAAACGTTGGTATCGGTGTGAATGAGCGGGAATTATGGCTACTTTTACTATTGCTATTACTACTATTACTATTATTCTTTTATCTTATCTTTATTCTCAGGTACATAGAGTGCGGAATGAATTGATCTCCTCACGTGATTCTGTGTCATACTAGATGTAACGGTGTCCTGTCAAAATCACTAGGTGTGTTATTTCCCTTCCTCTCTTTTATTCTTTCTTCCTTCCTTTTCTTTTTTAGAAACATACTAGATAATGTCCAAGCCCAACCCTCTTGACACATACTACATTAGAGAAGCTACTAAGGAAGATCTCCCCGAGATTCTGGAAATCTTCAATGAGCGCATTCGCAATTCAACTAGTCTATTTATATACGATCCTGTTCCCCTGGAAGATAGAGAAGCTTGGTTCAATGATGCCAAAAAGAATGGATATCCTGTTATCGTAGCTGTTGAAAAGTCTACCAATAAAGCAATTGCATATGCTTCATACGGAGCCTTCAGAGCTAAGATAGCCTACATCTTGTAAGTACTATATATATGTATATTAACCTATAGAATATTAAACTGTATATATATATTTTAATTGTATATAGAACTACTGAAATATCATTGTATATTCACTTGGATCATCATCGCCGAGGTCTCGGCCGAGTTATGCTTAATGAAATGATTCGGATAGCCAAAGAGATGGGACTTCGCAGTGTTATTGGTTAGTAAAAAAAGAGAGAGAGATATCCATATCTCCTTTTGGAAATATTTCTAATCGTGTATTCATCCTCCTTCTTCTTTGTTGACAGCGAGCATCACATCTGAAAACTCGGCATCAGTATCTCTGTTCACCAATTTTGACTTTAAGCTTGTAGGAACTTTCCATGATGTTGGACAAAAGTTTGGTAGACATTTGGATGTTGATTTTTATGAGCGTATATTTGATACTCCTCCTACTGCTCATGGCGTTCCACACTTTAACTCTTTCCCCTGGGGTCATTATGTTTATGGTGGATCCAAATAAGCTCTGTGGTCTGTAGCCATTTAGACACTACATTTAATTTAATATCAATTGAATCACATATTTCACTCGTATTTGTATTTCTACTTCTACTTTTGCTGCAGATTTATTGTTTGTATCTTTATTTACATAGATCAAGAAGTGTATCAACAAAAAGTCCAAGTTTAATTAATAATTCATATCTGTTCACTTTTAATTCTTTAGATTTGTTAAATAAAAACTACTGCTATAGTTTCGCAATAAAAAGCCAACTGTTATATATATATATATATATATATATTTGTATTAAACTTAATTTAACCTTTTCTTTTTTTTTTATTTATATCTTCTTTTTACTGGCTTCCAATGTACTGATGGAAGTTTAAGTTTTTTTTTTGAACCAATGGTTTCTATGGTGAATTTCACATTAAATGAATTTTTTTTTATCACTTTTTTTTTTGGTTTTTTCTTTATAAATATAAAAACGTGCACATAGTAAAGTACTATATATTATTTTGTAGATCTTAACGGCTGTCATACTTTATCAAGACCAAAAAGAGGCTAAACTTGGTTTGATCTAATAATTATATTTTGCGCCTTTTTTTTTTATTTATTTATTTAGCACAGATATTATGACGCTCCTAGTTTTATGGTAGTGAGTATTTATTGCCCTTAGTTCTTATGGGATAAATACAGAATGTATACTAAGACGAGTGATATTTGTACGAATGTCGTCATTTTGACCATTATTATCATTTTATCAAGAATCTATCATCCCTTGAAAAACTTTAGTTGTTACTCAACTTCCCACTTTCTTTTACATACACACATACTTGCCTACATAAAGACTTGCTTATGTATATACATTAGCTATGTAGATAGTAAATAGACCAGGGTGTACCTTGTAAAAGACAAAACATTATCAAAGGACACAAAATTAAAAACTTCTTTATCATTTCTTATTTTACTTCTAAAGAAGTATTTAATAAACGGATATTAAAATGAACTGGATTTTAAAAGAAAGAAAGACCAAAAAAAAGGCTTCAAATATCGATGCACAGGGACCTGTCAATTCCCTTTTCATTTTTCACACGCTCCATATTGGTATCCAATCAAGGCTTTTAACCCAAAGAACAGTTGTACAAGTCTAACTTTACAATCTAGCTACCTTTGTTAATCTGTTGTCTACGAGAAAGTAAAGAGAAGAAAATATAACCATTGCACGTATTCTTTAAGCAAAGAGAGCAAGTCTCCAAGACACACAATCCATTAATAAGACCAAAGAAAGAAAAACCCATATGCACACAAATTTTAGGAAAGATTATTGTTTGTTTATCTTTATTAACACAAATAGCAAGGAAATGCAATTTTAAAATGAGTTGACTTGAAGTAAAAGGGTAATTTACTTCTTGCCAGCCTTGGCAGCAGCCTTGGTGACCTTGGAGGCCTTGTCGACCTTCTCGACGGCCTTGATGACACCGACGGCAACGGTCTGACGCATATCACGGACGGCGAAACGACCGAGAGGGGGGTAGTCAGTGTAGGCCTCGACGCACATGGGCTTGGAGGGAACCATCTTGACGATGGCGGAGTCACCAGACTTGATGAACTTGGGGGCATCTTCCATCTTCTTACCGGAACGACGGTCGATCTTCTCGAGGAGCTCAGCGAACTTGCAGGCAATGTGAGCAGTGTGGCAATCGAGAACGGGAGAGTAACCAGCACCGATCTGACCGGGGTGGTTGAGGACAATAACCTGGGCAGTGAAGGAACCGGACTCCTTGGCGGGGTCGTTCTTGGAGTCAGAGCAGACGTTACCACGACGGATATCCTTGACGGAAACGTTCTTGACGTTGAAACCGACGTTGTCTCCGGGGAGACCCTCAACGAGCTGTTCGTGGTGCATTTCGACGGACTTGACTTCAGTGACAACACCAGCGGGGGCGAAGTTGACGATCATACCAGCCTTGATGACACCAGTTTCGACACGACCGACGGGAACAGTACCGATACCACCGATCTTGTAGACATCCTGGAGGGGAAGACGGAGGGGCTTGTCGGAAGGACGGACGGGAGGGTCGATGTTGTCGATGGCCTCGAGGAGGGTCTTTCCGGACTTGACACCAGCCTTGGTCTCCTTGGTCCATCCCTTGAACCAACCCATGTTGACGGACTCCTCCAACATGTTGTCTCCGTGCCATCCGGAGATGGGGACGAAGGGAACGGACTTGGGGTTGAAACCGATCTTCTTGATGAAGGAGGAAACTTCCTTGACGATTTCGTTGTAACGGGCCTCGGACCACTTGGTGGTGTCCATCTTGTTGATGGCAACGATCAACTGGCGGACACCGAGGGTGAAGGCAAGAAGAGCGTGCTCACGGGTCTGACCATCCTTGGAGATACCAGCTTCGAACTCACCGGTACCGGCAGCAATGATGAGGACACCGCAATCGGCCTGGGAGGTACCAGTGATCATGTTCTTGATGAAATCACGATGACCGGGGGCATCAATGACGGTGACCATGAACTTGGGGGTCTCGAACTTCCAGAGAGCAATATCGATGGTGATACCACGTTCACGCTCGGCCTTGAGCTTGTCAAGAACCCAGGCGTACTTGAAGGAACCCTTACCGAGTTCAGCGGCTTCCTTCTCGAACTTCTCGATGGTACGCTTGTCAATACCTCCGCACTTGTAGATCAAGTGACCGGTGGTGGTGGACTTGCCCTGAAGAAATGGAAGATGTTTTAGAAATTTGTCTTTCGTTTTTGTAAATCAGGACAAAAGATTGCCAAGCCAACTCTTTTTTTTTCCTTTGGATGTATAAAAAGGCTATGTATATACTTACGGAATCGACGTGGCCAATAACGACGACGTTAACGTGAGTCTTTTCCTTACCCATTTCTATAATGGATGATTGGATGAGTTAAAGAACATTGAAATCGGATTGAATCGAATTGAATTGAATCGAATTTATTCGATTTTGTTTGATTTGGTTTGTATTGCATTGCATTGTATTGCGTTGTGTTGTATACTAGACTAGAGTTATCAAGTGTGGCACAGATGGCTATCCTTTTTCTTTTACTCCATGCAATATGGGAAAAAATCTTATTAAAAAAATCTTACCTGTGAAGTTTAAAAGATAAACAAAAGGAATAATCAATTGAGAGGATAGTTTAATTTTTTCTACTTTCCTGTGAACGGGCCAAGCCACTGATACGCGCAAGTCACACAATCTGAGCCTAGAAAAAAAAAGTGAACTGTTGTACGAACTCCGTTTCAGGAACCTTGACCGGGCTCATGGGATGTGAGAAGAATATATATATAATTTTCAATCTTGTGTGCATTTAACTTCTCCACTCCCACTTTGAGCCATCAGGGCTTTACACCGATGGCTGATTGGGGAAAGATTGAACATGCGGTTTGTTACATGTGACGGGGTGTACAACCAGATTGTCTAAAAAGCAAAGTAATAAGCTTGATTGCATTTAGTATAATTTTCTTCTTCTTCTTCTTTTTCTCTTTCTTTTCTCTACATTCATGTTTGATCCGGGATAATAGATAGTCTATTAATCTCAACTACAAATACCTTTAGCCACAAGTAATTGATCTCCAAGGCAGCATCTAAAGACAAATCTGCATTGACGATAGTTTTTAACAAAGGACCCCATTATTTTGTCTAAATTTAATTATCCAAATTTATTTATCATTTTGTCTGCTATTCAGGTAAGAAACCGGATTTCACCGATTCTGTTATCATTTTGCGATAATAAACCACCGAGATCTTCTTTTGTTGCTATAGATCTCCAGATAATAAGATAACAGATATATAAGAAAGATATGCACAATCGAGCCTGCAGTCTATCGCAAGGAATCTTTATCCACCCTCCCACTTACATCGAATACAAAGGAAAACGCTTCTTGATTGTTGATACGCCCAGTGCTCTCAGTCTTCCTCTTTATATCAAAGTACAATCCAATTTATTTTAGTTTTGATAGAAGCCAAGAGAATTAAAATACCCTTTTTCCATATTAGGAGTTTGAACGATGGCATGTTACAGACGTAGTACGGTGTTGCGAGGCCACCTATTCTCAGCAAGTGTTGAAGGATCGAGGGATTCAGGTCCATGATTGGGTATTTACTGACGGAGAAGCCCCGTCGAACAAGATAGTAGAAGGCTGGTTAAATCTAGTCGAGCAGCGTTTCGGAACACCTCAAGAGGTTGATTTCGAAAAGAAGACACCAGATGATGATTATCAGCTGCCTTGTATTGCTGCCCATTGCGTAGCAGGATTGGGAAGGTCAGTTTCAACCCTCGCACCCTCACACCCACTCACGCACACGCACACGCACACGCACACGCACACGCACACATACACATGTTTGTCTGTGTGTCTGTGCTTGTGTATGTATTCCTTTTTGTACGTACCACAATAACTGACGAACATATTCAGGGCCCCTGTTCTGATAGCCATCGCTCTGATGGAAGAAGGCATGTCACCACTTGACTCTGTAGCTTATATCCGCGAGCGTAGAAGAGGCGCTATTAATAATAAGCAAATCAAGTATATTGAAGGCTACAGACCACGATCAAAAACCCAGTGTACTTTTATGTAATATAGACAGCATATCTCCCTATTCTTATTCTTATTATTATCATTACTATTACTATTACTATTACTATTACTATTACTACTATTATTGCCTTTTTTTTGGGGGGTTTATTTGTACTTGTTTTACTATTAGGGTTATACTGTATCATTGAATTACATATCTTTATAAGAACCCTAGAAAAAGACAATTGATTCTAAAGTATAAAACATATTGACTAGACAAAGTATGAGATGTATAGGTTATTTAATGATGAAATAGAATATGAAAGAAATAAGTGAATGAATGATAAAAGAAAAGATGAAAAATCAAATTGGATTTAGAGTATATTGTATTGTATTGTATTGCATTGCATTATATTATATTATATTATCTTTTTTTGTCTCGTAAAGAAGTTCAAAAATATCTGTGGACTCTTTGAATGAAGTTCTGTTTCTCTTCTTCTTCCTCTTTGTCTTTATCTTTTCTTCTTTTAATAACATGGCCTTGTAAATTAGAAAGGAGGGGCGGTAGAAGGAGTTAAGAAAGGAGAACAAGAGGGGAAGTAGGAGTAGGAGAAAGTAAAAGTAAATTCAAAAATAAAATAAAATAAAATAAAATAGATAAATAGATAGATAGATAGATAGATAAATAAATAATATATAGATAGATGGCACAAATGTGAGCTCCATCTGTATACCAAGCGATGTTACTTTCTTCTTATTTTTCTTTAAAAAACAGAAGCAACTACTACTACACCAACTGCAGCTGCAACTACGGTTAACTCCTTACAGAGACGGAAGATCGAACTTGCGCCTGATGTAGCAGATCCGTTGAGAGAAGGCTTTGCTGAGCTATAGATTGAAGGATCTGATGTACAAAATTTAGTAAAATTAAATAAATATTAAAGAAAGAAAACTCACTGCTTGGATGGAGCGAAGTGTGAACACCACTGCTGGCAGCTGGCCAGATTGAGGATGGCCAGACAGATGCTGATGCAGACGGGGAGGCAAGGCTAGAAGAAATGGCATGGCTAGCGCTCACGGCTGAAGAATAGGACGAAGGAATAATTGATGATCCTGTTAGAGACGCACTAGACTGTGCCGATATAGAATTAGACGCTGAAGATGGCTGGGAAGATCTCGAGAGAGCGGAGACAGTGGTGGGCGAGAGGGTAGAGATTGCTAGACTGGACTGTGCTTCTGACTTTTGTACGGTGGCAGAGGCTGCAGAAGGCGTATAACTGGGATCTCCGTTTGGCCAATGATTAGATATGCAGCTAGAATAGCAGGCGTTGTCTCTGCATCCAGCCATGCAACTTTGGGTTGTTCCGACTTTTAAAGAGTGGTTAATTATAAATTTAATAGACTCTTAATTTCCTATCAAAAAAAATTTGACATTAGACTTACCACACTCGCCTAGACATGAATGATCATTAGGGTCGCAAGCACATTGGGCATTGATCTGAGTAGTGAATGCAAATAAGCCAAAGAGAGTAGCCCAACCCAAGTTCTTCATTGTTTTTTTTTTTTTTTTGAAAAAAAAGTATCGCTGATAAGAACAAAGAGAGTATATTCTATACAAAGTATCTGTACTAAGCTTATATAAAAGAGCCCTTCTTTTTACGCCCCCCCTCTTTCGTGTCCCCTCGTCCTGTAGTAATCATATATACATATATATATATTGATAAGCTCCTGGCTTGATATTTCCTCATTCTGAACTTGTTCTTGCTTAGACTGTCTCCTTGATGAAGATCGGCTGTTAAGCCAATGTATTATTCTGTCTTTTGTTTTATTTTATTTCCTTTTACTCCTTGCATTAACAAGGGAACGAGATGACTACAAGTCAAAGGTAAAAAAAAAGAAGAAGAAGAAGGAAATCCTTGTATATAGATCTATATACTTTTGCCACCTAGGTAATGATTTCTCACACCAGCATTATACAACGTGAGGCTAATGACATTGCAGATCTCCCTATCCACTCTACACCACTGATATCATGCAGTATATCAAAGCTCATTCAATTACATATAAATATAAATATAAATATATATTTCAACAAGATAATAATAACAGATCTTAAAGTCTCCTTGGTCAGTTTGATATTTTACTCAAAAGTCAACCTTTGACAACAGTGATCTACATTGACACCAAAAAAAAAGAAAGAAAGTGTAAACACTTCTTGTACTCACCAAGCGGTAGTCCAATACATATTTCTGGACGAGAGTTCAATTGTCAGTCACCATTGTGTTCCCAATAGATGGTACACGCTTACATTCCTCTCTCTCTCTCTCTCTCTTTCTCTCTCTTTCTCTCTCCCTTTGTTTCTATGTCTCACACACACCAAAATAACATAAATACACCTCACTTTGTGTATCTGTGTGTGTGTAAAAGAAAAAATCGCACACCTTTTTGCTCTCTTTCGCTATTTCTTTCTTTTCTTTCTTGTCTTTCCTTTATTTTCTTTGGCCCATTAAAGTAAATCACTCATTTGTAAGCTACCTTTTAGAGAAAGAATAAAGGTAAAAATATATTAAAACAATTATATAATTTAAAGATTGAATGATATATATATATGACTTTTTTTGGATCGAACCAAAATCACACACACAAAAACAAACATTGAATAAGAATAAGGGTGACTTTGGCATGATCCCATTCGTATATATTTGTACATAGCATGGTCGATCTTCTTTCAAATTCTGTTTTTACAAGTGTCTTACTTGTCACAGGTGGTTGTACTATTGCACTACAGGCAGGTAACCTAAATAATAATAATAAGAAGAAAATACACAGACTGGTTACAAGTACTGATTTACTTTTATTTAATTTTATTTAATTTAATTTGATTTGATTTGATTTGACTTGTACTGTATCTGTGGCAGGATGTAATGGAACATTGAATCGATATATCGGCAGATCTGCGTCTTCTGTCTGGTCTTTTACAACAGGTGTATTGGGGTGTCTTGTATTTTTTGCCATTGATGTTACTCGGCTTGGGACTCCTTTACCTTCCGAGAGTCTCAGAGGTAACTAAGGACGATTCATTTTTTATGATCTTTCCAATTGATCCACCCATAAATTCTTTCTGACTTTATATATATATAGGTGCACCTGGCTATGCTTGGATTGGTAACAAAACAGAAAAAAGAAAAAAGAAAAAAAGATCAAATTTATTGATCGATGTACAATTTCTTGACCTAATTTTCTGAAATTGAACAATTTATAATACATATATATTTATAGGTGGAATTCTAGGTGCCTATTACGTGATTACCAATATATTGACTGTACGACGACTTGGTGCTGCCACAACATTAAGTATTTTTGTCTGCTCTCTGGTGAGAACGAAAATAAAAGCCATAGATGAGATTACTATAATAAGGACATTATATAATAAGATGACATGCTTTATTTTACTAGGTTATCATGGCATGTATAATAGATAACTGGGGACTCTTGGGTGTAGAAGTAAGAAAGTATTCCATTGCTCGAATATTTGCTTCACTTGGTTTGGTATTATTTGTAGCGATAATTACTCGCTTTTGAAGACCACAGCAGAAAATGAAAAAGAAAAGTAATAGAAAACAAAGAGGTTCGCTGTATTAAAGGATGTGTATCAAATTTAGATTAAATTTATATAATTTATACACATTTATACATATACCACATACATATACCACATATCTATCTATGTATATATATGTATTTAAGATAAGCATCCCCACTAAGTAAAATATTCTTTGATTGGTGATTCGTTATACATATATCTTTATATCGTACTACAGTTGCAATCTTGATATAGCCAAGAAATACCCATAGTTGGAAATTTCAGACTATGGTAAACGAACTAAGGGGCGGATGGTTGGACACCATTTTCATAAATAAAATTTTAAACCACCACAAAACAATTAAATATTTCTCGTTATAATTGACAGGCGAAAGCACAAATAATAAATAGCATATCTCTCACAAACTCCTCTTCTTATTTATTTCATTTAGTCATCTCTTTTCAACATTCAAACAAGTCTTTATTTATTTGTTTATTTCTTCTTCTTCTTTTACCAAAATGGACGAATCACCCACAGATTACAATCAAGAAAGCCAATTTAACTTTCACCATTTCAATCAAGAGTACGATTTTGGAATTGTAAACACCAATGGCGAACGTATTCGTAAACGTAAATCACCCGGACGCAAACCAAATCCACCTTCAATCTCGGAACGAAAGGCTCAGAACAGGGCATCGCAAAAGGCATTCAGAGAGAGAGAGCAACAACGTCGTCAAGAACAAGAAAATATGAAGAACATGTACCTAGAAGAGATAGCGCGGCTGAACAAGCGAGTAGAGTTACTGGAGTATGAGTCAAACTATCTTAGAGGGTGGGTTCTGCAGTACACATTGTCAAGTATTATGGAAAGAGGCACGGTAGCAGATATCTGGACATCATCTCGAGAGTTTTTAGAAACAGAAACTCGGCCAGACAAGGGAGATGAGTCAAAAAAACTCCCTTTTGCGATAAACTCGCTATTAAAAGATAATCGAGTGATTGGGTTAAAGAATGCCATCATTACTCGGTCGCCAGGATATTGGAAAGGCAATGAACCAAGTGAGGCAGGAAACATGATGTTTAGACCTGAGACACGTTTGGATCCAGACATGGCAAATATCAACCGACTAGGAGCCAAACTTGCTTCTCCTGATAATAGTTCTCAAGATCTGACAGAACCAGGAAAAACCTGTACATTAAAGCCTGCCATTGGCACAATAACATCACCACCAACACGTAAAACTGCCGCCGATCTAGCCCATATGCCACCAATACAGGCTCTACAGATCATTAGACTTCAAATGAAATGTGGGAATCTTTGGGGAGATAAATTGAAGCACGCTCTGATTCCAAGTGAGTTTGAACGACCATATATATATTGATAGTTGCAATGGGACTCTTTATTTATTTTTTGGCTTCTTTTACTAATGTGCACCACTAGCTGAGCTGCAAAGAACAATTCCCCATGATGCTAGAATAGATTTTCTCACTGGAAGCAGTACTCGAGATAGATTGATCATCTTCCAGGACTACTATGACACGGACGAATGCTTCGAGTTTTACTCGAAATGGTCTATGTTTAATGGTGGAAATAAGTACGATACTCGAAACTGGGCTGTAACTGGCGGTTTCCCTGAGAGATATTGGTTTTTGTCGCACGAAGTGATTGAAGATTACTTTTTAGAACGTCACTGGAAAGTCACACAAGACCTAATGCTGATCCCATCATCACACGAACAAGTACCTCAAAATAGAGAAAAAAACGAAGAAGAATGCGAGTTGCTGGCCAACCCCAAACCATACTAAGTCTTCAAAAGAAATAGAAAACCGAAACATGTTACCCCAGATAAAGATAAAGATACAGACAGTCATAGGAATCATAAAAAAAGTAACCATACTCATAAAACGTTATACGTTATAATTAAAGAAGCTCTCCCATAATATCCAACACCATATATTACCATCATTCGATCATTTACTGTTACACGCCATAGACAATAGATTTTTTTTTTCTCTTTTAACATAAAATTTTACACACAAATATTTAAATGCATGATAAATAATAAATAATAATAAAAAAAAACAATAATAGTAGTAATAAAGCCTGTGAGAAAATATACCTTGTATTGCTTGACACATACATACACTCACACATGTTCTTTAGATTTCTATTTTTGGAATTTCTCGTCAATTAATGGAAAGTTTTACAGAAATACAAGAGTAACAAAATCTATGAAGCAATATTAAAAATACTATATCTGCTGATACCTTTATACTAAAGAATCATCTTTATATATATATATATATATTCATTCTTTTCTTTTCGTATAGTTTATTAAATGTCGAGAGCCACTGAGACAAAAACAAGTAAAAAAAAAGGTAAACAGTGGATATAAAGAAACGCTTTTGTCTTCTTCTATACGTTTAATATTTAAAGTAGCTAGATTGGAGATGATATTAGTGCCAAAGGAATTATCGTTAAAAATACGATTTTACAACCTATAGTAACGAAAGTATATATATATGTGTGTGTACTAACAGTGATGTTGTTATTTTTTTTTGGCTTGGAGTTTTAATGAGTATGGAAGGCCTTTGGAACTTTTGAGGTATTCAAATTAAAGTGTCTAAGGATCGGCCAGAAATCGATCGGATATTCGTTGCCATACTGGTCGTTTGGTGAGACATTCCCAAAAGAGGTATTGTCCATCTCCTTTGAACTGTCACAAATGGTACAAGTCTTATACTATTCATATATCAAATAACCCGGTCAAAGAGGCGCTATCGGCTAAGTATCTTTGAGCACATAAGCCTCCGAATGGCTGTCAAGACTTTGAGTGTCAAACTGAAGTTTCAAGCCCTACGCCACTCTTTTGGTCAATCTTGAGAGAATTATGGTGTAAAAGGTCAGGGGCGGAGGATATTCGGGTAAACAGATAACCAATGTTTTTTTTTGTCACTAGCTAGTTTAGCAGGCATGAGTTTTATCCCCTATACAGGGCAACACCGACAAAAAACCAGATTATGGTTATTATTATTATTATTATTTGGGAGGTGGTGGGAAGAACATAGAAAACTATTATGCTAAAATGTGGGCTTTTCTGCTGATGAGGTCAGTTGGTAAGAGCAAGTAAGCATATGAGTTATTTAGCTACATGTTTCCATTATTCAGGAGATTAAATGCTGTGCGGATTGTTACTCTGGGCTTATTGATATTCATAGTATCAAGACTTACATAAAGATTCAATACTAGAATCACCATTAGACATCCTAGAATCGCAATATTTTCTTAAAAGATATACAAATGTAAGTAAATCTTGTATTAGCTCTAGTGAGGCAATGCCTAGAAGCTCATCTTTTGCTTATTGTAACTACACTTAACATGAAACATTTTAAGCCATGAGACAGGATGACTGGATTTAAGGTTAATATCAAAGGAAGAGATTTATTACAGTGTCACTGTGTTGCCGGAGTTAACAAGCTAGTATATATCCCGCAAAGCTTCGACGTGTAGAAGAGTTCAGAATAGCAAAGGATTTACCGTGTCTGTAAAAGAAAGCGTTGCATCTTTGGCTCAAGTATTTCGAGATATTATTTGTGTACTAAAGTATTCGCAGAAGTTGATTTTCAGATGACGTTTAATAAATACACCTGTCATTTAAAGGCTGTCTTGGAGTTTTTAACTGTTTTTTCTTCTTTCTCGTCATTTAAAGCGAATAATAGTATATAGCAATGGGCAGAAAATTTCCCGAACATTATACTCCATATAAAGCTGCCAATCTTGAAACGATTTGATTTGAATTTGCGATGTTTTATATAGGAAATAATGTAATTGTTCATAGAAATAAATTAAGAAGTAGGGACACAGCTGTAAAAATTACAATGTAAAAAAAACTCTTCTTTAATAAAACTGTCTTTTGTACCCATATATCTTTTCTTGTCACTAAGTTGAACATTTACACCCACTTAGTAATTAAATCCATTTATGTTTGTTTATAAATAACTCAGTTTTTGGCTCCAATATATCCACCTTTTTTTGCATTTACTGACTTGGCTAACATGAGGGAATATACGTATCGGTAAAAAAGATGACTACGCTAATATACAAGAAAACGAAGTACATTGAAAAAGATAACGGAAAAACTAAATAACCACCTCCAATACACTGGGTGTGCTCTATTACTTGAATAGAGATTTATGGGATAAAATCGTCCAAGAAACCCATATAATCAAAATAATTAACTCATGAGCTCTCCAGATTGTCTGTACAGTGGCGGAATTAGCAAGTATCTGGAGATTCAGAGAGTGAAGGCAGAAAAAAAATGATACCTAGCGATGTGTAGTTGTGCTCAAATAACTCGGGGTATCTAACATTCGGAAAGTTTCTTAATAGTTCGATTGGTTGAACAAGTGTAATTTTCAACAGCGGTTAAACAATAATCTCAAATATATTTACATGCTAGCAAGCCTGAACATCGTGAGCTCATTAAAGTGAATTATCAGCCATTGACTGGAACCTTTAACTATCAGTGCAATTTGACAAAAGCATTGTCCTCGGAATTCATGAGCTACGATCTCGATTTTAATGATCGGTATTATATAAACCTTACAAAAAAAACATCCCCAGCCTTATAATATGATGATATATGCAAATGAATATAATTCCTTTATTGAACTCACAATCATACTTACAATTCAGTATTGTCTAAAATACCTTATAGGCGTGGGATTATATATTTAAAAGTTAAACCTATGTCTTTAGTGAACACGCTTATAATAACTTGGCTTTTTCCTGTGCTCAATGGTTTGATATTTGCCAAATATGCTATTGAAATTCAATAATGGTATCAGTAATAGTGAACTATCGAGTACATAAAATTAGATCCTTTATTTTCATGCATAACATGCGACCCAAATTGACTAGTCCACTTGCTGTTGGGAAAATGACATTCCAACAGGTGGAAATTTGCGGGCCATATGTAGCCATTTTAAAAATCAGCAACTCGAATATTAAGACAGCATTTGGTTATTGCCAAGTGAAAGCAAAGTAAAAGGATGAGAGCAAATATACTCTGTATATTGATACCTTTCACCTGGAAGTCTCCAGTGATAACATTAATAAATACAATCAAGTTGAATAAGTCGAATGACCTTCGCTTTACAATATTGCGGTAAAACTTAAAAACAAAAACCAGGGACATATCCTTTTTTTTTTAAATAATTTCCTCTAATATTAAAAAAGCACTTTATAACACGGGGATAAGGTAAAGGTGTCAAGTAATATTAGATAAGTTATTTGAAAGTATTAATTGATTCATTTCTAATATCGAGCTTTACGATCGAGCTCTTGTTTTGGCCGTGAGAGTTCTTGACCGTTGCTGCTTGGAATTAACAATATATTTTGGTGTTTGTCCAGAGATTCTGATAATTGTACGCCATAGATAATAATTCTCACCTTGGAACAGTGGTTTTATTTTTGTTTTCTCTATTAACTTTTTGCTAAAATACATATTTTTATTATCCTTCCATTCCACAACTTTTTATTTTTGATCTTTTTATTTTAAAAAAAAAATAGTAGTAATTGAGAGATATTCAGGAAGAAATTCTAAACTTTAACTTTTCCAATGTAAAAAAAGTATGGGCGACACAGCGATTATATAAGAAGAATATGTTTACTCATTTAATTACGAAAAAAAAATCAAGGTAGTATGTCTCCTTCCGGCCAAAGAACAGTGGAAGTGGTTGTAATTTTCTGGAAAATACAAATAAAAGATCTGTATGATGGCCACTCGGTCTTTATTTCACCGAATATGCCACTGCATAATTTTAATTTTTCTGTCTTCGAATTAGAGACATGTCAAAGATTTAGAAGAGTAACTCTCTACTGTATTTAGCGATCAAATATTTAGTATTAAAATCTCTACTATCTTTACAACATAAAGAGATAGAAAGGTCAATGCTAAGTTCAACCTAAGCTTATTAAATTTAGTGAGCAATACACTTTGCTTAATAATATTATTTTAACAGCTATGGAATCTAAAATCACTCCAAAGATGATACACAGATTTAACCAAATTTACCTGTCTGTCATTCCTAGTCCTTTTGGAGCATTCGGATTGGTGTGTAAGATTTACATAATCCTTTGTATCCTGAGACAGCTTTATATTCAATAGCTTTTTCTAAAATATGGTTACAACAACAAGAAAACTTATATATACTTGGTCTATGTTTTCAGTTGCATGATTGTCGTTAACATCTGACTTGTACATATCCAGATTCAATGATTAAAAATAACGATACGCAAAGCTAAAAATAAAACAAAATAATAACAATAATAATTAAAGTGTACAAATAATATATGTAGATGTAGCACAATCTCTTGAAGCGACACACACCAAAGTCATACTGACTGCAAGAATTACTTACAGCCTGTAGATCAGCAATCTTACGGGGACGACGTTTCTATCTAACCGGACTAATTAATTGTGACCACCTACCCGAGGTCCGGTGTCTTTCTCTAATCCTTCAGGCCAAAATGACGTGTCCTAAAAAAAACATAGTATATTCATTGTACGCATTAGCTTTACTACTTTGTCCCCACACTTTGTGTTTATCTATCTCTCCCCAGAAACCTACCTCTCTTTCTTTTAGAAAGTACGATCCGTTTCTGACCAATTTAGTAATAAAATGATGTCTCATCCAAGGAAAAATCCTGTATATTCAATTAATAGCTGTTTATGCCTTAGATTTAGACTTGACAATAAATATATAATAATTGGTCACAGACACACTATCTCAATAGCCAGTTCCGCAGAAGATTATAAGAAGTTGTTGTCATTAGAGTGTGACGCAATCTTTTTGAATCCTTTACCATTTATTGGCCTTCTTACGCGTATGATGCTTTTCTCTTTCTTTCACATACTTATATTACCAGAAAGAGGCCCAAGGTCTGTCATTGAAAAAAAAAGAGAGAAAGGCAAATACATTCGCCCTTTCCTCCAAAGGTATTGATTCATGCCATGCCGTTCCAGGCAAAAATCGTACCAAAATGGGCGCAGCTGGTAAGTAATCCCCATCTACTCTTTTTATTTTTAAAGTAATAAAGAAAACCTTGATATGAATATTCTATATCCTGGCTTGTATTAATTATAATAATAATAATTGATCCTTAGGGACCAGATGTGGTCCAGTAGAATCAAAATGTCGTGTCCCACCAGAAAATGCCGTCTCCTTAGAATTAGCGTTTTTTTCAGTTTCGCTCAGGCTTCGTTTACGTGACTAAAGTAAATTTCTCCATTTTTTCAAAGCCGGTACGTCCCGGAGCAGGTATTATGTCAAAAGGCATACTTAACAATCCTAAAATAATCAACATCATCTACTCTACCAAACGTACATAATGATTAGATAGCAGGGAATTCTGAGTGGGACAACGACATGCGCTCAAATGCTGTCCTGGAAGCAAAGTCATAGGTATTGGATTGTGTCCAAGAGAATACTCATAGCACGCCTTTGGATCCATTTTTCGTTCTTGATTTATTTCTGACCAGCCGCGCTATGATGATAGATGATACACTCTATCCAGATTATCCAACAATTTAATGTTTATATACCTTGGCGTTACAAACGCTTCAAAATCAGTTTGGAGATCAACATATTGCTAATATTTTAGTGCAAGTACTAGAGGTCCAAGAAAACGAAAATAACAGAATATTGGGACCTATGTATAAAAAGTTATAAATAATTAAAATTGATGATCAAAGCCATCAAGAATTTGGAATTCAAAACTTTGCAATAAAAAGGAAGTAAAATGATATTAATGTCGATTATCGAAAATATCAGCTTTATGCCAGAATCAGTCACTTCATAGGGACGAAGCATCATGTTGGTTGATAACTATAATCAAGCTAGAATTCAAAAAGGGGTCTTAAACGTATGGGTTGGTCAGAGTGTTATTCGAAAGGTGTTGAATTAAAACCGTTTAAATAGAAAAGTACGGATGTTCTTTGTGATCAATTCAATAAGTGCATAGAACAAAAAGAAAATTAAAGGCGCCTATTAATGTACGAAAAAGAAGGATTTTTATTTCAATTTAGCTTGTAAATAAAGAAAAGCATCGATAATTCATCGATTTTACTATTTTTTTCTGGACCATTTGAATTTTCCATGGATTGACAATACTTCTTTACTGCCTACACTTGAAGCTATACCATGTCTTTACAGATTGTAACCCAGAAATTCATAGGCACCATATCATTACCCCCCTTATTATGTTTTTTTTTCTATTATTATTTTTGATGGTATATATATATATATCCTCCATCAGATAAATACGAGTTAACAAAACGGCATTTACGAGTATGCGGACCTCTCTGTGTCTGTTTGTCCAGAGGATTTGCCCCAAAAGATTAGGATACGATTATCAAAAGGGTAAAATTGCGTGCCGAGCTACATTTACAATTTGATTACACAATGAAAGATACTCTCTATAACTCTATAAGCTCTCTTATATGAAGAGGTTAATGTATACATTTTTATCAAGTGCACTATCGAACTGTTTTTTTTTGAAGGATATGTCTGTTTCTCTATTCTAAGCTGATTAATCATTTAAACACAGATACAACATGACTGTTACTTCTGGTAAAGGGTAAAAGGTAAAGTTATAAGGTATTTATTGTTGTAAGAAGCAGTGTACTTAAAATATACAAATAAGGGATCAGTATGCTTAAAATACATTGTTGGTACAAAATATGTCACCTCATACAAATATAATTACACTTGTCCTGCAATCGTATCGGATAAATCTTTCTCCTCTTTTTATTTTTTAATTTATTTTCACTCATACAGAAATGTGTCACCTAAGGCTCAGAAGAGCTGTAGCCACCAAAAATAAGTCCTTGGCTGCAATATACCTCTCAAAAATAAATATACACAAAAAAAGCTAAAACTGAAACAAATGAGCATCAGAATAACCTCCACAAAATGCAACCACATCTGCCACAGAAGCCCAAGAATACACAGCAGCAAAACCTTGTAGACGTCTCTTTTGTTGTTATTATTAGTAGCAAGTACCACATCTGCTAATTTATCATATGTGGCTACATATTAAAACACAACAAAGAAGAAGGGAAACATATAATTTTTTAAAAAAAGGTATAAAAGACCAACAAGTTGGCAGTTCTTCCCTTTTTTTTCATCATCACATTCGCTCTATTAATCTTTTCTTTAACCAAGCAAATCCAAAAGAAAAATGCAATTCTCTGCTCTTGTTTCCTTTGTCTCTGCCATCTTTGCCCTGGCTATTTTTACCGCAGTTGAGGCCGCTCCTGCCAGCACCAAGGTCAGCGCTGCCTGTCTTGGCTTCCGTATTACCTCCCCTGTGGCATCTGGCTTGAAATGGACCTATGGTCAGTGCTACTCTGTCGATTGGGACCTCGGTGCCAGCCAAGTCAAGACCATCAAGTCAGTCGATCTCTATAGCTCTTCCACCAAGAAGAAGATTGCTACCGAAAAGAGCAACGTTGCTGGAACTGCCGGTACCTCTGGAAATTTCCCCTTGTTGATGGGTGACGATCTCGAGTCCGGAAACTATTACTTCCAGGTTAATGCTGTGACCGCCAGTGGCGCTACCTGCACCTTGAGCACCGTTGCATTCAACGTCAATGTGAACCCTAACTCCCCACCTGTCACTCATTGTTAAAGTCTGCTTGTGCGTGTGTACTACATATTTACTATTATATCCCATCAATAAACCTTATTCTTAATTCTGAGAACACTGTTAATATTCATGCATTGCACAGATATTCCAATAGTCTCTCTATACTTTTATATATATATAATATAAAAATTAAAGCCTCGTAACTATGATGATGTTACAAATACACTAGCTATATATTTAAAAGTGCACTAAATAGGATGCAAACTCATACTAGACCGTATATGTTTATTTTATCACTGAAAAGAATAATAATAATTTAATTCCTATTTTCATATATCTATTACAATGAAATTCAATGCAATGTCATAATTCAAACCATATAACCATCAAATAATTTACTAAGAAGGAATGTTGAATATTATCAAAGAACAAAGACGACAAAGAAAATAATGGCTCATTAAACAAGTTTGTTGTGTGTATTTTTCTTTTTGTCTTATTCTTATTATGAAAGGAGAATTAACAGCAAATAATAATAGTAATAGTATATACATGTGTACAATCTTGTTTCTCTCTGGTCATTCTTCTTTGGAGATGGAGAAGCGGTCGCAACTTTTGCGCATTCCTGACCAGCAAGAAGCTCGATTACAGGCTTGCTCTGCCTGTAAAAAATAAAAAAAAATAAAAAAAAATCCCTTCATTCTAATCACCACACATCGAGTCTATAATGTTATATGCGCAAAGACAGATTTTTTCTTGTCAATAGTGTAAACATCCCACATCAAAAGGACACGACACGTACAGACGAAAAATGCGTGCTGGATGTTATTTTACAGTATATATATATAAGAAAAGGGATCTACTTTCTACCGTGAGATTGGTTTTCCTGCCATGACATCGACCATTTCTTGGTAGTTGAGTGTTTCATATTCTATCAATGCAGCCGCCAAACGGTCGAGTTCGACCTTGTGAGTGTTTAGGACGTCTTTTGCTCTATCTTCTGACTGTTGGATAAGACTCTTAATCTCGTTTTCAATCAATTGCTTAGTTTGGGAACTCAAGAGTTGCATGTCTTCATCATCAAAATTAACCGGTCCTACTTTCTCGCTCATTCCGTAGTGGCGTACCATTCGCTTAGCAACATCTGTTGCCTTTGCAATATCGCTATACGCTCCACTCGTCACATTATCAGTACCAAATAACATTTCTTCGGCTACACGTCCTCCCATGCACACATCAATCTGAGCAATGAACTCTTGTTTCGTAAAAGAATCCTGTTATATCGTCAATCATAAATCGTTATTACCAGAAAGAAGCACTCCGGTAGAACATATGAATTTACCTTGTCCATCTCGGGCAATTGGACTGTCATACCAAGTGCCGAACCGCGTGGCATAATTGTAGCCTTGTGAAGAGGCATTGCACCAGGGGTATAGTATGCTACTAATGCATGTCCACCCTCATGATATGCTGTCAATTTCTTACTCTCGTCTGTACTAATTGCCGACCGTCTTTCTGCACCCATTATAATCTTATCTTTCGAAAACTCCATGTGTTTAAGCGTGACCTTATTACAACCTTCTCGGCTTGCTTGAATGGCAGCTTGATTGACAAGATTAGCCAAATCAGCACCACTAAAACCGGGTGTGCCTCGAGCAATCACACTCAGATCCACATCACTTGACAGCTGAACATTCTGACTGTGTTGTTTCAATATCTCAACACGACCACGAACGTCTGGCAAAGGAACATTAACATGTCGATCGAATCTTCCAGGACGAGTGAGTGCCTTGTCCAACAGCTCAGGAAAATTGGTGGCTGCAATAAATATAACTCCCTCTGTTTGAGAAAAGCCGTCAAGGTCAACCAAAAGCTGATTGAGGGTTTGTTTCATATAAGATTGGTCTTTGGGATTTCGCTTGGATCCAATGGCATCAATTTCATCAATAAATACAATACTGGGGGCCTTCATCCTTGCGGCAGCTAAGTTGTACAGTACATATAGTAGAAAACATGTTTTTATAAATATAAGTAAATAGAATAAAAATAAAAATAAAAATCGTACTTTACCAAATAATTCACGGATACGTCTTGCTCCCACACCAACATAAACTTCGTCAAATTCACTTCCACTCATAAAGAAGAAAGGAACATTTGCCTCGCCAGCAACCGCTCTCGCCAACATGGTTTTTCCTGTTCCAGGAGGACCAGTCAACAAAACACCCTTTGGAAGCTTACCGCCCAGCTCAGAAAACTTTTGTGGATTCTTCAAAAATTGGACGATTTCCTCTAGTTCTTGCTTGGCTTCGTCTACACCCTGGACATCGTCGAATTTGACTGGTGTATGCATAGCAGCCTCATATTCTGTCTGAGGAGTGGGTGCCTTTAACATCCCCGAACTCTCGAGTGCCAGAGAAATGACGGTAAGGATGCAAAATGCATATGTAACAGTAACACCAACCCAACGCAGTGCACGCCAAATCATGTATCTTGGTGCTGTAGAATACACCGGGTGTATTTGTACATATATATTGATTTAATGGTGAGCTTGGATTTACTTGTATTTTTTTATTGGGTCCTTAAACAGAAATTACCTTCTTCAACTATGACATGAACTGGATTTCCCTTTGCACCGTTTCCTCCTCCAATCATACTTTCTGATATGTTTCGACTTCCTCCTCCTCGACCAGCCACCAGTTTCTGAAGAACCTCTTTGGGCAGACCACTGGATGTTCCTGATCCATAGTCAGGAACGTTTACCAAAAGAAAAATCGGACATCTTTTTTCTTTCTCTTTCTCTCTTTTATATCTTTTTCTTTACCTTCTGAGAATTGCCCTCCGCTCTCTTTTTCCAGCATTTGCATAATTCTTGGTAGGATAGACTCTGATCTTCCTGTTTGTGCCAGGGCTGCAATATAGCACTGCCATGATTCTTCATTATGTCTAAACCCTCCATGTTCAAAACGAGCAATCACAGCTTCAGGGTTCTTTGCTGCCAGCCATTCCTGCACATTCCGAAAATTTCAACCATTTGGTCGTTTATATATATATTTTTTTTTCTTTATTGGTTGTTTCGTTTTTTTTATATATTTTTCTTTAAAATAAAAGGATGGAAGGAAGGAAGGAATGGTATGTATATATGTGTGTATATATATATTAAAAAAAAATGTTGTACCTGCCTTGTAAAGCATCGATTGTCGCAGGGGTTCGTCTGGAAAATTATTGGCTTCTTGTTCCAATTTTGCTGTCTTTCGATTGGAGCGGAAGGGGCGGATAGAACGATCATTTCCGGTAAATAATGTACGTCGCTGAGCAATAGATTGTGCGTTTTTGAAAGGATGAAGGTTGTTTATTCCAACTCTGGTGGAGTCTAGTTTTCGATTCCAATCTAAAAACTTGAAATTTTGTGAGAAATATATTATGATTCAATTTGTCATTGGCAGGATTGTATTAAAACACCTACTGCTAGACGTTCGATCCGTTCAAATGTCTGTTTAGTGTGGGCCGAATGAATCTTTCTAAGCTGCTGTTGATGAAGTGAAGTGACAGGTGCTGTGTATGACGTAACTTTCAGGTGTCTTAGATAGTTTGAAGCTTCCGCTGTTATTGCCGCGAGCTAAAAAGTATGGTTTAATATATATATTAAAAGGTTAATCTTGTACTTGTTCTGTATTAAGAATCAATATTGACTAGAAAGTGTGCTTTACCTGCTGCGTAAACGAAAATGCCCCATTGATGCTCATTAGACTCACTCCAAGATATCCAGGGGTAAAAATAAGATAAAAAATAAAAAATAAACAGGGAAAATAGTAAGGAAAAAAAAAGGCTAGTATAAAAAAAAGAAAAAGGCAGCAAGAGAATTGACCACACAAAACTCAACCCTACGTCACCTTGATATTTCCAACCTTCACATTAGATCTCCGAGATAAAAAAAAAAGAAAAAAGAAAAAAGTATTAATTTTGCAGTGTCGTTTGGATGACATCGTTATGATTTCATACAAAAGGAAGAGAAATGAGTATAAAAGAGTTGCTTGAATTTAACTAATTCACTTTATTCAAAAAACATCAATTACAACCCTCTCTATTCCATCTAATAAAAATGTCATTCTCAAGAGTCTTCCAATCCCGTATCGTCGCTCGCCCCAGCCATCGTCTTTATTCCACTGTTCCTGAGCCCACAGCTGGTGGCAACAATGCTGGACTTGTACTTGGTGGTATTGCAGCAGCAGGTGTCGGTTATTATCTTTATAAGCAGCGCCAAGAAGGTAAGAGCGCGCTATATAGTAGCGGTATAATGTGCATCTAATGCAATATTAGATAATAAATATTAATTAAATATTAAAAAAAAAATTATTCTTATTATTCTTATTATTCCGTGTTCCCAATAGCTCAAAAGGGCACGATTGAAAAAAATGCCGAAAAGCTCGGAGTTCAGGCACAAGAAGCGTTTGACAAATCCAAGGAGAGATATTCTGATGCCAAATCCGAGGCCAACCTAAAGTACGAAGAGACCAAGGCACAGGGTGTTGCAAAGGCAGAAAATGCGGTTGATTCGGCTAAGCAGAGTGCTGCCAATGCAGCAGAATTGGCCAAACAAAAGGCACTCGATGTACAGGCCGCGGCGGGTGAAAAGGTCAAGGACGCAGGAGAGAGAATTAAGGATGCCACAAAATAATGATACATAGTAATATTATTCTTGTTCTTGTATAAAATAATACTTATTATAATAATAATGACAATAAAGAAATATCTGTAAATATCAAATGATTTAATTAATATCATTAATAATACTCCATTGGTCAATTGAAGCAATCAGCAAATGTTGTCTATGGTAATGAATACAGTCATATTGTTTTGGTAGAATGTAGATTGTAAAAAGTCGGGCTTAAGTATAAAATATGGCCACTGTTTTCGTGTAAGAGACGCGTTTTAGGTACACATTTTACGATAAGGCAATACATGTTATAGATAATTGTGTGCTGAGCCAGATGTACTAGTAACACGAATTGAGGTTTTTAAGCGTGAACAGTGTGCCGGATCTCGCACAAATTTGAATATATTCACAAGCCCTGATCCAGCGAGTGGGGAACTAATAATAATGAACACAGATCCTCGGTCTTCATTAGGTTACCACACACCAAGTATGTTGTTTAAATTTTGCCGATATGGATTGTACCATGAAGCTCGATTCTTTTCTATGCACACAACCCTCATTTAGATCTCAAAAAAGGATAATGGCTATGGAGATCTTGCCTTGCCAGAGGTTATTATAGAATGAGTGATACGCCCTTTAGGGATACAAGAGAAATAAAGTAAAAGGCACGTTTCTGTTATGTTCTGTTCTGTCAACGTCATCTGAACCTTTAATTCACTTTCTTATTTTTAAACTCTCGATCACAACCTTATTAAACAAGTCGTATATAAATCAAATTAATTCATCTTTAATTGTATCTGTCATCTCTTCAAAAAATTTTATATATTTCTTTAAGCGTCTCTTTTGGAATAATGGACAGATTACCCTATCCACTCCTTTTTGACATTATGCATTATCTCGACCCCTCTTCTCTTTTGACTATGGCCCAAACGAACAAATTCATGTCTATCCCTGCTCTTCAATCGCTGTGGAAAAAACCAACTCTTAGTTCTCATCATATGCTGTCCTTGTTTACATCTTCTCTTAACGCCTCTAGTACTTCTGTCAGGCCCTATTATCTATGGGTTACCGAATTAACCGTGTCTTTTTCTATCAATACAACATATGCCCTTTTGCCTGATACTTCCTATGTTATATTACCTGATACATTCTATGCCTCCCTACGTTTGATTCATCTCAACCGCCTTTCTCTTTGTCGTGTCCAGATAAATATGCACCCTCAGCCAGCCGTGATTGATGCTATTCGCCACCAGATGACTTTATTAGACAGTCTTGATTTATTTGATTGTTCGCCGTCTACCCCAACAGTGTTCCTGATGAAAGCAATCCAAACCAGCCTACCATTAACTAACCTCCGAGTATCGGAATGTTATCTTAGTGACTTTCATGTCCAACATTTTGCTGCCTACTGTCCAGAGCTACAGAATGTCCAACTCAGGAAGACTGGGTACCTGTCAGACAGTAGTATCACAGCTCTTGCTAGTAACTGTCCAAAACTCGAAGCCCTCGCCATTACCTTGCCCTCGAATATCGTACAATCCAACACGATCACTTTGGTAGCCATTAAGTCCCTGGCAGAACATTGCCCTCGTCTTAGACAGTTCATCTGTCCAGGACAAACACGAATTTCAGGACCACAAACCCAGGCTTTTATTGAACAACATTGCCCTTTGCTAAGAGATTATGATTTTTCTTTAACATTCTAAAACAAAACACAAATATGACAGCACAAAAAAAAACACAAACATACATACATACATACATACATACATACATACATACATACATACAAATTAACCTATGAAAATAAACCTTGGGCCGAGAAATAAATATGCACAAATATATATATATAGTATTAATATTTTTTTTTCTGTGTACACAATATTCTCTGGAGAATTTTTTAGACCTTTAATAAGTTAATGGTTTATTTCCCTTAATGGATATGACCAATGAAATAGTATGACCAATGGTTTAGATAAAATCTATAAACTGCTAGATAATAATGTGTATTTAATTGAAACATTATTGATTAAAATTGGAATCTATGCTTGATAACCAAAAGAGAAAAAAAGATTCTTTGTTTTATTTTATTTTGCTTTGCTTTGCTTTGCTTTTCTTTGCTTTTTCTTAAAGAAAAGAAGTCATTACTTCTTTAAAGGTGGTGGAATTTTGCACCTCCAAATAACAAAGGGTGGCTCTGAACCTTTGCCCTTGAATCCAGCAGTGGTTTGTTTTTGGGGCCGACAGTGACATGTGACATGTCTACCTGTTGTTCTAGGCCCATCTTCGAGAGAGATCAGCAGAGCACTCAAAGCATCCATTCCGCCCTGCAACAAGGCTACTCTAGCAAACTGCTTGTGGACCAGCTGAGATGCGTACTATAATACAAAAAGTATAAGTATATGAAAGAATAACCGTTGGCTCTAGAAATCTTACTTCAGGTCCACCACTGTCAGCTACAACAATGTGATATTTTCTATTCAGCTTTCTTAATACACCAGCATAGCTATCAAGTTGAGCAGCCTGTACATTCAAGGCCGATGGAAAGTGACCTCGAGCAAACCTAAAATACAATGCCAATAAAGATTAAATCCTTTCCTTCCTTTCCTTTCCTTCCTTTTTTTCTTTCTTTAAGAAAAGGGATCTAAACCAAATACTTACTCTTGGTCCGATCGAATGTCTAACAAAAGAGTGTAGGGAAGGAGTTTAGTAAGATCCTCAATATCTATCCGAGGAGCTAGTTCTTGCTTTTTTTCTTCAGTTGAAAGGGGTTCCTGCCACCAGGCTGGTTTTCTTGAAAACATTCCATTCGTATCACCAAACTCGCTGTCCAACAACTGCGTGTTGTCTTTTGGGCCATGGACGCGTCTCATAACACTAGGTGGTGTGACTTTGCACATGTTCATTGCACTCTGAACACATTTTTCAATATCAACCTTGGGAAAACTTTCGGAAAATATGGTGATACAGTCATTGAATTCACAAGAAAGGAGTGTATCGCGTATCTGGCGTAGAATTGCAATGCCAGCAAAAAGAGGCAAGGACGGTGGCCCAACCAATAACTTATCCCAGAGATGGTAAATCTTATCGAGTGGAAACACATCTAAGGTTTTGAATTAGTCAAATAAGTATAAAGGTAGATATGCTTACGAGTAAACAACGTAAGGAACCAAGGAATTGCGTAGAGTTCAGGGTTAAACCCAATGGTATCCAAATGACTGGACAGAGCTGGATCATGATAGCTCAATAAATGACGAAACACTGCAAGGTACTCTTGTAGTACAGGGGCATTGTCTGACAAGAAAAAGTTATTAAGGAACTTTGGAATGAATTCCTGAAGACACATGAAGGCAATCGCCTCGTCATTGAAATTGAGTGTCAAGAATGGAGCACAAAGCGAATCAAGGCCTAGAAGAACAAGAAAAACAACAACAAAATGACGCATATTTAGAAAAACAAAAAGTAAGTTCCTATTAAGCTTTTCAGTCTAAGCTTATTTTAAAACATAAAGAAAAATATATAATTACCTTGCCAGTACACCAATTTACGGTTTGCTGACACCCATGCCTTCAAAAGTCGTCTGAGCTTTTCATGTCCCACAGAAGACGCAAGCAATTGGTTGTACTGGTGACATCTTGGTACATCTATGTAGTAATTAAAGATCGATCAATATGTACAAATACATTCACTTATGAGAATATTACACCAAAAAAGAAAACAAACAGTAATAATAAGCTTACCGACTTCAATCTAAAATATATACACAAACACAAACACAAACACAAACACAAATACAAATACAAATGCATAAATAATTAGCTGTTATCATTATTGGTCTCAAATTTCTTGACGTCGTACCTGTCTGTCTGCACCAAGATCAGTGTATTTATCCACACTGTCATAATCATGCTCAAGGTCTCCGCTCAATCCCAACACAGCCGCCCACACCTTGCCGCGCAAAAGAGGGGGTATATCAACCTTTGCGTGGTGAAGAAGCTCTTTACGCGACATTGGGTACTGACGAAGAAGCTCTGAAAATAATGCTTGACGGTAGTATTGGTAGTTTACATCCTGTTCGCGTAAAAACAACGGTAGTTTTGGTGCACTTGGCTGAGTGGGGGTAAGTGGAGTAGGGCTAGTGACCGGCAAAGATGAGGCTGAGCCCGATCTACTCATACCAGACCAAGAGAAAGAACGGTTCGTAGAGCGGGAGGCTGAAGGAGTGGTCGGCAAAGGTGTAGACACAAATGCGCCTCCGTGGCCTGGTGTTTGCTGGACCAAATCCTCTGCATATAGAAAATAGTTTTCAGACAAAATATCATCTTTAGATTGCTTGGCTGGTTCCTCAGATGCCAAAAGAAAATTGACATCATTTTCATCAACCACCATAAAGTAGTCTGTATCCCACTCAAATCGATCGGTGTGTGTCTTGCGGCCTTCTTCTAATCGTTGGTAGAGCTCTTTGAAACCAAGAACGTACATCGTATCGGAGTACAACTGAGCCGTGTCATTGGTATTTGCGCCCACTTCTAGGTCATGAAGGGTACAAATCCGCGGCAATCGTTCGATGACAGGTGTCGAAAGAAAAACCCCTCTTTTGATCAAATCAAGCTCAACATCACCACCTGCCAATCTCCAGAGGTGGTAAATCTGGGAAATCGGCAACCCATCAAGCGCATCTTTTGGTGCCGGATTTGGAGAATCAAACGGGTCGTCTGGATCGAGACTATCGGATGCAAGCACAGGTCCACGTTTCCATGTCCCTGTAGGTTTGACAGCATCACTCAGGAACGCGAGGGACAATACTTGACTTGTGCTCGGTCGAGAGGCCACTGACACACGCAACAAGCAGAGTATAAAATTGCGAAATTCAGAGGAATCATTATCGGGACTATCGGTATCTTTGGTCTGCAAAAATCGTAGTACATCTTTATTGATATCCAGAGAATCGATGCCCTTGTAATTCCAGATATCATCCGACTCTTCGGCCCATTCGGAAAGCGTCATTAGTGAATCGAAAATGAGGCCGACATCTGAAGTCGTCCAAAATGAATTGTGCGTAAATTGCTCCACAAGAATAATTGCCACGGCCCAGCAATCTCTCTTTAATAATAGCAATAGTAATTAAACAGAAAATAAATAAAAAATTAATCAATCTAAAGTTCATTTGAACCCGTATGGTCGACTTTGTTCTATTATAGGAAAGACATCCACACAGATCGTTCACTTACTTTGTCATAGCCTTGTTTTCCCGTGGCCATGTCTGTCACACATTCTGGTGCAAGATAAGCGGGGTATCTGGGAGGCTCCATAACACTGAATAAACCCCTCTTCTTGGCTTATTTGCCCATGCAAGCTTACCCAACAGGAAATTCTACATCCACACCTTGTCCGGTCATGTAGAACAAGCCGAACCCCGATAGTTTGACTTGTTGCTTTATTTTTTTTAAAAAAAAGGTAATGATAATAGTGATAGTAATAATAGTTTAGTATGACAATATTTATACAATTAGATAGATAGGTATATTAAAAGGAAAGAAAAAAATAAAGAAAGTACATGGTTACCTTGGAATCCAACAATATATTGTGCGGTGAAAGAGAAGCATGTACAATCGTGTTTTGCTGCAAATAATCCAAGGCTGAGAATATCTCATATGCCCATTGTTTCAGTAAGCTAATACTATATTCAAATAACCAAGAGAAATAAAGAGGATTATATATACATATATATTTAGATACATTAATTAAAGCATAATTATTATAATAAATCATAGATAATCTATAGTCTTCTTTTACTTTGTCGTTAGACCGATATCACTTTCAATACTGCGTGCCTTTTGAAGAGACTGGTCAAAATGCTCAGACACGACAAATAAACGATCTGTTTGAAGCATTTGAGTATCTCATTCATCTCAATCTTTTAACTGTCTTCTTATTGTGTGTGTGTGTATGTGTGTGTGTGTGTGTGTAAATCCTACCATGCTTTCCTCGATGAATATCAACATATTCACACAGATTAGCATGCGTAAGGGTCTATTGAATTATAATGATTATAACATGAAATGAAAATTGAACATAATGTTTCAGACATTATTCTTTCTTTTTTTAAAAAAAAAATCAAACAGCGTTCATTAGAATGGCAGGCTTGCCTTTAAGAACTGAAATCTGCCAATGATTTGAGAAGGTGCTGAGACAGCCAAATGACCAGATTGTGCAAGGGCTTCTGAGGATCGCGCAGATGCTACAAAATTACAAGATGCAAGTTTCGGAATAGATCTATTCTTGTGGACCTGTAGGTCAATCGTATTGGCAAAGAGTGCCATTTATATTTATATTTATATATATAAAAGTATGTAATGTGAAAATTAAAGAAAAGACAGAGTATATGGAGTGTGTGTGTATGGGTGTGGGTATATACTCTAGACTAAATAAAAAGATTAGGTTGTAAAAGAAGCGTAAAAAGTAAGAGAGAGAGAGAGAGAGAGTTGAATACCCGCGCCTCTTTGCCTTCAAAGATGTTCACTATTGCAAATGTATAATTATTGATTTTATTTTATTTTGCTTTGCTTTGCTTTTCTTTTCTTTGCTTTATTTATTTGTTAACACTTATTTTTTTCATATATAAATATAAATATATGGGAGTGTATTTATATGTGGTTTATCTTTTCATAATGTTTTCTTCGTTAGATATATATTATTTTCATTTTTGCTCTTTTCCTCAACGTAAATCATCGTCTCTGTCACTACCCCCAATATCAATCTCCTCGTCTTCGTCTTCTTCTACCACAGTGCACAGAGGCAAGGTAGTCTCTCCTTTGGAAGACGGAGCATGTTCGACCACCTTGTGAATATTCTTTTCATCCTGCTTTTCTTCTTTACTTTTCCGCGGACTAGCTTTCTTTCGTATAGAGCTATTAGGATGTCGCCCAGTGGAAAGGGCCCCATTCCAAGAGGCAGCCTTCTTGATAGCAGAGGACACAATTTTTGTCTCATTTGACGGTCTGTTGGCAGACCATTTTCCTCCAGAAGGTCGTCTACGTCCATGCGCCGCCACTGGGCGTACAGAAGATTCCTTGTTAACCGTGTCAACATGCTCAAGAAACCGCTCAAGGCGACTCTTTTGATGATTATTCGGGTCAACAGGCATGTCTATATCGTTATCCATCTGGTTCATAGCTGCCTCTCGAACGCGCCAAAGACGAGCCCTTACTTCAACAACATCTGTGTCTGTGTCTGTATCATCGTCCGTCTCTTCCTTGCGCAAAGGATCTAGCATATTCCATCTATGGTTGCCCTGGCCGCCCTGGCTGTCCTGACTGTCCTGAATTTCCTGAATGTCCTGGTCCGCCCTTCTTTTGCCTTTTTCTTTACTGCTGTCTTGACTTGACGATGACACTACACAACAAGGCCTCGGCAGAGGGTCTTCATCTCCTTCAAAGGATCCCAGGACAGGAGGTTTGGAAGCAAAAGATCCACCGACAGTTTGAGGTACTAGCATCAGCTGGTGAAGTTGGGCTGCCTTTGACGCAGACAATGGCATAAAGAACTCTCGCTTCTTGTTAGTTGGCAACGAAAGCTCTGTTCCAACAATCCGGCGTGGTCGTGGGGCTGGAAGATCGATCGGCAGAGGCGAAGGGAAATACTCAAACATCTGTTCGGTCAAAAAAGGTCCCAGCCTATCCTGTATTGAGCAAGTTGCAGCCAGCTCCTGTGCACGCCTCAGGGGGATCCAGGTGCCATACAACGCACTCGCTTTGTTTGCCACCCGGATCCGATTCATTTCAAAGCTCAGGATCATGCTTCTTTCCCGCTCTGTCTCAATTCCGCCGGCTGTCAAAAGGCTCGTTCCATGCACGGTTCCTGAATCGAGTCTGCGGAGAATCCGGTGCTCAGGTGTACTGTCTGTTTTTTCAAACACTGCTACACACACGGGCGTACTATCTAGTACAGTAATATACATTGGTGTCGAAGATGGCTTGATGGCATACACTATTTTTGGGTCGTTTTCTTCTATCTCTTTGTCAGGTGCTACAGTTGTCTGCTGCACCGAACTTTTTGGGGTAGGCTGCGAAGGTCCTGCAGCGTTTTTGGCAGCCAGCTGCATACAGGCAGATATTATGCGGGTCAGGTCTATGTTAGGTGAAAGGTGAACAAGGCCAGTAATTGCTGCAGTCATCTGGTGCAATGCCGTCAGATTACACGACCGCACATTCATTCTTTTTAGGATATCTGCAATTGATTGTGCACTTGACAAATCAACAGTCGGAGCACCACCAGTGGTGTTTAAAGGAATGCCTACAGAGTCTACAGAACTAGTTGCAGGTACAATGGAAGGAAGTTCAGCTTTGTTCATAGGTGCATTTCTTACAGGAGTAGTCGGCGCCACAGACGGCACGATAATACTCTCTGACTTGATTTCCATCTTTACTTCATCTTCTCCATAGTTGACAAAGGTGTCCTCAGTATAGTCTGATATTTCGTCTGAAGAATTATATGGACTTTGTGTTTTCAGAGGCACATTTAGCCTATCTTTTTCTGATTGTAATGTAAAGTAGTAATTTAGATATATATATATATTTATGCATAAATATTGATGGGATTTATTTGTATAATAATTACCTTTATTATTATTACTACTACTTTCTTTCTCCCCCTCTTCTTCCTCTTCTTCCTCTTCTTCCTCTTCTTCCTCTTCCTCTGTGTGACCATTATCATTGCTAAGAATATGTACAAGTCCGGTCATCTTTTCCAAATCATTTTCTTTGAGCCATTCGCGTGCTTGTTTTAAGGGAACCCTACAGAAAATTTTAGACTTCGACTTTAATCATACATCAATTAACAAAAAAAGATACAATAATAAAAAGGGGCAGTTACCAGACACCACGAGTGGCAAGAGGTCCTTTTGTGATTTGAACGACACCGGTTTTTTCTGTTTCTGAAATGTCAAGTACATGGTGGTGCAGGAGCTGGTATATAAGTTTGTCTAATTGGGTTGCATTGACATGTCCCTCTTCAAGAAACACGCAAGCAAGATCCCCGTGATCTTTTGCACCTTGCCGATCGGTTAGTCTACGAAACTTGAGAACTGTAGAAAACATGTTGTCATTAAAAGCAAGCTCGTCGCAAACAAGTGATCCAAGCGTCTTTTGGGAGATCGTCCATGGACGATCAATAATTTCTTTTAGTGGTCTGTCCCAAGGCATTTCACATGTACTCTGTTCCGGCCAAGACTTCCGCCGTAGTCCGGCTGGATCTCTTTCCCCAGAAAGCGAGCGATTTGCGTTGGCAAGCAAGACTTTCTTTGGTAGTGAGAGTGGAAGGTTATTGGTATTATTATTACTGCTATTATTATGATTATGATTATTATGATGATTATTTTTGGTGTTATTCCGTGAACGTAATGTGTGGTGGCGAGAAGCCTTTTTTGTTGTATGAAAGTAAGTATCGAGTTCGGACATGGATGTGGATTCTGGGGTGTCGATGTCGAGTGAATCGGAACATGAGGATGGAGTTGTGCTATTTGAAAGGAAAATTGTGTCTAGATCGTGGTCAAAGCTGTGTGGGGCCCAAAAATCATATTCTCCAGTGTGATTTGTGCGTTTTGGTGGCCATGGGTGAAGGGGCGATGATGGTGGGGCTGGAGGAATTTGGATTGTATTTGGTGTATTAGGATTATCGTCTCCTTGGAGCATGTCTTCGTGGTAATCTGACATCTCGCCTTCACTCTCATCTTCCGGTAAGGTACTAATGGGATCGACTGTGTTTAAACGGGGACGCTTCTGGAGCTGGGTATCGGCCTCGGAGTCAGAGGTAGGTATGTCTATTGCGGTGGTACGTTTTCGGGGAAAGGTTGTCTGTTGCTTTATTTCTTGTCCAATGTCGTGGGTTGATATCCGCCGTGTCAAGGAATGTGTGGAGACTGCTTCTTTAGCAAGAGAGTAGTTGATCTTGCGAGAGTGGTTTTGATCCACATGCTTTGCCAAAAGCGGGGCTCGTGGAGGGTTGTGTTTGGCGGCCCGCTTGAAGTGCTGCGAGATGCGAGAGGATACTGTGGCAAAGGGTGTTGCGCCTCTAATGAAGAGAGTAAATCTACCGCTTTTAAGGCCGAACTACTACAACGTACCCAAGTGTTGCATACTCATGTTGAATGATTACATTGGCAAGTTCTTTTGGTGAGCTCGGTTTGTTCCCCATTTTTGATAGAGCCATTAGGATAGCAGTGAACACTTTGTCTCTGGCATCGTCTGGGTGAATTGCGACAGGCAATTCTTGGTTTGTTCCATCGCCGGTTGTCGAATGATGTACTTGTTGAGGCATCCTTGTGGTTAATGAGCAAGAGACACTACTAGAAGAAAATAATAAAGAAATGCAGAGAGAGAGAAAGAGTGGGGAATAGAAGGGAGGGAGAAAGAGAGGAAAGGGAAACGACTCTTGTCGCTGTAGTCAATATTTTATTTGGGGAAAAAAAGGGCGCCTGTACATATCGCCTTTTATCTTGCGTTCTCGTCACTTGTATCAAGAAAAAGCGGACTTTGTAGTGACCACGCTGTCTCTTTCTCTGTCAAACCCCCTGGCCAAGTATTGTTCTCTGGTGGCGCTTGATCCAAACCCAAATAAAAGGGCTGGACCAAAACGTACCTTGAATAAGCTATATTGGTGAATTAGTAATTCATTAATACGTGCAAACAGATGTAGCGTATTACTATAGTGTCCATGGGCCAATTATATAGCCACAAATGATATTATACTTTTAAATAAATTGTTGTTTCGTTGACTGAGAATCCGAAAGACAGATTGTTACAACACTCTTTTTATAATTTTGAGAGACCTGAGGTATATATTTATATATATACTTATATAATAAGGAGTCGGCCATAAAAGTATGTTAATTAGCTAAAAGCCATTACATTTCATAGCAATTAGTGCGATTGATTTAGGTATATTTATGTAGATAAAGGCTCTATACTGCTGTGCAAATATTCAATTGAGCAATAGTTAACTTGGTTCAGTAAATGATTACTACTGCCGTTCATAAAGATGTATTTCTTCTAACAATATAAGATGAAACACTTTTTTTTTCTTTTCACAAAAAAAAAACATTACGTTGAATATAAATGTTTCTTTTTTACCTCGTATCACGTTGTGCAAGGAAGATACAGAAGAAGAGGTAGTTTGAGTAAGAAAAAAAAGTATATTTGAACTATGGCCAGGCACTTGGAATTCACTTGCTTGCATGTAATTCAACCTTTTACTAGATGATTTAGAATACATATTTCATAACTCAAAATAACTCAAAAATACAAGCGCCTCTTGAGTGCGGGAGATTCCACGGTGCATAAAATAAATAAAAGTCTTCCAAGTTTGGACTATTTCCAATTTTAAAATCACAACAAATAAGCAACATATGTATTGACCTTAATTTGTTTAGATAATACTGACTGGTGTGCACCGACGTGCATAGGCTGAAAATGGATAACGGCAGCTCTAAAGAAGTACCTCATTAATAAAATAAAATTATAATGCCAATTGGCGCCATCTAATAACTGCGTCTGTTCTCTGTTGCAGATCGGCTTGGATCGACATAATCTCGATGACAGAACGAGTTTCTGGGACATTAGACAACCTTTAATAAGACTTGGCCATTAAATTTTAATATATATATTATTATTATTCTTTAAGGAAAGTTTGACTGGATACCCTCATTTAATAAACCAAGTAGATAGTAGATGCATTTCTCTAGTCGTGGTACCAGAATTTTTGCTTTCTACGTTTGGATAAAAAGAATCACAACAAATATATATATTGTTATTTATTGAAGACATTATATGATAATTAAGCGCGAATATTATATGGCTATATACTATTCCGTTGAATTCTAAAGAGAAAGGCATATAGTATGTGTAAATAGAAGCATGAAAATGAGGTAAGAATATTGGTATATCTTGCCAGAAAGCAAATAGTACTAATCATGGATCAATCTTGATCTCGTTCTAATTCTAAACGTTTCATTTCTTCTTTGTGCTGCCTTTTCATATAAGCAAGACCCAAAGACTCTATAGATGATATTATAAAGTAAAAAATCATCAATGACAGGAATGCATTCCATGCGATGCCAAGCATATTAATCTAATAGAAAAGTCAGTAATATAATCAAGTGAACACTAGTATCTTACCTGCTCTTCTGACTCAGGATTTGTTTGTCCCTGTCCCTTGCCGAACTTGTCGGCCTGATCATGGATCAAATCTTTGACAACAGTATGCAGATATGGGACATTTCTCTCAATGATAGTCAGAAATATCGAGAGAGAGTCACTTGAGAAGGCCAGGATAACAATCATTGACTACATTCTCATATTAACAAGTTATCTTGGTTCAATTTAACTTACCTGCATAGATGCCTTGACACAAGCCTTTCCTACAAATGTTGCTCCAAAGAATGTTGCAAATGGTACGAGAAAATGACCACATGTAATCCCTGCTAGGTCGAATAACGGGTTTGGTATGGAAGCAAACAAAAGGATCCCAAAAAAGCCAAGACGTTGTATTCCGTCATAAAGATAATAGGAAACAGTCTCCTTTAAATCACGGTCCTTTGGTTTCTTATTCAATCCAGACTCAAAACCACTTAGTTCTTCGCTCTTTCCTCCTGACAAAGCCACTATTATGTATATATAGATATAGATATAGATATATATTTGTGTGTGTGTAGCCAATTGTATCAGCCTTCAATGATTTCATTATTATTATTTAAATATATATATAGTAGTTATTATTCATTGACTATAACATTTACCTGCGCGGGCAATGAAATATGGAGGAAGCTCTCCCATGGCCGTTCCTGCCCCCCAAGCAAAGCTTTCCCAACAAATCTGGCGGTAAATAGACCAAAGAGAAAGATTATCGACACCCTCTAATCCGACCGGTGAAACACACTCTAGTCGGTAGCTGTTACATGTTCTTTAGCCTTTTTCTACCCAAACCACGTATTCTTTGTTTGTGTTTTTGTTCGTTTGTTTGTTTGTGTGCTTGATTTTTTAGTTGTTTACCTTGTCAAGTTTCTTGTCAATGAGTCTGTAGTATTGCATGCATATGCAGCAATTGTGACTTCGGCAATATATGGGCCCAGAAAGAGCAGAAATGTATGTAATCCAGTACCCAGACCAATTGCAGAAGCTACACCCAACAATAGCCAATATCCATACCACGCTATCTGTTGTTCTATCAGCTGTACAGCCTAGATAAAAGGTGTGGTCAATACTTTGCTGAGTAGAATAGCTCACTAGAGTTTCTTACAGCTTGGTGTGGCCCTTCGAATGTGTAAAGAACTAATGAAAGCACTGTGGACACAATTATGCCAAGCGATAGACGGCTGTGGTTATAAAAGTATAGAAAGGCCGACTGGACTTCGTAAAAGGTGTACATTCCAAAGTATGAAAGCACTAGAATGGGGCTTGTCCAGATAGACATTGTCTTATTCTCCTGTTCAATCTCATGTTTTCGACGAATAATGTAGTCTGACAATGTGTCAGCAAGAGAATCACACATCTAATCTACTCACCATCAAACTTTTCTCCGGGAGCTGCTCGACTAGACCTTTTTTGTTGGACCCGAATGGGGGTTTGTTGGGCTGAGGAATGACTTGTACTTATTGTAGTCATTATAAGGAATCTTAAAGTTGTGGAATGAAGAGTGAGGCAAGTATGGTATCCTCCACACAAAATAAAAATGGTCGTTGAGTTACACTAGGCTCAGATCGACATTCTAGTATGTGAAGGGGACCTTATCAGTCTGCCCTGGTTCATGGGTTCACGTGTGAGCCCCGAGATATATACGTATATTAAAAAAATGTGCCTAGAAAACATCCAATAATTTGAGTAAAACTACTAAGCAATAAATAAAAGTAAAACAAAAAAGAACTTCTTTGATGGCCAGAGCTGACTAGCTTACTAAATTCTTGACAACTGGCTTGAACATCCCCAAGGTCTGTTTAATGCTTTATCTTTTATATATCTAAACCATCAATGTTTGATAATTCTTGTAACGAACTGGCCAATTCCATTTTAAATCCGCCAAGACTAGCTAGCATATTAAATATTGGTGCAGGCAATATGTGTATTGAACAGCAGAACAAGTCTGTTGATACTTGTGATGTAATAAATCTTATTTTTTGGTCTATGAAAATATTGTATGAAATGAACTCTCCGGTAATACTATTCTTCAGTTTGCCAATATCAGAAAACTTTGATAAATCTGAGCCTGTCACAGCTCCATCCAAACAAAAAATCAGTTTGCCAATAAAATCACTACCCCCCTTTTTTTTTACTAAAACATCAGCGCATATTTTTTTGACATCTAAGATGAGCAATTTCAACAACACAAATTACTTTGCCATTGCTAGTGAGGCTTCTTCAAAGAAGTACGATGCTGCCTTGACCGAGTTCAACTCGATATTTCTTGCCGGAAGAGAATTCTTTTCGACTGTAGCTATTCGTGAAGCCGTTAAGGCATATGGGGCTAAGCACAATATTATATTCACCACTTATTCTTCTTCAAGCACCCGTATAAGAATGATCAGTAAACCCTATGGTGAATATAGAAACACTGAAAAGGCCGAGAAAGTTGTTTCAGAAGCCTCTGTCAACCAAGAAATCCCTCTTCCTGGGTGGGAGAGACAACGTGTAAAGAATACGTAGAAGAATGGCTATCCATGCTTCGCATATGTCTCGAAAAAGAAAGACGGAAAGATTGTAGCCCACTCCTGCAAGATAAAGTATAATCATGCAATTGTGGAAGACCGTAGAGCATATTTCATCCATCAAAAACTCTTACCTGAGGTCATGACTCTTGTTACGAAGCACCTGGAAGACAATGATGATGTTTCCACAATCTTCAAACTTTGAAGAAAAATGGATTCACCAATATCATTTGCCGGAATATTGAAAATAATAAGCAACATTTTGGAAAGTCCAAGGAGGGAAAGGAGGTGTTTAGCTTTATCACAACCTTACAAGATCTTGACTTCCAGCTCATATACAGTTGGTAATAGTGAGGGCAACAATATAAGCATGGTCTTCTTTTTCCATGAAGATACGATTGGCAATGCTAGACGAATGCCTGAGACAATTGTGACCGATGCGACATATAAGATAAATAGCTATAGAATTACTTATGTCAACTTTTTTGGTATCAGCAATGTCAGTGGAGATATTCGTACCACTTTAAAGACATTTACAATTACTGGTCCTTGGGTGGAACAGGAGACAATAGACAACTGTCTCTGGGTACTTGGCTGTCTGCGTGATGCATTTTGGCTAGATGTCAGTGATAGCAGCAGCAACAGCGAAAACAACCATAACAGCACAACCACAACAACAGCTCTTCTCCCAAGGGCGTTTATTACTGATAATGAGAAATCATTGAGAAATTCAATTACAGGTGCTTTCCCTGAGTCTAAAAAACTCGTGTGCTCTAAGTGCATTAAAGATAATTTTAAGAAGTAACTTTTACCAGTGATGAAGGAAGATAATAATGGTGACAAGAGAGGCTTCTTGGATGAGTTGGCTGGTCATCTCGACCGAATTGCTTTGAAGTGTACCACTTCTGAAGAAGAAAAGAGAAAGATAGATGCATATCTCAGTTTTGCAAAAGCTAACTGCAAAGACCAAAGGAAAATAGCCCGAACTTTCCTTGAAAGGTATACAAGGTGTTGTTATATTTGCTAGAAACAGTTTAGTAACTATAAATAATGCCATTTTTTTATATGCGTTATCAAAAAAAAAATGGATGACAAAGAGAAATGGGTGAACTATTATGTTTATAAGTATCTTCACTTTGGAAATCGCACTTCCAACCGTGCAGAAAATACACATGCTTCTCTAAAGCATGCCTTTTGTACTTCGTCCGGTAAGCTGAAGACAGCTACCATGAAAATTACCAGGTGGTATGAAGAGTTGGTAGGTGTATGCTTTATTATCTTAAATATAAATTGATTAAACTTTATAATTACAACAATTAACTGTAATGCTCTTGTAAATTTTACAGGTCGATAATAGAAAGCGTAGGTTGACAACGGGGTGTCTCGGAGAGAGCACTACAGTTGTGTTTGATAAGGTCAATTCTTCCAGGCTGAATTATATTCGCCACAAAATGTGTCTTTTTGCAGTGGACCGAATCAACCTTGAACTCGCCAAATCAATAATACCTGAAAAACTTACAAAAGAGTGCGAATGCCTCATTAACTACAAATATCTCTTGCCCTGCTACCATCAACTTGTGCAGTATAATAAGATTCTAATTTCTTCTATTCCCAGACGATGGAGAATATACTACTTTGAAGGAGAAGGTAATGTATAGATATGTATATATAATTTTTATTAAACTATTTTCTCATTTTATATATTATTATGTACAGACCACTCAATTATCCATAACGCACTATCTGTACCTAAAAACATCACCAAAATCACCACTACAACACCCCAACTCGCATATAAGCTTGAACGGGTTACCCAAATACTTACCAACGCCCAAAGCGAACAACAGCAAATACATTCCGAAGAATACATCGACAAAATAATAGAATTAGACTCCAAAAAGAAATTTGAGGACCTTAATTGTACAAAAATAGTGAAAGCTATCAAAGGCAGACAAAAAAAACAACAACAAAAAAGTAAGCTTTTATTATAACATATTGTTTAGATTTAATCCACCCAAGCTTCCCCAATTTTCTAGACAGCAATGATCTTTAGAAGAAGAAAAAAAACAGCAAAAAGCCTTAAAAAATCATTAAGCTTGGTTCACCATATGACCATACACTTTTGACAAATCTTACAATCGCACCAAATCAAATATCCGAGATATTTTCTTGAAAAGCAGGCGGAAATTGTGAATATATAGCAGTAGCGATGGAGGTGTGCCAGGACCAGGAGCGATGGCCTGAAGTCAAAGACAGAATGCTAGAAGAATTTTTAACATACCAACATACACACTACCGGGGAAGAATAGAGAATGGCCATATGTCTGCACCCACGAACCCATTAATCATCAATCTACAAGACAAACACTCGCCCCTTCCTCAACAACATTGGTTTGGTAAAATTGACTACCCACAACTTGTAGTAGATACATTCAACAGATCAATTGCAGTATATTGGAATACTCCAAATGAAACACGCGACTGTCTCTTTGTACTATTCGCCACCTCAAACAAGTTCGAACCCATAATTATTATTTTAGAAATCAACCTCTTTCTTCTTGCAAAACGCACACCAGCCAGAAACTTTGTTTGTCCGTGGATAAACCCTTTCTATAAAGCCGTAGTCAAAAGACATGGTCTAGAAAACTTTTCTACTATGTATTAACTACCAATATATGGCTTTCATAATGGAATTATTCTCAATAATATTAACATTTACTATTGCATTTATCTCTTTATCAAATTTTATTCTATTTTCATACTTTTACATTATCTTTTATCTTTATTATCGGCTGTCCGTAAGTTTTTCTGCATTGATCAACGATGATGACGTCGAATACAATACGCTCACACATAAGAAAAATCTGCATGCTTAAAAATATGACAGAATGAAAGTGTACTCCTTGGTTCCGAAATAAAGCGCTTTTGAGGGGTCAAAAACGATCCAGACAACACCCATATCTCTTTACAGTGTTATCAGTACCGTACCACCTCATTTGTGCCAATACTTTATGAACTGAGTCTATATTGAACTGACAAACGGTATGGCTACGTCTTTAACCCAAGATTGGTCTATCCACAAAAGCATGAGGTAGGCTTTCAGCCGAGATTTGGTCGGATTAATGTTATTAAATGAATCTATCGCAAAAGCACTGTTTGTGAATTTTGGCCAGGTGTTAGGTTAAAGAAGAACCTTGGATGCCCATCGAGAATCATTTAGAGCAAAAAAAAAAGGGAGACAGATGCGTACCTCAATTCCTTTCGAATACACGATATACAAAAATGTATAACGCGCAACAATAACGGATGTGGATGACCCGAAACTTGTAATTGGAACAAAAACGTTTAATTTATGTGTTGCTTCGAGTCTGCGTTTAGATCCGCCTTGCAACCCAGAGGTAGTACCAAGCGTCGTATCCTTTGACCTGAACGACAGTCCCAAAGCAAAAACCATCACCATCTTTGTCAAGGAATCAGCTTGGAAAGAGGTAGCTGAAATTTCTCAAAATAACAAAATAAAATAAAAACCGTGAGCTTTGTTTAAACTCCAAATTAGAACATATTGTTCAAGAGCATATTGCCTTTGTCAACGATATAATACATGGTTTTCGACCTGCCGTACTTATTGACAATAGTACCATTTCCATCTTCATATATACCACGCTTATAGCCATACCCATTTATATAATTTTCAAAAGACAGATAATTCAAGTATGAAAATTCTATTGATGTCCCTAGAAAATATATAACTTCGTTCAAAATATGAAAATTTTGTACAACAATTCCCCAGGGCCTCTAATTTTCGAGATTTCCTGAAAATGTGTTAATAGCCTGTCCCAGAATTTATTCCATCACTGTACGGATTTTTCTTTTTTCGAAAGTACAATAATTTTTCCCAAAGTGTGCGAAATTTTTCTGAAAAAAAAAAAAGTATTACCCCTCCAAAAAAGAAAAAAAAAAGGAAATCCATGGATTTACTCTCTTTTAGCTCTTGGATGACTACTTTAATATTAATACTACTGTCGACTTCTTTATATTTAATATTCGCATATTATCGGAGGAATGACAAACCTTTGGCCCTTAAACATGGCCAACCTCAATATAAAATGCGCAATTCATCACTATCATCACAAAAACCAACCAATGATCATAATTCCCAAGATTCTCACATTCCCAACTCAAAACTCCCAGTTCTTGACTCAGTTGAAGAACGCCTGTTAATGAATTCAAAGTTAATTATTGATCTCCAGAGACGACTCAATCTATCAACGCAACAAGTTCCCGATCCTCTTTTGGAAGAAGTAGACTATTGGCGTACACGTGCAGAAAAGAAGGAAAAGGACTTTGCCCAAGCTAGGGTAGATCTATCTATTGCCCAGAATAAAATTGATTCGATTCTACGGCAATGCAAGGCTGATGAACGAGAAAGAATATCTCGGGCAGATCAGCACAGACAAGAAATAGATAGTCTTCGGAACGCACTGACAGCCAATCTCGAGGAAAGGAATATGTGGGAGGACCGATACGAATATGTATCAGAACAGCATCTAAATCTCGAAAATGAGACTTCAGAACTGCAAAAAAAGTATGATTTGTTACTGCAAAATAAGAAGAGACAAGACGCCGTTGTACAGAAACTTGAGAGTCTTGTTCGGGGACACGAAGAACAATGTCGGGAGTACGAAGATAGTATCCACGAACGAGTGCAGCAAAACATATTCTTGAACCAGAAGCTAAAAGATGCAGAAGAACACATCAAGAATATGCGTTTGTCACTCGAAGAACAAGAAGATGTTTTTGAGAGAGCTGTATGGCTTATAAAAGAAGAAGAGAGAAAAGCAAAACACGAGGAATATCAACGTGAGCTAAAAGAGAATGATGATCGTGAATCGTTCCAAGATAACGATGCCGATGTTGATACTACTGACATTGGGTCTGCGCAACACCCTGACCCCAGTGCAATACAGTCAAATGTATCTACTACCCAATCACATCATTTTGTCAAAGAAAACCCCACTTTAAAGGCTCAAAATGCATACAAGTTGGAAAATGTGAGGTCATGGATACAACAGACTGCTGTTGGAATGCCCAGTCAGATGCAAGATTATGCAATAGAAAAAGAAGAGGAGCTGGAGCCGGAGCTAAAGCCGGAGCAGGATCCGGAGCCGGAACTGGAGCAGGAGGAGCAGGAAGATGAGGAAGATGAAGAGGAGCAGGAACCAGAAGAGGAAGAAGAGGAACATGGTGTTGAACATGAAGAATATGGAGAAGTAGTAATAAGTCAACCATCGATTCAAGATAAAAGCGAAAGAGAAAACTACAGTGAATACCAAAACCAAGTACATGAAGAACAAAAAGAAAGAGAAGTAGAAGGCTATAAAAATGAAGAAGAAGAAATAGAAAGAGACGATGAAAAAGCTATAGACGATATTGTAAAGCAAAATGAATTGCGTATACAGGCCCAGCTACTTGAATATGAACAAGTACAAGAGCATAGACATGAGCATGAGTACTATCACAGAGATGGCTATGATCATGAAGACAATCAGGAACAAGAGCAAGAACAGGATCGAGAGATAGAACAAGAAGTACCAGAAACAGAGCCAGAGCAAGAAAGCAGTGATTATAAAAGACACGATACCCAGGAAGTAGATGAAAATAACGTCTATTCAGAAGACCAAGAATATGTCTATTCTTACCGCGAAGACGATGTTGGTGGTACTACTGAAGATATCCAGCAAAGAGAGGAACAAGAAGATTTTGAAATGGCAGAAGAGCATAAAGAGCTTATTAATCGCATGAGAAAGACCAGTAGGATACCCATTAAGACATCCTCTTCTGCTTCTACGTCTACTTCTCTGCTTCCACGGCCCACATTCTTAACCCGTGGATCGAGCCAACGCATTCTCCAACCATCTATATCACTTCCATTACCACATTCTATTTCAGGAAGGGAAGAAAAGGATGAAGCGTCAAAGAAAATGGGAAGGCTCTTTGAAGAACGACAGGGTGTTATAGACCGCAAAAATGAACGTAAAAACCTAGTGCAACGAAATAATCGTGGTCGCCCATTAGGAGGCTACTTTGACAAAAAGACATTTAGCAAAATGGAAAGTGAACGACAATCCAAAGAGTTGACAGATCGCATGTACAACAACAGAGAGAATCGATTCAATGTGGTTCGTTCTTGAACCATTTTACTGCATGTATTAAGATTGACACGTCCACACACACACACACACACACACACACGCACGCATATACGCATACACCCACGCATACATATATAATAAAGTCCCTTTTTTTAGCTTTATTTAATTATGTCTTTTGAAATTACTACTATTACTACTATTAAGCATATATCTTACATTTATAAAAAAAGCTATTACTTGAAATACGCAGGTAGGGAGACTTATTTTCTATAAACCCACTTTTATGTTACAATGCTTTTTGAAATAATTGCACGTTTTAATATCTGGAGTAAGAAAAATACACTTCCAAAATCGTGACATGAAATACTAATAAAGAGCTTAGCAGACACAAAACGGTATAAATATATACTAGCAAAATATAAGTATGGGAGTAATAAGGGGTGTATTCATGCTTGCTCTTCCTGTTTAGTTAAAATTATATAGTATGCTTAGAAACCGTTTAACAGCATCAAGATTATGATTGATCTTAATCTGGATCTTAATCTGGATCTGGATCCAAACAGGAATAATTGGTCATTGCTCAAAATCATCAACAAAAGTTATGGGTCAATTTCAAGGATACTTGATCTAACGACAATATATATATACAGTCTAATTATATTTCAAATATTTTTCTTTAGATATATAAACAAGTTTAAATGCTACTACTTTCTTTACAGTAGTATTGCTCTTTTTTGAGACCTAATTGTAACTCGACAACTCAATATGTTCATATTTTTATAAGCATTTAATATTGTAAAGATACTGTGAAGGTCTGAGATGTGCACTGCCTGAACTGAAAATACCCAGCTCGGTTGACAAATGATTGAAAAATATGTATTATGTGCCTAACCCAGTATGTTCGTTTTGGATTGATTTTCTGGTGCTTTTTATTTAGTGGAGTTGCCTGCAGATGTCGCAAGGATAAAATCAGAAGCCTCCATAAAATGATATTCACAGCTTATATTCGCGACATCTTCGTTTGCTTGTGTCCGTATCCAGTACAGCAGTGTATCTAGAGATTGCTTTAACACTATGGGAAATGAGTGGTGATTCCGATGGGGATTTTGGGAAACCTTCTATAGGAATTTTTCAAAATCGCCACTTCTTTCCCATAATGTAAAGAAAACAGTAGGAATGCTTGTACATGTGTGAAAGAGTGAATGGTACGTAATTCTCTTTGTTTTCGGCTTTCTTTGGCTATCTCTTACCATCTTTGGGAGATTTTGCTTGTATATATTGTGTGTTGCAGAAGAATTAATCGATTTACCACTGTCTTTTGCAATAGATACAAGCGTCTTGGTTTTATTCTCGCCTTTTTCATTTTGATCGAGAACAAGTTCATTGTCTCGTTTTACATGTACCTCCGGGATATGTGAATTCAGGTAAATGATTCAGGGAAAGTGGAGCAACCATGTAGGGCGGTCATGTTCTTCGTAGGTAGCTTGCTTTTGACCATAAGTAAGTTTGATATATATGTAGTTGACATTGTGCCGAAGTGCCTTTTTGTTGAATCCGTTGATGAGCGCCAAAAATCACTGTAACAGTGCTTGACATAAACAATTTTACTCGTATGGTCTTTTGTTAAAATAAAATGAGGCGTACCCTTTAACAGCACTTGTTCCATGTTTTTAAGGCTACTAGAACGTCTGCAAGGGTTAAATTTTAGACAACATTATATATTTCTTCTGGGGAAACCACTATCAGGTTTCTTGATTTCTGATATCGAATAAACTGTACACCAGCTTCTTTGTGTTATATCTTCCAAAGACTCGACTGAATAATATGAAACTTCATTTTTTTCATAGATAAGTATATATATATATATATATATTTTAAAATAAAAAGAAAGCTTACTATAAGGTATAGCCACCGCAAGATTTTATTATTGGTTGTTGTCCAAGGTATACTCGTATGCTTTATAATATCAGTTGGGATATTATTGATTTGATAGAGCCCAAATAAAACCACCATGGTCAAATCCTAATAAGTTTGGCCTAGAAGGCTGACTTTTGGATCTTTTATTTCTTGCTGATATGATAATTGAGCTGTATGAAAAGCTTTTGTAAAATGAAAGCAAATGAGGTGTGGTCAAAATAATGGTGTATTTATAATAAAAAAATAGGAACGCCATTTTATCTTGTTGGTGTTTATATGATGTTGATTAACTACACAAGGTATTGAATGCAGTCAAGAAATAGGGCCAGATGTGGTCACATTTGAAAATATTTAAGTTTTACACTAGAGGTAACCAACCGTGAATATTCGTTGAAATTAGCATGAAGGTGGTATGGACATACTAAAAAGTTCAAAAGATCAAAATGAGCCCAACCAATCAGGTCAATCTATAACTGTCCGTACAAATGATATTGATTTTATACCTTTTATGGAAAGAGACTTTCTATTGGAGTTCTCAGTGAGCCGATTGAATTCTATGGTTTAAAAATAACTTGCTTCTCTGGAACAACCTTTTTTAAGCGTTTTGGTTATTTTTTGCACTGCGCCACTTTTGACTCGTATAAATTCAAGACTCTGCTTTTAAAGTTTACACTAATGTTTACTCGAATTTGCAACGTATTTTTTTTTGCGTTTTCCTCCCCTTCTTCCATTTTGAAACAAATTGACAAACCAAAGCAAAATTGAAACAAATTAAATAGCCACAAAATGATTTAATGTATGTAGTTATGTGAATGGATCCTTATAACAAAATACTTGTCGTTTCTTTCTCTGACAATCATATTAGAGTATAGAAGTTACAACACATTAAAACTTCTATTAAACAGGCTCTATATATTTCTAATTAAAAGCAGTAATATCTTTAAGTATATATATTTATTTATTAGAAATGGATCGTCTAATTGGTTATTGAAGCCTTTGAAAGATGAGAAAGATTATTATTGATTTATCAATGTATGCTTTATGTTCCATTTATTTATATATGTATTGTGTAAAGCCTGTATAGAGGGAAAACAATATTGGGAAAAAGTAACTTTTCTTTCTTGTCTTTAAAAGAAATGTCATTAAATCCAACTTCTTGGAATCTTTAGCTACTTTTTCTCGCATGAAATTCTTCTCAAATTATATATTCTGTTAGTACAGCAAAGCAGTAAAATATTACCCTACATGATTGTTACTAAACACAGGGACTTATGTTGGTTGATTTGGAAATATAGTTGAATTAATAAAGCCAACTTTATCAATACCATATTCTCTTTCTCCTGGAACATCGTTCCCATAATGGGTGTTTCAGATAAATTAACCCCATAACCTTGAGCTACGCATTGTTGCCAGTGAATTTTAGAAATATTCCATGTTCACTATTTTGAGAATTTGATGCTTGTTCTCAAACCTTTTAATTGAGTATGATTGATAACTTTACATACTTCTTGAATTATAAGCATTCCAAACACAATAAATTAACCAATGTATATATATATATATACGTGGATATTTCAATAATTAATACTTTATTGGAATAGAGTAAAATGTTTAAAAGTCCAAAGGCTTTTAAAAAAGGCACAAACCCCCTAAGGATCGTACGGTATTTGTTTATCTATAAGTATAATTGAGGGAAAGAGTTGATCCATAAGACCAATAATATGGAGTCTCTATAGTGCATGTTAAATATTTTGATATGGCTCATTAACTACTCTTACTTTAGGAAATTCAGACTCTCGGTATACTGACATTTAACCACGAATGCAGAAAGCTTGGGTGATGTGACTTTTGGACCCGAATCCAAGCTGGAAATTATTCTAGGCATATTCATTCTCTTCTACAACACATTCTACCTTGTGTGTTTTAATCAAAACTGCTGTAATAATTCTGAAGATTGTGTGGCTACTAAACATATCCTTTATTATCAAATATGAGTTTGGGCGCAAAGATCCAGGAGTGATAGAGAAAATTCCTTCTAGATAAAACAGTAAAAAAAATTAAAGCAAGAACAAACCTGCAAAAGAATATTTGGGCAGTGACATACTCTTTTTGTATATTGTTTATTGAAGATAATGTATGGAGTAGTGAGCTTGGATCTGCTCTGCTTTATTATATCGCCAATGTAGGCAGGTTTTGCGTTCTGTACATTTGGTGAAACAATATTCAGGCTTGTGATAAGAGCCAAATGAATAGGTACTACAAATTGTGGTAACGCAAACGACACAGTCATCTTCAAGTAGAATGGCTTTTGATAAGTATAAACTACTCATAACAAATAGAATATTGGTGAACTTGATGAGGGTGTATACCCTGTTACTTAATCAGTCTTGGAATAGACGCGTGCCTACATTTATGCACATTTCATAGTTTTCCACAATATCGCATATACCCTTAATCAGTGATACTTTTTTTAGTGAAACATTTGAGAAATAGAATTTTTATCAGCCATGTGTCATACGCAATCATAGTAGAGAAGGTGGCGTATTAGTATTTGAGCAGTAATTACGTTTAATGAAAAGAAAAATAGAAAGAAAAAATTGGCATTTTACTAATGAGATTACAATTTTCACAATTGGGCGTTTCAAAATCTCATGAACAGCCAAAGCAACGACAATAGTGACAGGACGGGTGAAATGAGCAATGCCTTTAATAAATCTCAAATAATTACATTGGCATAAGATATACCATATAATACAGTGTGAGTCTGCACTTATAATCAGCCTTGATATTGATAAAGACACCATTATTGCGAACATTGTGAAATATTGGTACTACTGGTAATCATGATGTTGGGCATTATTAGCTGGTCATAAAGGTTGAATGTTAAAAGTAAAAGCTCAAAGTGAATTAGGTTAGTGAGGTAAATATCAAGAGACAAGGACAGACAGGGTTGTATGTTTCATGTTGCTCTGGACGAGAGTGAGGATTAAATTCTATTTATCTATTTACTTTAATATGCAACTTAAAAAAAAAAATTAAAAAAAAATGAGGGGGGCGGAACACAGAATATTTCTTGGCATTTTATTGGATGCGTGCATTAAACTTTTCACAGGTGTTTTTTAAAAAAAGGAAAGGAAGAGGCACAAACGCAACTTTGTGGAAATGGTGTACACATTTGCACGCTGTGTTTAAATATTTCCATGTTTGGTAGTCTTATTCAGCCCCGTTCAGGTGTCTCTCGCTCTCTCGCTCTCTCTATTTCCTTTCCTCTCGCCCGCCCGTCCCCCACTACACACAATCTATATCCGTTTCTCCGCTAAAAAGTCAAAGCCTCCTTTTGATTCCATCACTCACAATACACTTGCTTTTCTTTCAAACGTTCTGTTTTATTTATCCTTTTATTTATTTGTCATAGCAACCAAATTAAACAAGATCACTTTGCCTTCCTTGCTTTATATTAAGCATTTTTCTTGTTAGCCTAGGTCTTGATCTTTACTGATATCAAAGCAAGATAAAGTAAACATGTCATCTGTTTTGAAACCCAATAAACGATGCGTAACTGACATTTTATTTTTATTTTGTATTATATATATATAAATATATAAATATATATATGTATATATATATATGTAGACATAGTTTCTCTTTTATTCCTTTCATAGCTTCTCACGAATATGGCCACTGAGCACCTATCCCCTCATGTGCTCCAAGCCGTCGAGGTCTATACCAAAGGTACTCGAGCATGGTTCGAGGATGACCGAGATGGTTGGGTCTCTGCCTCTGTTGTCTCCAACCAAGTAGATTCCACCAAAGTTAAGATCGTCTTTGAGAATGACGAAGATTCCAGAAGAGTACGTTTGTTTGTTTTTTCTTTGTGTTTTTTTTTTTGTTTTGCTTTTGGTTGAAGTGTTCTCTTGACTGATATCAGATTTAAAAGGAGCATGTGTTTGAGAGTACTCTGGCTACAGTTGAGAAAACCAACGGTACCACACTTCCACCTTTAAGAAATCCTCCAAAGATGGAAAATACCGATGATTTGACCAACCTAAGTTATCTCAACGAACCTTCTGGTAAGATACATACACACACGCCCATGCAAGTGGGATCAAAAGAAAAAATGAGTATCTCTAATTTGTGATCCACTCTACAATTTTTTCTCTTAGTTCTTAATACTATCCAAACTCGTTATTCCCAGCGAAACATCTACACTTATTCTGGTATCGTTTTGATTGCTGCAAATCCATTTGCACGCGTCCAGTTATACGAACCAGATATTATCCAGCAATACTCCGGAAAGAGAAGAGGTGAACTAGAACCACATTTGTTTGCCATTGCTGAAGATGCCTATCGCTGTATGATCCGTGAAAAGAAGAACCAGACAATCGTTGTTTCCGGAGAGAGGTAAATAAGATGGATCTCATAAGGGATAGGATGGGCGGAGGGGATTATTTGGGGGTTTTAATAGAATGCATATCTCGTTGTGTGTGTGTGTGATTGCTTATTTTATGTTTCACAGTGGTGCAGGAAAAACCGTCAGTGCAAAATTCATTATGAGATATTTTGCCACTGCAGACGATAAGGAAGCCAAAGGAAAGGCTTCCAAGGAAGGAGCGGCCAGTATGACTGAAGTTGAAGAACAGATTCTAGGTTAGTGGGATTACACGCATACGGTTATTTTTGGTTGGTTGGTTGGTTAGTTGGTTGGTGTGTGTGTGTGTGTGTATATATATTTATTTATTTTCTCTACAAATGTATGAAACCAAAATACTCACAATAAATTCGTTATAATCTTTAGCTACCAACCCTATCATGGAGGCATTCGGTAACGCAAAGACCACTCGAAATGATAACAGTTCCCGCTTTGGTAAATACATTGAGGTAAAGAAATAGCAGTAATAATAAATAAATAAAAGCTCTCTCTCTCTCTCTCTCTCTCTCTCTTTATTTCCCTCTTGATATTTATATTTGTCGAAAATGATAATAATTTCCAACTTTAAATGTATATTGCTTCTTTAGATTCAATTCGATAAAGACACGAATATTGTCGGTGCAAAGACTCGCACCTACCTTCTTGAACGCTCTCGTCTTATCTACCAGCCCGAGATTGAACGTAACTACCATATCTTTTACCAGCTCTGTGCAGGTGTACCTCCAACAGAGCGCAAGGAATTCGAGCTTAAAGACTGGACCAAGTTCCACTACCTCAACCAGAGTGGCACCGGAACTATTCCAAATGTAGACGACGTTGAAGAATTCGAACTCACCAAACGATCACTTTCAATGGTCGGTATATCCTTACAGACACAATGGCAGATCTTTAAACTCTTGGCTGGTCTCTTGCATCTCGGTAACGTTGAGATCGGAGGTCGTGGTGATGCCACACTGGCAGAAGATGATGCCTCGCTTGAGATAGCAACCCGCCTTTTGGGCATCAAGAAGACATCAGAGTTCCGCAAATGGTTGCTTAAACGCCAAATCATTACCCGCAGTGACAAGATTGTCAAAAGTCTCAGTCCTGCCCAAGGAACTGTCGTCAAGGATTCTGTCGCAAAATACATCTATGCTAGTTTGTTCGATTGGCTTGTGGTTGTAGTCAATTCTAGTCTGTCGTGCCAAACACCAGGACTGGTCACTGCATTTATTGGTGTATTGGATATTTATGGATTCGAACATTTCAAGAAGAATTCATTCGAACAGTTCTGTATTAACTATGCCAACGAAAAGTTGCAGCAGCAGGTAAATCTGGGCAAGAAATTAAAGAGAAAATATGTTTACTTACTTGCATTATGTTATAGTTTAACCAACATGTATTCAAACTCGACCAAGAGGTAAGACATATACAGTGCCATGTATTAGAGGGAGCTATATAATAACAAGATGGTGTTTTGTTAGGAATACGTTCGAGAGAAGATCGAATGGAAGTTTATTGATTTCAGTGATAATCAAAAGTGTATTGAGATGATTGAAGCCAAGATGGGTATTCTTTCTCTCCTTGATGAAGTATGCCAAATACACGCATATATATATATATATATATCCGGCAAACACAAAGAGATCTTATTATTATTTTTCATAATTTTTGCAGGAATCTCGTCTTCCTTCTGGTACAGATCAGGGTTTCTGTGACAAGTTGTATGCCAACTTTTCCACACCTGCATACAAAGGTTATTTCCTCAAGCCTCGTTTCTCAAACAGTGCATTTACTGTTTGCCATTATGCTCACGACGTTCAGTACGAAGCCGAAGGATTTATTGACAAGAACAAGGATACTGTTCCCGATGAAATTCTTACACTCTTGCAGAATTCTGAATCAGAGTTCTTGGTAGACATGTTGCGTACTGCAACTGATGCAGCTACTGCTACGCCTGTAAGTTTTGGTTTAGCAGAGTAAATAGGGTATCATGTGTTTATTTATTTCGCGTGTGGGATTTGTGGGTAGACTGAGACCGTCAAGAAGATGACAACTCCAAAGAAGCCTACACTTGGTTCTATTTTCAAGGTAAACTTGTTTTATTTTATTGTCATGTCTATAATAAAACAAAGCAAAAATATAGCACTTGCTAAATCATCTTCATTTTATACTATATTGTGTCTGTGTGTAAAATAGCTTTCGTTAATTAACCTAATGGACACGATTGGAGAAACAAATGTACATTATATTCGATGCCTGAAACCCAACGAAGCAAAGGTTGCTTGGGGCTTTGAGCCCAACATGGTACTTGGACAGCTACGTGCTTGTGGTGTACTCGAAACAATTCGTATCAGTTGTGCGGGATATCCATCTCGATGGGAGTTCCCTGATTTTGCAGACCGCTACTATGCATTGATCAATTCCAAGTACTGGGATCCCAATACTCATACCAACATTGATTTCCGTGAGCTGTGTAATGTCATTCTCACCACCTATATCCAAGATCCTGACAAGTACCAGATCGGTCTTACGAAGATCTTCTTCCGAGCTGGTCAGGTAAGCCAAATATATAAAATATTAATAATTCACATATACTTGTATATAATTAACCATTTTTCTTTTTCTTTTTGTAACGTGTGTGGCTTTTTAGCTGGCTTACATGGAAAAACTGCGTGCTGATAGATGGAACGAATGCGCAGTCCTGTTACAAAAGAATATGCGTCGATTCGTAGTTAGATTGAGATACTTGCGTATGAAGGACATCACATTGATGATCCAACGGGTCGCACGTAAAAAGGTTGCTCAGGCTGTATTGGCACACAAGCGTCAAGAGAAGACTATGATTATGATCCAATCCCAATGTCGTGCGTTCATGGCACGCAAGAAGATGGCTCGCCAACAAAACTTTGTAGTCCGTGTCCAGACAGGTAAAAGAAAGAAATAAGATTGAATGTTTGAGAAATATTGATAAATTGGTTGGTGTGTACCCATTTAGCTATTCGTAGTCGATTGGCTCGCAAGGCATTTGCAGGCTTTAGAGAAAACAATGCGGCTACTCAGATCCAGTCTCTCTTTAGAGGATGGTGAGATACAACAATGCGCAATTAATTGATTCGTAGTGAAAAGAATACATAATATACTCATCTACCATATTTACAGGGCTGCACGTAAGAAATACTTGGCTCAAAGAAATCACATTGTGTGTGTCCAGACACAGATTCGTCGTCGCCAGGCTCGCAAGCAACTTGCAATCTACCGCTCTGAAGCCCGTTCTGCAAGTCACTTGAAAGAAGTGTCCTACAAACTTGAAAACAAGGTAGTAGAGTTGACTCAGACATTAACCCAGCAACGCGAAGAAAAGAACCAGATCCAATCCAAGGCTACACAGCTCGAGACCCAGATCCAGTCTTGGATCCAGAAATACAACAAACTTGATAAAAAGGCAAAGGAACTTGAAGCATCGCTTGCCGAATCAGCTGCGGTTCAGACAGAACTCACTTCGTGGCAAGAGAAGCACAACTCTCTTCAGTCAGACCACGAAAGTACCCTCGAGAAAATCAGCAAGCTCGACCAAGAGATTGCTCGTCTGTCAGCTGAGAATCTTAAACAAAAAGAGGAGGTTGCGGCACTTAAGCAGCAACAGCAAACAATGGCTTCATTGCCGCCACAGCAGCCACAGCCCCCTCAGCAACCTCAGCGCCGCACATCTATGCACACCAACTACCACAATGCTGCTGCTGCCGCTGCTGTCACTAGTGCCACTGCTAGTGCGGCTTCTGCTGCAGATGATGCCGAGGTGGCTGAGCTCAAGAGCCAGATCGTAGCTCTTAAGGCCCAATTGTCTCAGAGCCTCCGACGCCAGCCTACACGCCAACAGTCGATCAATGCGTTCTCGCGCACCCTGTCACCTGCACGAAATGATCCTTACCGTCGTGGAGTGTCACCTGAAGGAGCCAGTCCGCGCGGAAAATCCCCCACTGGTTCATCTATTGCGTCTTTCCGCCGTAACAGTGTAGGAGAACCACCTGCTCGCCCAGAAACACATGCCTCCAAGGTGGTTTACAATGAACCCGAGCAAATGCGGCCCATGTCAATCGACCACATCAATACTCTCAAGAACAAGAAGATGCCTAATGGTAGCAACCCTGACGAAGCCGTAAGTTTTCTTGATTGGTTTTTGAGTATCAAATATTGTAAAAAAAAATTAATAATAACATTTTACTTTTTATTTTTAGATTCATGCTATCTTTCACGATCTGGAGACCTTGGATAAGGAAATCCATATTGGGCTGGTCCAATCACTCAAAATTGTTCCTCCCAATGTTCAGAACCCTCCTTCGCCCGAGGAAGTGCTTTTCCCTGCCCATATGATTGCCATTTGCGCCACTCAAATGTGGAGACTTGGTTATCTAGCAGAATCGAACTCTATGCTATTCTCGGTCATGTACACCATCCAGAAATACTGCGCCGTAAGTGCTATTGGTTTTTATAAAAATAAATCAACAAGAGAAGAGTTATAGTTATTATTATTATTATTATTATTATTAACTATTTATATTTACATATATAAATGACTTGCAGAGTTTTACTGGTGAAGATACCATTATTCCCTGCGCTTACTGGCTCTCTAATGCTCACGAGCTTCTGTCCTTGATCTGCTCAGCTGAGCAAGAACTCGAGCGTGAGATGCACTACAACTCTATACATGGTCGCCGCGCAGTCGGATGGCACGAATTTGAAAAGCTAGTCGAGACTGTCAAATACGAACTCCAGTGCCTTGAAGACAATATCTACCACAACTGGCTCACCGAGCTCAAGAAGAAACTGACCAAGATGGCCGTTCCTGCCGTGATTGAGAACCAGTCTCTTCCAGGTTTTATTGCCAATGAGTCCAATCGATTCTTTGGCAAGATTCTGTCGAGCAACAACCAGCCCGCTTACTCGATGGATGATTTGCTCAACTTCCTGAACCGGGTCTACCGTACCATGAAATGCTATTATGTTGATCCATATGTGGTGGCCCAGACATTGACTGAGTTGCTAAAGTTGATTGGCGTCACTACCTTTAATGACCTTGTTATGCGACGCAACTTTAACTCATGGAAGAGAGGTAAGAATAAAAAATAAAATAAAAAGAGAGAGAGGCATAAAAACTGACATTTTGTGGTATTGTGTACAGCTATGCAGATCCAATATAATATCACTCGGCTGGAAGAGTGGTGCAAGGCTCATGAGGTTCCTGATGCCACTGCACAGCTTGAACATTTGATGCAAGCTGCCAAATTATTGCAGTTGAAAAAGGCAACTCTGGAAGATGTCAAGATCATCTATGATGTGTGTTGGTTATTGGCTCCTACTCAGATCCAAAAACTTATCCAAAACTACAGTGTGGCTGATTACGAAGTAAGCTTAATTATTCTTTTCTTACTACTTCTACCACCAACGACACCAGATAGTGTAAAGTGATATGTATAAATGTTGAACCATTCTCTCTATCCTTTGTATAGGATCCTATCAGCAACGATATTCTGCGTGTAGTGGCATCGCGGGTGAGCAATGGAGATTCCAACGACATCCTGTTGTTGGATAATGTCTCTTTGGATGATAGTCCATATTCTATGCCAGAAAACCACGTGGTCGAAGCAAAACTCTATCTACCTGCCTATCTCAACCTGCGACAACTTCAGCGCCTCACATCTTTGGTGGCCATTGTCAAACAGAACCCATCACGTCAAGAATCCCTTTAATAAACATCGAAAATATCCGAATAAGGGAAAGACGTTCTTCTTCTTTTTCTATTTCCCCCCCTCCTTTCTACCCTCTACAACTTCTTTATCTCTTTATCTCTTACTCTCTCGCTTCTTCGTTCTCTCTTTTCCTTTTCTGTCTTGTTATCCCATTTTATTAAATATATAAATCTTTCTATATGTACAAATGTACTAGACTGAAATATGTAATTATATATACTTTGTGTATGTGTGTATGTGTGTGTGAGTGTATATGTGTATGTGTGCTATATGTGCTATATGTGAGTGTTGTGTATGTGCTGTGGGCTTGTTAGTGTTGATGTGCGTATCTTTAGATTGAAAGGTAAGGTCTAGAGCCTGTTGTCTGTTTGGTTAAGATGAAGTGGTACGGGATATAAATTTCTGTTCCAGGTGACTGAGACGGGTGGATAGTTCCGAAAAGACGGTTTGAAACGGTGGTAGATTTACTACAGGATGTGTCGGCAAGACTTTCATCTTGGTCGCTTGTGTTGCCAGCAAATCGAGATTACACGCCACGCGGCCTTCGTCTTGCTCTCTTTGTATCGTGGGTACTATTTGTTGTGAACGTGTTGTCTCGGCCCGATCGTCCCGTCTGAGAGGAGGAATTTTGTAGGTCTTGTCCTTTTCCCACTCATGATCAAATGCGTGTGCAGTTAAGACAGGAGAAAGGGGATGATCGGAAAAGGGAGAGGTTGACCAAACTGGGGTAGAGACGCGCGCTGTACTATGTGTGCTGTGTGGACTGTGTGTGCTGCTGTGATCACTGCGCAAGGGTGCCAATACAGGAATGCTATCTGTATTAACTAGTGAACGACGATACTTGCGACGACCAGATACAGAAACTGAGACAAAGCTAGTGCTAGTGCTAGCGCTAGTGCTCGTGCTCGTGCTTGTGCTCGTGCTGATACTAGTACTTGTACTTGTACTAGTACTAGTGCTAGTGCTAGTACTGGCACTGGCACTGGCACTGGCACTTGTATTTGTATTTGTATTTGTATTTGTATTTGTGCCTGCACCTATTCCTGTTCTTGCACCTACTCTTGTGCTTGTTCTTGTGCCTGTGCATGTTCCTGTACTTGTTCCTGTTCCTATTTCTACTCCTGTTCCTGTGCCTGTGCCTGTGTCTGTGCCTGTTCCTGTACCTGTGCCTGTGCCTGCACAAGCTGCAGAAGCAGAAGATGATGATAATGAAGATATTGAAGGCGATGATGGTGATAGGGTTAGGCTGTCACCCAAGGTGCGTTTGATAGGCCGTTGGCGCATTGTCTTTTGTCTTTTGCGGACTGGTCCAAGCCGTGTGTCGATTATGACAGCCTGTTGTGCGCGTGCTTCGATGATTGCCTGTTGCTGTTTCCTGAGTTTTGCGGCAGTCAGCAATGCTTTCTGAATTTCGTGTGGAGATTCATTTCGTCGCTTGGCTAATCGAAGTATCCAGCTTTTTGTCTTTTGCTTGGCTTGACGCTCAGTCTTTGGTGGTAGCATACTGGTTGGAATAAACAATATAGAAAAATGATATAAAAAAAATGAAACTTTGTGTCAGTAAAATTCCATAAAGCCATATCACTTTTTATTTATTTATTTACTTTTTTTTTATAATATACTATTTATTAAGAAATTGATCATAATTGTAAAGTGCTTCAATGTCACACATGCTGTCAATTTTGGCAGCACCGATTCGTTTCAGATTTACAAAAATATCTCCACAAAGACATTTCTCCTTCTATCCCTATTAATTCCTTCCCCTTGTTTAAATTTGTATATTTATATATATTGATAGGAATGTTGGTCAAAGAATGACACAAAGAACAAGTCAAGTCTGCTTGTGTGTGTGTGTGTGTGTGTGTAGATAATATGTAAAATTAAATACAGTCTAATAGAATATATAAAAACGACTCACCATTCCAAAAGAGTCTGTTCAGTATCTGAAACTGATTCTTGTGTAAATTCGCCATCGTCAGAACTGATATGGTGCTGTTCAATGAATAGATGAGCAAGATGTGACAGAGTAGCATCGGTTATGCTCCAATCCAATATTAATGTGTGCTCAGTTATGTGCGGGTGTGTGTTGGGTTTGAGAGTAAAGGATAGACTCTGGAGTAAAGGATTGGCTGTTCCTGCCAACAGATCCTTGTGAGAGAGTCTACATAACTCTGCCAAGGCATAGAGCTGCAGACGACAGGCGATGGCGATAACCAATTGAGACTGTAGATAGATATGGCCGTTTTGGTCGGTACATATGGACTCTGGACTACTCTGGACTAGCCGAGTGATTGAGTGGATTTCCTCTGAGGTTGGAGAGTGAATTATGGTGAATATATAGCGTAGATCGTCAAGAGAGAAGAAGTCGAGTGGTTGGTTGTCTTGGATAGGTATCATGTAGAGAGAAAGAGCTGAAGGATGTGTGGTGCCTAGGGTAATTGCTTTGACTCTCATATTATTCCTGTCTACAAAATAAGGTGAGAAGATTAATGATAATATAATAAGCAAGGAAGGGAGAGTGTATTTGGGGGGTAAATAGATAAGTAAGTAGGTTTCCTATATTTTTTATTTTTTTTTTAAAAAAAAAAAAAGGCAAAAAATTATGGGGGGGTAGAAGGGTATAAAGATAAAGAGATAAAGAAGAGGAGGGTGGGGGTTGAGGATCCCTTGAGATGAAACGTATTATTATGAATATTAAATATATAAGGTAAAGTAAAGTAAAATAAAATAAAATATATACATAAGAATCCCCACAAACATGTGTTTTCTTTTTTTACATATAAAATTATAATTATAATTATAATTATTTATATTACATTTATATATCAATTATTATAATAATTAAAGGTGATTTGCTCTTGTTCTTTATTTTATTTTATTTTATTTTATTCTCTCCTTCTTTTTCTGAAATCCATAGTCTTGAACCCCCTTAAAAGACAACAACGAAAAAAGAAAAAGAAAATTAAAGTGAATTGAAGTGAATTTGAAGCTGAAGTAGCAAATTCATATTTTTTATATATAAAAAAAAATATTACTCCTTGTTTCATCATTTTGAAAGAAAGGAAGAAAAATATTAACGTTTATTGTGTGCATGAAACAACCTCTTGTTTTGTCTGCTTTATTACAGCGTTTCATGTCTAGAATTAAATTTACCAGGAATTTTTTCAGTTAAACATCTACACAAGCCACACACTCTATTCTTTTTCCACTTAAACCTTGGTCTGTCCTGACTTCAATTGGCGACTAAGCTATAGCCACCAACCTACAAACCAACAACCAGTGACGAGCCACTTGTTCAATTTTTAAATCACTGCACACACACACACATATATATATATATATATATATACATATATACATATAAAACATGTCTTCTGATGAAGATGACCTTGACTTGAACGACGACACTACTTCTCAATTAGACAATGCTACAGACGATGGTGATGTAATGGACATTGAAGGTAAAGCACATTCTTGTCTCATTAAATACATAAAAACAATAAATTACTCTTATCAGTATTGTCTTCTATTATTATTATTATTTTTTAATTTTTATCAACAACAATAACAATAACAACAACAAACTCATATTTATACATTTGTTGATATATTGATATGTATAAATATAATACAATAACAATAAAGACCCCTTACCTTCTGCTCGAAGTTCACCGGCACCTCAACAGGAGTTAATGGACACAAACACATCTCACAGACAACGTCTCTGTTTGTGCATCTCACCAGACGCAAGGATCTGTAGATCCTACGACTGTGTTCCTCATGCAAGTTATTGTAGATATTGAAGAGAGAGAGAGAGAGAGAGAGAAGGAGAGAAGGAGCGAGATATTGATATTAAATATAAACTTAGGTTGCTGCTATTCACCCTAATCCAATCTATAGTTTGGCAGCAACTCGATGTTATCGGTGGATATTTACAGGATCGGATGATGGCTATGTACGAAAATGGGATTTCTTTGCATCGATGAATGGCAAACTACTTCTCACTCAAGCACAAAGACATCAGCATGTTGAATCTGTGAGCATGGTGAGTATTAGATAATTATTAGTATATCATGATGTAGTTTAAATAATATTACTGTGGGGAATATATATAATTTTTCTCTGAATCTGGCAGGCTGGTGTCCTGAGTTCTTGGTGGGAGCATGAAGAACATCCAGGTAAATTGACTATTGCTATTATTATTCCTTTAATTTCATAACTGTCCTTTGTATTACTATTACTACTTTACTTTTATATAACATTTAAATAAAACCTTTAATATGCACACATATACATACACTTGTTTCTAATAAATAATATAATATAATAATATCAATATTAATATTAAATAATAAGTAATGGGTAAAAAAGAAGTAAAGTAAAAAAAGAAGTGTATAATTAATGCCTTTATGTATATATGTATATCTATAACCTGCATTCATCTAGAACCTGTTGCCAAAATAGAACCAGTCGATTCTACCGGAGAGGAAAGTGCTGGTACACAGGCTGTTCAAGGGCCACTACTAGAACCCAAGGCATCTCCTGTATACAGCATGGACGTTCATGCAGAAGCACTCTGGATGGTTCTAGGCTGTGACAATGGTAGCATTAATCTTGTCACTGTACGACATGAGGAAGGCAAGTGCCGTAATGTGTTAAGACATCACAAGGGTCCAGTATCGGTCTTGAAGATCACTCCAAGCGAAACAGGTGTCATCAGTGGCTCTTGGGACCGGACTGTAGCCGTAAGCATAGTTTCTTAATTTATATATATAACAAAAACAAAAGCAAAAAAAAAGTGCTTTTTTGTTTGTTTATTTATTTATTTATCTATTTATGTGTGTATATCATGTGGATTGTTAGGAGTGGGATCTTCACACAGGCACAATAGTCAGATCATACCAAGGTCACAACTCACAGATTGCATCGGTCGCCTTTCAACCTATCTACACACCCTATGTGCCTACAAACACATCAAAAGACACCCAAGATAAATCTGTTCTTGACACCACAGATAATCCTGACTCTGCGCAACCCACAGACCCTAGCTTGATCTGGGACCAAAAGAACCCTGACATTCTGCTAACAACCAGTGTCGACGGCCAATGTTTGTTGTGGGATCGACGGGAACCTTCAAATGATGCACGAAAATTAGGGGTACCAGAACGTACCCCACCTTGGTGCTTATCCGTGAGTAAATACCGACCAATACTGTGTATCTGTTGTTGATTTTAAACAACAACACCAACAACAACAACAACAACAACAAAAAATCTCTTTGTCTCAATAGGCATGCTGGAGTACTGACGGCACAAAGATATATGCAGGTCGGCGCAATGGAACAGGTATGTCTTAATATGGAGTAGTCATACACAGAAAAAATTCAACACTATATTGTCTTTTTGTTTTATTTATTTTTTTGGTATTAGTTGATGAATATGACTATGCTTCTCAAAAGCATATCCAGACCTTCCGTATGCCATCGAATTCCGGTCCTGTATCTTATGTTAGCAGTATGCCAAATGGAAAACATTTGATATGGTAAATATCAAAAAGCTCTATTCATGTTTTACTTTTGTTTTACTAAATATGTACATTGGGATGTAATTATTAGTGCTTCAAATGATAATGTGCGCCTCTGGGACACATCATTAGATTCTGCATTTACCATCCGACCAGGAGTTGAACAAGAATTTGTAAAACCCTCGAAAACACCATCAGTAATTCCTTTTATCATTTTGCCTGGTCATCATGGAGGAGTTATCTCACATATATGTAAGTCATATAGATTTTTATATATATAAAAATTGATCTATATCATGTTATTAATTTTAATAAACTAGATGTTGACCCAACATGTCAGTACATGATCACCACGTCTGGAAATAGAGGCTGGGAAGGTAGCTCTACAAATGCATGTCTATTTTATGATATTAGTCCTGTTGTTTAAATAAACGTGATTTACTTTCTAATATATCTATATATAAGTCTCTTTACCTTAAGGATACAAAAAAAAACTAGAGAGAAAGCAAAAGTTGTACTATAAGATAATGTTTAGCTGATTCATATTTAGTTTCAACTACATTCTTGTATATTATTATTATATATCTTTGAAATCCTTTGAATTTATTTATTTATTTGTTAGACAATGTTAATCCTTTCATGTTTATACAAGTAAACTCTGCTGTTATGTCTGTAATATTCTTGACTAAATATAATTTTAATAAATGTCACAAAAATATGCTATAGAAAATTATATTTAAGATTTAAATAATACATTGGTCTCTTACCCTGTAGCTATATGTAAAATGTGACTCAATAGACCTTAGAAATAAATATAACTATAAAAAAAAACAGAAAACATTAATTCAAATTATTTTTCTTCTATTTCTACTACTTATTTACTGTAAAAAATATATAAAAGCTGTAATAATATTGTTTATTTAAAATTCTATATACTTTCACAGTATATCTATATCGTATCTAAAATTATTTTAATATTACAGCTATCAAATTATAATAAGTATATAAAAAAATAAAAAAATCTAATTGTGGTATTTCAGGTACAAAACAATAGAAAAATAAAATATTTGATAATAGAGACGTATAGAAATACTTTGAGACTGTATATAAGTTGTCTTTATTCATAAATAAAAAGTGTCCCTTTTTATAAGAAAACACAATCTACTCTTGTCATTACGTCTTAGTTTTTTAAGGCTTTCTTTCTTTACTATATTTGATTATTAGAGTGTATTTACTGCTTAACTAGTGTCAGTGTTACAATTATGACATCAAGTCATAAATTGTACTTCTTTAGTTCTTAGCTATTCTTTTCTCTTTTATACTAGAGCTTTAGGACTTTCTACTAAATTAGCTCCATATCGATCTGACACAGTTTACCCAGCAGTATGATATAATTATCTTAACAATCTTTAAGATATTATCTACAGTACTAACTGTAATAATTATTGGGCTGATTACTTAATCGTCTATATACATTTTATACTGACAAGATGATAGCTACTATGCTATCCCAATATGAATATGTTCTTATATGTGATAAATCCAACATCCGAGTGTCTGGATCACCACACTAATATTATAAATAAAAATCTAATACTTTATATATGATTTAATTAGTAATATCCTTTTAAATGTCTAATCTAAATAAATTATAATAGACAGCTAATTGTATTATAAAAACTTTGAATTTTTTTTTAAAACAAATAGAAATTGTCTTTCGCCGCTACTGGGAATCGACTGCTTTTATAACTGTTATAACACAAGTCCGAGGAATTTACCGGACAAGTCCGGGCCGCACATAACAAATTTTATTGATTAAATTTATAATAACTAAAACTTTAATTTAAAAGTAAGCCGCAATAGCTCAGCTGGGAGAGCGTTAGACTGAAGATCTAAAGGTCGTGTGTTCAATCCACACTTGTGGCAGTTACTTTTATCTGTTCTGATTAGTTTTTTTTTTGGTAATTTTTAGTAAACAATTGTCGTTTTCGATCTGGTATTTCTTTTGTCAAGTCTCGACTGGGTGTATCTTTCTATTATTTTAACTTGTATAAGTTTTGATAATAGATCACCACCAACTAGGACGTTGTGAATAAATAGGAACAGATAAGAATATAGAGAATTGAATGCTTTTTATTGATATAAATCTTTGAGTATTTATACAGATTTCTTAAAAGTGAAACTTGTGGTGATCCAGACACTCGGATGTTGGATTTATCACATATAAGAACATATTCATATTGGGATAGCGTAGTAGCTATCATCTTGTCAGTATAAAATATATATAAACGATTAAGTAATCAGCCCAATAATTATTACAGTTAGTACTGTAGATAATATCTTAAAGATTGTTAAGATAATTATATCATACTGCCGGGTAAACTGTGTCAGATCGATATGGAGCTAATTTAGTAGGAAGTCCTAAAGCTCTAGTATAAAAGAGAAAAGAATAGCTAAGAGCTAAAGAAGTACAATTTATGACTTGATGTCATAATTGTAACACCGACACTAGTTAAGCAGTAAATACACTCTAATAACCAAATATAGTAAAGGAAGAAAGCCTTAAGAAACTAAGACGTAATGACAAGAGCAGATTGTGTTTTCTTATAAAAAGGGACACTTTTTATTTATGAATAAAGACAACTTATATACAGTCTCAAAGTATTTCTATACGTCTCTATTATCAAATATTTTATTTTTCTATTGTTTCGTACCTGAAATACCACAAAACTATCTAATCTAATTATTTTACCCAGGACATATTGGTTTTACATTTATGGAAGGCGATATAATATGTCTTGGCTAACGAAAAGGGGAACCAATCGGTATAACATTGAGGGCATATGTTAAAAGGAATAACCAATTGGATACCTGACTTAAGGATTTCTATCTACGATGTCAACTCTGACACTTTTATGGCACTTGTAACTAAGTCGCATAATCAATACCACTGTGGATAGTCAAGTTTATGAGTAGCTTTTAGATAGAAATAATCATATCTTTTTATTAAGAATAAATGTTAGCTGTCTATACAAAATTATTATGATATTTATGATAAATAAATAGCTACAACAATATGTCTTAGATGCTAGATATCCAGTAATATTTCTACAAGTATATCAATCATCTTAAATATATAAAGTATACGAGAAAGACCAATTGGCGAAGTCTTGATCTTTTATCCAAAAGTAATCAACCATTACTGGTTGTCTATGAATGCCAATTTTGGTCGCTAGTATCAACTCTGACACAATGATATTTTGTTTTGATTATACATTGTTACACATTTTAGAAACTGTATTCAGAGTAAAAAAGTAACTATTCATTAGTTTGTTAGTAGCTTAATATATTACTTTATTTTATTCTTTTAGCCCTAGGGCAAAAATTCTATAAATTTAAATATTCTTTTTTTTAATACATGTATATATATTATGTAAATTCTATTGGCTTGGAATGAAGAGCAATTAACCTAGGAGAAAAAAGTAACAGATATGAATTTTATTAAAAGTAGGTTATAAATCTTCACTTTTTTTTGCAATGTTTCTTTGATTCAAATTTGTTTATTTATCTATCTATCACAATTTTTTTAATTACATAACAATCAATATGCATTCAAATTCTAGCATAGTTATCAGCAAACAAATATTAGCAGATACAGTTTTTAGTGAAAGATTAGAGAAACACAAATCTACCATGGAAAAACAAGCTTATATAACAGGAATATGTATCGGAAGATCTCTTAAACCAGGTTGCTATTTGGTCAGCTTTGATGCATGTCCTGAAGAGCGTTTCATTATCCAACATAAATATGTATCTGAAAAAGGTGAGAGATATATAAAAGTAGTTCTTTAAAAAAGCAAGAAAATCTAATTTTTGTTTGCTGTATGTATTTGAAACAAAAAAGAATACACATTAGACAAAGAGAAAACCATACCAGCCGACAAATTGTTTTGGAAAAGTATTCAGTATCCTCAAAATTATATGACTTGGGCAAACACAAAACCAGGTCGAGTCTGCATATACAACTACCCTGATACTCCTCGTCAAGTATTTACTCAAAATACACTTGTTATATCAGAAAAAGACAGAAAACCTTTATCTTTTCAATTTTTAAACCTGCTTCCAGGAGACTACATCCGCAATACTATAATACCTACTACTAATATGCGCCTAAAAAAGCTCAATGAATTTCTGCCGTTGCTTGATTACGGGGAATTTCTTATATGGATATCAGTACTTATGATAAGAATGGACCATATGTACGAGGAAATCGAAGACTTTTGGCATTATCTGAGCAAAGCTATGCGTCCTAGAGATATAAATATGTACATGACACTAGACAGATTCTTTACCTTAACATCAGAAATAGCTTTAGCAGACATATCAATTTGCTCGTAAGTATTGAATCGTATTTAAGCTCAAGTACATAAAACTAACACTTTATTTTTTTCGAAAAAAAAGTGTTGAGGCTAGTGTTGAAAAATTTGAAAAGGCTTTTAATGAAAAACTTGCCACAAAGATTATTCCTGAGAAGTACTTGGTTTTATACAGTAGAAAATTATCAATCAGCAAGCATAACAATGAGGTGACGACATTAATCGACGAAGCCACCTCAAGTATAATTCAGGTTAATATTAAGACACGCAAGAAGGTCCAATATTATACAAAGGCATTTATCAAAAGAAAAATCAACGATTTTAAAGAGATAACCAAGCCGTGGCATCATACAAAAAGAACAATCGTTTCAAATTGTTTTCATGGGACACCGCATATCCCGGTTTCTTTGGAAAAGTGTGGTCTATTCACTATTTTACAAATATATCAGCCTGGATCAGAGTACAAGAAAATGCCAGAATACAAATATATTAAGAATCTCCTCGAAAAAGACAGTGAGGATGTTGCCTTGATATCAGAAAATCCGTATTGGTATATTGCACCGCACAATGCTGCCGAAGACCAGCTTATCATATCAAACTGTGGAATAACAACAAAATACATTGCCGATAATCAGACGGGAAAGGATTTACCTAAACAAACTAAATATCAAGACACAGTATTCCAAGAATATGACTCTATTAAAGGTACAAAAACGAAACATTTTTTTTATAACGCTGACAAAAAAATAGATATAGAGCCACGCATTAAAGAAATCACCGAAAGATTCGAAAACACAAGTTTTCTAAGCTTAAATATATTTGCAAGATATATAGCATTTTTTCTTGAAATCACATTTCACAACCTATGTTGTTTGCGAGCTGCTCAATCTAATGAACCAATATCTTTATATAAGAGCCTACGTTTGGAAATAGCAACAGCATTACAAGACAATGTATACGACCTTAAGCAAACCCTTGCTAATGTCAGTTCTTATGATAAAGCATTTTTGGAAATATCTAATATTTTGAAAATAGATAACCTCGATGAGGGATTTAACTACTTTAAAACAGGGTACAGACAAGAATTCATAGAGACACTTGTTGAGGTCGCCGGTATTCAACTCAAAGCACGTGAAATCGAGAAACAAGTATAATCAAAGGAATATCGAGAATACTCGAACTTGAATGCATTTGTTTTTATCAACATTGTTTTTACTGCTTTTATATTTTGTAAATATATGCAACAATACTTTTTTTACAGATGAACTCTTTCAGTAGTTTCATATTTCAGAGTTGGGGGGGGGGGGGGGGGAGGTGCTTGGGAATTGCTGTTCATGCCATATACTTTGATATATATATATTCTTTATCAATTACTAAATAAATAAATAAATATAGTACTAGTTTATGGATTTTCAAGTAAGCTGTATAGTTTGAATGAAAAGTACAAATCGAGGTAATGCAAAAAGAGTAAAAGGAAAGAAAAGGCAAGGAAGATAAGACTATACGGGAAGATACATTTTTTCTGGTATTATATATTAGAAGCATATACTGCCAATATATTACGAATTTAAAACCATTATTCAATGATACCAACAATAGGAAGATGAGGTCAAAAAATATAGCATGAACTCGAGCAAAAGTTTTACACTCTGAGACGGTCATAATATAGTATATTTGACCACTTGTCTATCAATATCTAATTGCGTCCTTTTTGAAAACACTTGGAGTAACAATGCTGTTCCCATTAGCCCACCACGTTTATATTTTGAGGAGTAATTTTTTTCAAACCACATTGACAATCAAAATGATTTTCTTCTTCTTCTTTATTTTTATAGTATCCCTCTTTCTGTTATTTTTTTTTCATTTTTATAAACAATGCATCCTTCACAGTTTAAGCACAAATATAAACTGATAACTATTGATTATTGATTATGTTTTCCAAAAAAAACAAGCAATTTGCAATTACTAAAATTGGGTTTTTACCAATTTTCTATTTTAGAATATATATATATATATTTATAGCCCTGAACCTTGTCTATTTTTCGCCAAGACGCCATTTACGCTTTGAAAGGACCTCCAATTGCTTTGTTACAGGTCTTACATAGACAATCAGCATGATTAAACCAACAATTACACACATGGTTCCAGCATAGTAGTATCCGTCCTGTGTAATCTCACAGCTACCACCCAAGTCCTTGCACTGTGCCTTTCCATCTTCTGACCCACAAGAAAATTCTAAAATAAACAGTTTCACGATAAGCACTCCTATGTTTTACCAGAGAGAATATAAAAATTCTACCTTGATTAAGGCTATCAGGAACGCTGCAAGTAGAAACAGTGAAGTAATCAACAGCTTCAAGAACGAAGAATTTGGGCCATGTTCCGCCAAAATTACTAAATGTGTTTAGAAGCTGCATATAAAGTAAAATAAGATTAGATATTATGAATATAATAATAATAATAATAAAATATTACTCAAAACTTACTGTCATGTATGTTCCACCAATTACAGGGTCAGCAATACTTGTCATAAAAGCCGAAATGCTGACAAATTGAACAGTCGACATAAATGAGCTAAGTACAGTAGACGACATGATGATAGCAAAGTATATAGGGCCGACTTCCTGATCTTTAGGATAACCAGCCACTACAAGCATTCCTAGAGCAGAACACACGAGTCTTCCAAAGAAGGCATAAAGCCACTATGGTCATACAGATAAGTAACACTAATATATAGTCGATACGATTTAATCGCATATTATTGAATGGGACTCACAGGTTTTAACGGACGAGATCCATTAGACCATTTGGCGGCGTAGTAGCCAAATAATACTTGAAGAGGGAAATCCAACAAGACGGCCAGGGCAAGATCTTCCTTGGAAAATCCTTTTTCGAGCAACTTCAGAGCTGTCACTGTCTCATGACAAATAAACCCAATCTTGGACACCAACAAAACAGCAATAAACGAGCGTACATCTGTGCCAATCAATATGTAAGTCTTTTTTTCTTTCTTGCACTCGATGTATTTTAACTTTATTAAACCTACTGGACAGTTTGCAAATTTTGATTATTGTTTCATAGACACCGCGTACACCCATTTGGTCGTCTTCACTTGGGACATCATTCTGGATAAGAGAGAAAGTCAATATTTTGTAAAAGTTGAATGTTTTGGCAACCAATCTTACCTCTTTGGTAACAAAGGCGAGCCAGGCAGTAACGACAAAGTACATAATACCCCAGAACTTCATATAAGCTCCAAGAGGAACTAAGCCTGTATCAAGTGGCTCTGAACGCAAATATTTATTACTGAATTCGGCTGAATTGAGGGCAAGAAAGACAGTAAAAGACAAAAAATAGCCTGTGTTGAGACCAATGGTTTGGGCAGTAGATGCATACGACAAACTTTCCTTTGAGAGGAGTGTAAGAGCCCAACCATCAACAGCAATATCTTGTGTTGCACAAAAGAAGATTGTAGTAAGGAAAAGGAAAGTGAGATAGTAGATGGGAACATGTTCAGCATTCATAATAGCATCAATGCGACTTCCCAGCCACAAGAATAGAATGCCTGTGAGAGTTTGAATAGGAATGATCCATGATTTACGTCTGCCTAACTTTGGAGTGTAAACAGCATCTACGATTGGAGACCAGATGAGTTTTAGAGAGTATGGCCATGATGATGAGAGAGAAAAAACTGCGATTTGTGAATAAGACATGTGTGATTTGAGTAGAAAGGGAATGGATCCGAATGAAAGGCCCACAGGGATGCCCTGGAGCAAGTAAAGAATAACAAGCAGCAAGAAGTTGCCTCTGTCTTTTTCACTGAGAGCTTGATCTCCTTTGGGTTCTTCTGTTGGAGTCATTCCTTCTTCCTCTTTGTTGCGAGGTTCTTTACGGCGAGTGGTGGTGGTGGGTTGTTCCATAGCTGTAGTTGTTGCTTTTGAAATAGCTGGTACGATAGGTTCGTCGTCCAGAGTTGAAAAGACGTAAGCAGCCGTCATGGAAATGAGGCGTTGTCTTGAAAGGGGAGGGGAGGGCAAGTAAGTGAGAGGGGACGTGGAGGACGATAAGAGGGACGTGGGACGGAATTGACCAATCAGAGGAAGGGGGGAGAGATGATGTTTATTGATTAGGCTAAAAACTAAGAGGATATTGCGTAGATCTAGTCGACATCCATAAGGTCATGTCGTGGCTGTGTTGTGTCTGGTTCCGCCTCTACTTCTGTAGACGAGCCTGAGGCAAGGCTACGAGTAGAGCGAGAGTTTCGCCTGCGATGATGATAAAAGAGCCGTGGATCACGCCTAGGCTGATCTGGAGTATGATCCGGACTGTTCATAGAAAGAGAGGAACGATGGGTGTCTTCTTCTACAGGTTCTGTATCTACTTGAATAGTTTGATGATCGATAGTAATAGGTACTACTTCAGTCCCTGTTGTTTGATCGAGTGGAACAACCTGGTCAGTAACTGTTGGCAGCTGAGGAGCTGCCGCCACAGCTGCTGCAACTACAGCAGCTGTGGTGTTGAGGGGTGCATTGGTGGCTGGAGAATTGGCTGATTGAGTCCTTTCAACACACCACCACCTATGCCCCTCGGCCCAAGCCTTAGACTGACAGGATTTGGAGCAATATTTTGCCTTGCGACTAAAGTACAATTAAAACATAATTTTGGGTGGTTGGGGGAGGAGGGGAGGGGGGGATTTTTTTTGTTTTGTTTTAAAAAGGGGGAGGGGGAAGCAAGTGAATACAATGAAGAAATATAGTATAATCTCTATAGATACAATATACACAGCATTTACGTACCACCGTCGACATTTTGCAAACTCGCGTGGATACTGCTCCCATTTACCGCACTGCATGTGGGCACATTGTCGTCGACCACCTTGTGTTTCATCTTTGCGGCAAGCATTGCGCATAATGACACCTGCCCAGTAAATGATAGAGGTCGGGTGGAAACGGTGGGTGAATTTCTCGACTACAGAAAAAACATTACGATGATGGTTGGTGTGAAGTGCCTGACGTAGCTGAGGGTATTTAGATAGATAGGCGAGAAGCTGAAGAGATAGAATAATGTCGTCTTCACGATGAATTACAGCATCGGGAGTGAGGTTGGAGAGGAGAGGAATAAAAGCACTGGTGGATGAGGGTTTTGTTTTTGGCTTTGTTTTGGGTGTGCGGATGATGAAGGTGCGGCGAGTGGGTGTAGAAAAAGGAACTATTGTGGTTGTCGTAGAGGAGAGAATAGAAGAGTCGGGAAGATTGAAAAGTCTCCGGGGGGTGATGGGTGTAGACCTAGAAGGATGCAAGGGCATAGTAGGCAAACTGAGAGCAGTGACTGTAGTGTCTGGCTTGCGTTCATCTTTTTCAAGCTTGACTTTCTCCAGTGCATCCATAAAGTTCTCTAGGATCGCCAGCACAATATGGATCGTGCCTGCATTTACCACACGGGTCCGGATCGTCTCTGTCCCACGAACACCCACATTTACCACACACTGAAACGCAAGTGACCACTTCCACAGCGACCGTCGGTCTGTGTGTTGACAAGTAGCCAGAATCTTCACCAGTCTTTCTAGTCCACCATCTGTTGCAAGGATCTCTCGTATGCGTGGTGATGTCGACGTCATGTAAGCCAGGTGAGTCAGCGAGTTTACCAATGGAAGTGTCGCTGTGCAATCCAGTGCCCGTCGATCGTACAGTGTCGACGAGATAACGACCGCTGCCTTATGTTGTGATGGGACGCTAAAGTTGGGTTCACGCATGATCTACTGATTAAAAGATAGAAAACCGGCCTTGATTAAAAGAGATTGAGTAGATGAGATGGCACGAGCAGGTTCGCTTGTATTCGAGCGAAAAGGAAACGTAAGGGAAAAAAAAGAGGGAGAAGGGGAGGGGACTGAATTGTTATAATATGGCTGTATAAAAAGTTTGTGTCCTACCCTTATTCTGATACGGAGATGAAATTCAACTTGTCTCGATAGGTTTACCATTGTTGGAATCAACAAATCCTGTTTTTCTTTGTCTTCTTTCACAAACATCCCACATTGGACAATACACAGAAAATAATGTATAAGATTGTTCTGATACTATGGTAAGTATCCATGGCAATTGAGAAATAAGATTTATATTCATTCATAACCATAGAAACCGAAAAAAATAGAGTTTATATTTTAATTATCATTACATTTGACTTTATTTTATTTTATTTTATTATACTATACTATACTATACTATATTTTATTATATTATATCAATCATACTAGTATATATTTATATTTCACCTTACGCTTTATTTTGATTCTTGCTGTGCTTCATGAGCTTTTTACTATTTTATTTGTGAGGGAAAAAACAAAAGCAGGAAGGGAAAAATACTACGTTGTCAAATAGTAAGAATACTGGACTAAATGATAAGGATAGCCAATAAAGTACCTACACTTAAACTTCCGTAAATCCACAGACATCCTTACCCAAGAATCTTAGTAATTGAGAACCGAACCAAAGACATAACACCAACCTTGCACTGTCTGTTATTCTTGATCTGGTGGTACTGTACATCAATAGCTAGCTCAGACAAGATACATATAGCTCAGTACAATTGCAGACGGTGGGCTGATTTCGGGAGTCAGACTCAATGCTGTCTCTCTTCCGCTCTTTCTCCCTACCTCTCTCGTCTCTCGCTCTCTCCTTCTCTTAATATCTATCTTTCTCTTTGGTTCCATGTATTGGCCGATAATTTTAGTGAGAATATCATATGGTCTAATAAGCGAAACTATGATATACTTTATCTTTTCAAGAGAAAAAAAGGAAGGGCTTTTTATGCATGCAGTCCAAGACAACGCATGCTAATCAAAGGAAAAAAAAGGTGATTTGAATTACATCGTACAAGCACACTCGCACCCAAACCCACAGAATTAGTAAACAATTGCCTACCTGCCTACCTACCTATCAATGCCTTTATGATTTGCTTTTAGACTATCAATCCCAAACATTATCTTTCATATATACATCAAAGTGTTAGCTCGATCACCATATTTAGAAGTAATACAATGAATCCTGAAATTTAAAGACTCAAGGAGTAATGATCGATTCAATTTTTTCCAACTGATTATAATTGATGTCCCATACTTAGACAATACGATACTGTATATGGCATTTGATTATTAAAGTCCCGGAACTTTATCCCTGCTGTTTTTACAAAGGATTAAATATTTCTGATAGCTATATTTAGTGTTTGATTTCGATTGCTATAAGCACCTTTGGGATCATCATTTTATCTCATAACCACACCTCTTTTTCACTCTCTTTTCTTGCTGTAAAGCCTGGTATTTTCTTTTACTCAAAATAATATACTGAGTACCCAAGAAAAAGAGCATAATTCCTTAGATAACCAAATTCCAGGCTAATGTGTACTTTCTTGAGTCCTAAGAAAAGTGTCAAAACAAGGAGCATATATATATAATATTACATCAATATAAAGTAAATTACGTCTATATTAAAGAATACATAGCTACATTTGTTATTTATTAATAGCTTGTGGGATACCATTTGTCATCAATTACTGCCTGACACCGTCGATTCATACTTGAAATCAAACTATCAAAATATTTTTAAGGAATAAGCTTCCATTTCATTTCAAGAGCAGCACGAAGATATTTAAGGCTACACACAATGTATTTTTTTTTGTGTAGGGAGCCGTAGGCTCTGATTTATTAGTGAGCCTCTATGCTGCAAGGAAATAGAGGAAGTCACGACTTGTTTTTGATTTTTTCTATTTTTACTATGTTTTTCTAATATATATATATATATATATATGTTATATATATATGGAGATGATATTGAAGGAGGAAGCTAAAGGGAGAAATTATTGAGATCAATATCGCTCTTGAGGCGGCCAAGAAGAGAAGAATCGGTAGAAAAGGCAGCAGAGGAGACGAAAGGAACTTGATCAAATATTAACATCCAGTGATTGCGCCATATTGCTAGCATCGTGCAGCCAAAAATCGAAGAAGCGGGGAGAGCAGGATCGGCGCGAGGAGGGAAGGTGAAGGATTGGAAACAAGAAAGCAAGATGGTGGGTGTTGCGGTTTGTGCAAAGGACAATGTCCAGATCGACGAGGATACGGATCGTTTGACCGGACAATGGAAGAGAAAATGAATCTGATTGTCGAGAGGGTGAGAGCTGATGACACAGGATGGGTCTGGGAAGGCTGTGGGAAACCTAGAATTGAGGCGAGAGCGACAAGAAATTTTCTTGTGCAGGGCACGAAACCAAACATTACGGGCACCATGCGGGAGAGGAAAAGACAAAAACCGACAAAGCTGACGGGGGAGAAGTGAAGGGAGGATGGGGTGGGCGGCTTTAGAGTGAAAGTTGCAGAGAAGGCAGAAAGACTGAGTGGACAAACGATGCCAAGGAATGTCAGGAACAAGAGCCGTCAAGAAAGGACCCACTTCAACGGCTGTACCAGTAGGCGGATCAAACGATGGAAGCTGTATGGCACATATTTCAGAGGGAATTGTGGCACGGTACAGGACAGGATGCAAGACAGGAGAGCGAGTGTAGAGTCTTTCGAAGAACCGGTGGCGAACGATGGGACGGCGAAGTATGCGGTGGAGGAGGCGTTGAGCGAGCACACCGAAACTAGGGTCAACTTCATAGGCATCGGAAACCCGGAGGTCACGCCATGCAGATGGAAAGGGAAGATGGTCTAGTTGTGCGATAGTGAGAGATGAGAGAGTCAGAGAGAGACGTGTGGGAACGTTTATCACTACGTCGGAGAAGTTGTGAGGGAGAAGGTCAATAGCAGCAAGTAGGGTGGCCAAAGGAGAGTTGAAATCGAATTGATGAGAGGATTGGAGAGATGGAAATATTAAAGGAACGAGTGGATCAACAGAGGAGGAATCGAGGCAGAGGACGTACGAGAACCAAGGTGGGACCAGACCAGAGGGGGACAGTGGAGAACAGACGAGAGGCCGGAGCCAGCGCAACTAGAGAGCAGCTTGTTGGACTTGAGGATCAAGAATACCTAGACCACCAAGTCGAATAGGCCGACAGAAAATGCTGAGGGAGATTTGAGGAAAGTAACGGTATTGTAGAAACTTACTCATGATCGAGCGAAGTCGACGCAAAAAGGAGAGAGGTACAGTGAGGGCTCGGAAGATATTCCAGAGCTTAGATAGGATCAAGGAATTGAGCATCATGTCACGGCCACAAATGGAGAGAGATCGAGAGTCATGGATATGCCAGGCAGATTAAATCTTGGAGAGAAGGTCTTTGCAGAAATAATTGCGTTAAGGTAAGGATTGAATGAGTGGAAAACCGAGATATCGTAAGGGAGTGGAGGAAGATCTGTCAGACCAAGCGGTGATATCAAAGCGTTGTAGGATGGGATGCCATTCTGGAAATGAAAGGCCGGTGGTGGTGACAGAGCAGTGCGCGGTGACAGAGAAAAACCGGTAAAGGAAGGATCATGGATCATTCGACGAAACAAAGATTCAAGCGCAAGGTTAAAAAGCACAGGAGAAAGATGATCACCTTGTAGGAGTCCACAAGCTTGATGGAGTGCTCGGGATAGATGTCCATTGACATTGATTTGAATCTGTGTAGAAAAGAAAAGTTGAGATATGCGGGTGACGAGGGAAGGGTGAAAGTCGAAATGCTGTAGGACCTGACGAAGGTATTCAGGACGGACTCTGTCGTAGGCTTTCTCCTGATCCAGAAGAAGTCCTATACCGGAAGAACCGTCTTGTCGGGCTTGTTCCATAACTAGCTTGGTCCGCATCCCGTTTTTAGCAATGAATCATCATTGCACGAATCTGGTCTGGAAGAGCATGTCAAGCGAGGAAGCAGCAGGTACCATGCGACAGTTAATGAGGCGAGTGAACACATTTGCATCGGTATTGATGAGAGCAATCGGGCGTCAGTTTCGGAAGGAGGTGAGGTCACCTTTCTTGGGAAGAAGACAGACGCAGGTCGATTGCCAGGACGAAGGAAACACACCGAGGGCAAGCCCATCGTTATATATTCGAACAAGTAGATCGGCACACATAGAATGATCCATTACCAGTCGCAAAATTTAGTAAGGCAAACTATCCGGCCCAGGGCTACTGGCATCAGGAGTGCGAGTGGCTCCAGCTCGGATGTCATCCAAGGTGAAGGGTTGAAGGAGTGTCAGAGAGGAAGAGGTCTGGTGGCAAATGAAGGAGGAGGTCGTCAATAGCTGTCTGAGCAGGAGGGTCGGGTGTGTAAAGCTCTTCATAAAATGCAGCAGCAGCTTCCATAAGATCATCGGGGTCAGTGCATAAGGTGCCTGGGGAGGAGTGGCGGATGCTGGCGATGGTGGTTCGAGCTTGGCGAGTAGCAACTGTGCGTTTCAAAAAACCAGCGGAAGTTTCGCCCTGTTCTCGCCAGTGTTTTCCGGCACGGAGTGCTAGTATCTCGATACGTTCCTGTTGAACTCGCTGAAGCTGAGGCTCAACGATAGGAAGCTGAAAGTCCTGAGCAGGCCGATAGCGAAATTTATGTATCAAATGGTCATGTTTACTCTGCAGTTTTACCTGCAAAGTGGCAAGGGATGGGCGGGTTGTGCGTGAATATGAAAGTGTGAAACGGGCCACTTCGACTTTGATCTGATCCCATTGTGATTGAGGGGAGATCGAAGGCGAGAGCAGTGGTAGGAAGGAGGAAAAACAGTCGGACAGGCAGGAGCAGTAGGAGGGGTTGTGAGTCAAACGAGGGTTTGCACGCCATAAACCCCGACCAATTTGAGAAAGCGCAGGAAAGCGAAGGCAGGTACGTACAAGGCAGTGATCGGTCCACAGGGGCTGAACATATGTGACGGTGGATGGTGAATGATAAGATGCGATGTCCTTAGAGGCATATATGTAGTCGATAGTCGATGAGGAAAGTTCGCGATGAAAAATAGGCATAGGTCGAACGTCAGGCGATGTGACGCGGTCTACAGAGTGATTAGCAACAAAATGCAGTCATGGACGTGGCGCGAGACCAGCACGAGAGGCATTTGCATATGATGAATAATTAAAATATCCTAGCATAATATATTGAGAAGGAAGGGAATGGAGAGGATGTGGGGAGGATAGAAGAGAGGTAAGAAAATCATATCGAGGACGATATGAAGCAGGGACATATAAAACGCAAATACGAAATGGGACGAATAAATTTGAAGAGTGAACAACGGTGGCAGTAATGCAACGACCACAGAGAGAAAAAATGGGATCAGTAAAAGAAATGAGGGGAGAGATGGAAACCAAACCACAGCGAGGAGACCATAACGAGTAGGATGCTTGAGATTGAAGATGAAACGTCTGTTGAAGAGCGTCTGTGCTGGCATGAGTTTCTTGAAGGGTAAGTATGTCTAAAGAGAGTGAGCGAAGATATCTAATAAAGAGAGAGCGAGTATTTGTGTTTCCAAACTTGACAAGTCCGCGGCAGTTCATGGTAGCTATATTAATTATAAAGTTAAAATAGATCGCCATCTGCCATCTCGTCTTCGGTTAGTGCATGGTGAGAGTCTTGGTCGTCGTCGCTGTCAAATGCGCTGGGGTGAAATGCTTCCTGTTCTTCAGTAGTGCCCGAAGTAAAGTTTGATGGAAGAAAGGCGTTTTGGAGCGGGTGAAAAACGGGGTCATATTGGGTGTTGTGCGTCCTAAGGAGAGGTAGAATGAAGTTGACGAGTGCGCTTGTGCTGCTGTTGTCATTCAATTCGTCAAGTGGAGCGAACCTATTAGCAGACAGACGGGAGGAGGTAGGAAGGGAAGTGATAGAAGTCTGTGGTGATGACTAGATAGTGTTACTGTCGGCGTATGTGGTGTCCTGGGATCCCTCAGCCATCGTCGCTATACCTTGTGGGAGAGTCAACTGCTTAGTCGGTGTCTTGAGACAATCAGCAGGGGTGCTCTTGGGTGGTTGAGGGTGGGATACTGGTTTCACGGGTATCTTACGGGGCTTCTTGGACGAGATGGCATCTACTGGTGGTGCTCTAGGGCAGGCATGTTGCAAGTGACCAGTCTGATAACAGGTAAAGCATCGCCGGGAGTCTTTGGGACGTTCAGGGCAGTTCTCAATGTCGTGTTCCATAGCCTTAAAATATTTACAGTGGAGACCCATCTGTTTCCAGGTACCTAAGAAGTAGGAGCCACCATTGTACGGGATCTTGTATGAAAGTTTGGCAAGAGTGGCATCGGGGTTAGGTGGTTGTTCAAGGTAAGCAAAAGCAAGCAAAACCAGTATCGGAGATCCAAACCGTATTCGCGGACAGTGCCATACGCGGCCAAGGCTGTTTCGATAGCCTCTTGGAGCAGAGGGCGAGGAAGGAAGGGAAGCTGGGCGAGGAAGATACACAAATTTTTTGTGCCTGGGGCAATACCCATATAAGGGAAGTATGTCTGGCTCCCTACTGGGAAGCCTTTGGTACAGATGTCGGTACTGATGGCGGAACTGGTAAGGGGTATTTCGTGGATGAGCGGCTGTTTGTTGGGGAATAACACTCCCAAGGTACATTCTTCAGGAACGTTGGCTCGGAGAGCAGTCCAAAATTCATCAGTAAGGGTGGGGGCAGCAGGTGAGGTGAAGAAAAATCGAGTGAGGGGAGGTATTTTTGCGGCAAACGCGATCTGTAGATGTCGGCAAGTTGGAAAAAAGAACAGCTGGTACTTGAACAGGCTTAGAAGCAGCTGTAGCAACATCGAGATATGACCTAGGGGTTGGTGTTGAAGGGGTGGTGGCGGAGGTTTGTGAAGTAGAAGTATTGGGTTGACTTAATGTTGTGGTAGACCCATTGGGCGGGTTTGGTACTTTAGCGGGAAGAGCCATGCTACACACAATATATCTGTTTGACCTGATTCTCTTGCTTATATAGTCCAATATGTACTCAATGTTATTAAGATCTGGGCTTTGAAGAGGCTTACCAGACAAAACTTTCAACTTATATTGTCTTGTCTATTCTAAAGCTACCTTGCCTGTGTGTGACATTGTATTGTCTTCTTGGGCTATAATGTCCTTCTAGTCAGCTGGATAATAGAAAATTGCGAAGGAAGAATGATATCCCTTTTCTAATACCTTGACATACTTCTTGGGATTGGCTTGTTCGTTTATAATACTTAAAGCACCGCTACCCTTACTAAGAAGAAGCCCCAAGACATAAAAAAAACACCTCTAAACTTCATGGTTGGAGAGATGAAAGGAGAGTGAAGACTGGTATTCTTTTTATGGAGCGCTTTATTGCACCCATCGCTTCTAAAAAGCCCGAATCACTTCTCATCGCTCCAAATGATTCTATTCCAATCCTCAATACTTCAATCAGGATGAGCAGTGTGACATTCAGACCACTCCTTTTAATTTTCAAGGTAGATCTTAGGATTATTTAAAAATCTACGTAAATAAATGCCATAGTTATGAAGGAACCGTTTGAATGTACTTGATTTAGGAGTGGCGACAGTTCTTTTAATGGTTGAAACTTTCTGCGTTGTATACTTTGAAATACACAGGATTTCTCTTTCATCTCTTGAATTTAACTTTTTTTTATTGCCTTTCTGGTTTTTTGGCTCTCTAATAAGATCCAGTTTTTCTGCGGTGTTCGAGAACTCTGGAAGCAATATAAGAGCTAACACTGAGCTTCTTGGCGATGTCACATTGCTTGGTATTGTTTTTAATACTCTTGTGTACAGTAATGGCATGAGTTACATCGTTTATTTGCTTCATTTCTTTCTTGAGATCTGAGAGCAGGTACCATATTTGTGATTTTAGTTTTTTGATTACTTTTTTTCTGTATTGTTTCTTTGATTGGTCTATTGAAATGTGGATTTAAAAGAACATCGCGCAAGTTTTAGAGAGTTTTCGGGTTATAAAGCTTGCATTACTTTTTGATACTCAGTGTATTTTTTTATGAAAATCAGTTTTACTACACTACGGTAAAAAAAGGGCTATTAAGAGGGCGATTTTGAAAACTGCTTATAGTATTTTTAAAAGCCACCCCTGAATCGCCCCTTCTTTCTTATAGTGCCATTGTATTATATATATGTATATGTATATATATTTGTATTTATGTATTGCTTCCAAATTGGTGGATTGCCCTTTTTTAATTGACCCATCATTTCATAAACACCTTTAGCAATTCACAAAACAGCAGGAACTCCGATATCTTTTGTATAAATTTGAATCAGATATTCTCAGCGTTCATGCACCTCTTTGCTCTTGTAACCGCTAGGTTTTTTTTAAAAATATTTATATAAGCAATGCCACGCGATAATTTGCGCCGTGCAATCGAAGATCGCTATCGTTTGCATCGAAAGATTATGCGGGAGCCCGAAAATATGTCAGAGGAGTCCTTACTTAGCACAACGCACAATAACGATGGACGTGTCGAACCTCACGATGATCAAAGCTACCGTAGTCATACTCATAGTCATGCTCATCGTGGCCACAAACTTAACCCAATACCCTTTTTTTACAATCATGGGCTCACCCGTACAGCCAACCCTATTCTCAATGCCCAGTCAGGTCGACGTCCTATATCCACTGGAAACCCAGCCGTAATCGGTATACATCACATATGAAAATATGTAGTCGCCTTTGAATAAGCTCCTGTGTTAACCACCCGTCTTTAAAAAATAAAATAAAGGGAACTGGTCTTTTGCTGTTGTTACTATCCTACTGGGTACATTCAACATTTTTTTGCCCGATAAATCCAACCACATCATTCTACCTACAGCTATAATGTTTGGCGGGCTTGCACAGTATGTAGCAGGGTAATAGTCGAAGATACAACGAAACACCAATTTACGCCATCTATTAATCACAGCTTATCTTCTGACACATCATACAGTTTCATTGATTTATATTTCGGAGGTACATTTTCAGGCACAATATTGGTATCTTACGGCGCTTTCTGGACAGGCTCTGGAATGTTTATGCTCCCAACCGTTTATCCTACTTTATCATCCTTGGACGATGAGAGAGACTTAGGGCGAGCAAATGCTGTATACAATTTTCTTTGGGCGGCATATACTCTTATGCTGGCAGTGATATCTGTTAAAGTAAAAAACGGCACTTTTGTCCTCACATGGTAATACAGTACATTGCATTCTTTATATACTTCATCTAAATACTTTGTACATTCTTGGCTCGGATTATTCTATATTTTATCTGTTAGGAACCTCTGGTGGGTTTTCATGACATTGCTGTTCACAGCCATATACAATATTACAGACATAGTGCCAATTCTACGTGTTAGTGGTAAAATGCCTCTTTAAAATTTGGATTTTTTTTAATTATATATTACTTACTTGGGATTTATTGGTGTTAACCAGGTGTATTCGCATATCTAGCTGCACTGGGGGCATTTTACAGTGGAATTGCAATCGTAATGGAAGAGCAAGGTGTACAAATGTGGGTTGGTGCTTTCAGACCTTATTCAAATGACTGAAAGTAGCTCTCACTAAGATTGGTTTTTGATCTACTAAAAATCCTTCCACGCCCGCATCAACATCCACAGCCACATAAGCAATCCAAGTAGTTAAATCACTTTGTGTACTTCTTCTGTATATACCCTTATACCATAAAAATATAATCTATAGAATAATCTATAGAATAATCATATAAATAATCATACAATTATTCAACTCTTATGAATTCTTCAATGTAGCAGATATATTAATAATTCATTTATCCCAAATGCGGCAAGTTTTTACCTAAAGAAGTGTGACTGTCAAAGAAAAAGGTCAAGTCAAGCGATGTCATGAAGCACAGGATGATTAAGTACCATGGAAGTCCAACCAGGAATCGTCTTGCAATCCAAGCCTTTCTTCTCTAACTGTGTCTCATGGTCAGAAGACTGTCATATTCTTGCTTGCTTTGAATCAGCGGTGCATGTACTGGTGCGATCATATAATAATCAATCCAAATTGGCAATGCATTGACTTTTGCTTTTTTTTTTGCATGAATGTGAATGGGATTAATTAGACACCTATCCTAGCCGGGATGGCTTCTGATCTTGAAGGTCACATTCACGAAGGAATCTTGGCAATAGATTTGGAACCAAGTGAATTTGGAGAGTCGCAAGGCAAGTTCTTGTTTAATATGCGTCAATCGCGTATGCGACTTTAGCTTATAGTTGAGCTCCAATATTATCTAGTATTTGAGCAATATGTTGATCCATCCTATGCCATGCCAGAGTCCTTTCGATGGGCTACATGGTCGCCTAGTGGGCTATCAAGTAGTCTTGGGTAAGATAGAAAGAATATTATAGCCAGCCAACCGACCTCTATTTTTGTTATTTTATATGTATATCTTTTTCTCTGAATTTTGATAATGCTATAAAGGTGCTATTTGACAGCAGTGACAACAAAGCACCGAATCGTGTTTTATGAGCATCCAGATAATGGCCAATCACGTTGGATACCTACACTAGATTTGACTAAGGATATTTACAAACATGTAAAAAGTACGGATGAAAGTGCTATGGATATCGATGAAAAGGCAGCGGCATTAGCTCCAAGTGATGAAGAAGATGACGAAGAAGAGGAAGATGACGAAGAAGAAAATGAAAGCTCAGACGATCAAAAAGAATCAAATCCAAAGAAGCTTAATAGTCAATTTCAGTTTAAAAATATCGATGAGATGAAGCGATTCCAGACTCTCTGTGTGTAATAGATAAGGACCTCATTTTCTAAAAGAAAAAAAAGAGGCTTACTTCCCTTCCCTTTCCCCCTTTCTTCTTATGCTTAGATTGTGCTTGGACATCTAAGATTATTGTAGATCCATTAGCAGAAATGCCTGGTGTTCTGGCCTTATCACACAAGAGTGGCCATGTAACTATTTGGAGGTAGGAAGCTTAGGTATATAGGTGATATACTTTACAGAGCATTAAAAGAGAAAGGAAAACACAGCTATTCGCGTCGACACGGCTTAGCGTTCATCACAGAATTCAGACCCACAAATAACTACGTAAATCTATTACAATGGTCCAAATGGAAAATCAGTGGAAACACATGTAAGTTTTATGTTTTGCAAAAGTATTGATAGAAATAGATTAAGTAGATTAAGTAGACTATATGTATAAATGCATCTAAATACTACTTTTAGACACTGCCTATCTTATGGCTTCTAGCAATTCAGGCGAAGTATACCTGTCTTCTTTCACCATCACAGTAAATGCTGATGCAAAGGGCCAAGTGCATATTTACTCTCCTATCGTCAAAAAACTATTTACCTGGTTTAAGGATAGCCCTAGTATCCCAATTTTACTGACTACATGGGATGATTTCGTAAGTATTTCTATTTATTATTTGTCATAAGCATACAAAATCATTGACTGGTACCATGTATGTATTATTTGTAGTCTGATGACGGTTCTACTCTCAAACTAGTTGTCTCCAAAGGCATCAGTATACTGACTGCCTTTCTGAAAATAGAAAGCGATAGTGCAGAAATGATTGGAGACTGGCACAGATATATACCTGAAGATACAAGCATGGGACTGTCTAGTAGGTCAAATTCTTTTGTACACGCGTTTGTTTAACATGTAAAGTAAATAGGCGCTTCCTGGACTACGGATGGTGAATATTTGCAAGCTTTTACACACGAAGGTCAAGGTCTCGTCCTTAACACTAAAGAAAGCACAATTTCTTTGAACCTTCCCCGCTCATGCGCTCTTACGGATATTCTGTTACACAAATATAAATTCCAGTGTATGGAAATCGAGTCTAAGGCCGAAGAGGATGCTATAAACCCAAATATCGATATTGTGCCTATTATGTGGGGAACAGCAAACTCTTATAGCTCTCTGTACACTGCTATTGCATTCACCATGAAACCGGTAATCGATATATCTAATCGATCCAACTCTGTGTTTGATACATACATGGGATTCATTTTACAATCCACAAGAGAAGAAACAGAAACACTGGAAATGCTATGCAAAAATATTGAGAAGTGTATTAAAGATCCTAACTACAGTAAGTTATTATAAAATACCATACAATCTCTTTAACTTTCTTACTAACGACCTTTAAGTATTCACATACCCTATTAAAAATATTATTCACGAGGCTTTGGAATATGTTGCGAACGATGAAAGTGTCGATACTATTTTTACATGGTTATCAACAGTTGGAAGCCTTATGAAAGACACACACAGAAAACCAAGGTGAGAACAGTGTTCAATTGAGAGTTGCATATGCTAATTTACTGACGAGCATTTATTATACCTCTTTATTAGGGATCCCAATACATTGACCAAGAATATATACAGTGATACTACATCTGCAGCAGCCATGACAATGTGCACCGTCAAATTGGTATTAAAGGTAAAATATTCATTATATAACAAGTAGCTGGATTGTAATTTCTGGTGAGCTTTTGTGTATTTATACTTATACTTTTATCTATATTTATATTAGTATTTTGAGCTGCCAAAAATGATTAATGAAGATTTGAGAAAATGGTGCGCGATGGCCCGAAAGATAACAAGGGAAAATTATGCAGATTCTGTCCTACAATTTGCTATCGAGCGTGAAGACGAAGATTTTAGAGAGTTTGACGGTAAATATCTAATGAGAGATCACAAGAGACTACTAAATGTATTTCACTAAAATAGAGGACGACATTATGGTGATTCAGTTGATTTGCGATGATGCACTTATAGAAGGAAATGTGTCATCTTATCTATTGGACACCATTCGAAATGTCCACGACAAGTTGGAATCTTGCTTTCCTGATCTGGGCCCTTACGACGATTTATTGGCTGAGATCGACCGTGCTTCCCAATTTTCTAAAACCACCGAGCCATCAGAAAAAGTTATAGGACGAGAACACTGTCCAATTTGTCAAGACAATATCCTTTTTTTTTCTTCGTCTTATTCTTTTTCCCTCTCGCATATTGATTCATACACATATATATTCTTTAACTGGTATAATTACTGATCATGCCTTCTAGAGGAACTTTTGCTTCTTGCACATCAGGTCACACATGGGGTAAGTTCTGTACCATGACAAAATTAAAAGGAAAATAGCAACAAGAGAGCTAATAGCTGTAATCGATATACATAATATTTCAATAGAGAAATGCTGTATGACCATGCGAGTTCTCTCAACACCAAGTGCGCGTAAATGTACCTCTTGTAATTCCAAAAGTTTACAGCCAGGATCATTGGATTTCATCAGACTTCCAAACAATAATCCCGAACATATGTCTTTTACAGATACTATCTTACTCAAGTGCCAAAAATGTATCTTCTGCGGATCAGATTTGATAGATATAAATGCACTATGAGATTCTATCTTTTTATAATTCTAATACGCGCATGTCTATCTAACACCATATCATTTAAATATCAATAAAAAAAAGTATTCGTTTCAATGTATATTGTACACACAATTATTATTATTTTAAAAGGTTCGTGTGAATATAGTAGTTTAGGATTTAATAATATGCAATAGAAAAGGGGGTGGCAGATATGATTTGATGATGTGTTTGGCTTATGGGCGAGTAATTTACAATGGCTTTTTGGTTTCGTTTTAATGGATTACCAACGGAGGTAGTGGGTAGGACACTGAGAAAGCACGCATTAGTAATCTATTATTCTCTAATTAATTATTTTTTATACTTACTGCGTAACCTTCAGGATTTTTCTCCAAGTAAAACTATTGTGCAATGAAGTCTTACGGTTAGTAAATGTAACACACGATAACAATTGGCTCTGTCTTCATTACCTGATGATATTCTTCTCCATCATAGTATTGTTGTGCTGGAACAATTTGGGTTGCGATTCCCTCCTTTTTGTAATGCTTTTCCAATACTTCCTGAGTTACTTTCTCAGCAATAGATTTTTGTTCAGGGCTGTGGTAGAAAATGACAGAACGATATTGGGTACCAACATCAGGGCCTTGGAAGTTGAGAGTGGTGGGATCTGAAGATAAATATAAAAGTGTTTAGTCAACAGGAACTTGTATTACAGATTATTGTATTCAACATATATATATATTGCAACAAATAAAATGTTTGTAACTTACCATGCATACTATAAAAGAATTCGACCAAAGTCTCATAGCTCACTTTGCTAGGATCAAATTTTATTTCGCAAACTTCGGCATGGTCAGTGGTCCCTGTTTTCACCTTTTTTTTAAGAGAAAAGAAAAAAAGAAAAGGAAAAATGGCACATACACATATATACATATATTTAAATTTCCAGTAACTAAATGCTTCAAATGGTTTGCATTACCTGTTTATATGAAGGATTTTCTAATTGACCTCCCATATAGCCAACACGCGTGATAATGCCATCTTTCAAGAAATGCTTGTTGAAAATGTGCTCAACACCCCTATGGTCAATTGATTGATTAATTATAATTGCGACAATTACAATATAAAATTAGTCTCACCAGAAGCATCCAGCGGCAAATGTGGCAGTTTCAGACATTGTGATAGTTTTGAGAGAAAAAGTAGTTATATTTGAAGAGTATGATTTTATTTTCATTTTTATACTCATCGGTTTCAATATAATTTATTAAGTATGGCGGAGTTTCGTCATCTACCTTGAATGCCATTGCTTGGTTTGATCTCCATCTCAAAATCTCCATCAGAGTGCTGATTTTGGCTTCAATGTATCGGAGATTGCGTGATCGAAAGATCTGATGCTTGTGTAGAAATCGGAAAACTTTCTATGGCTTTATAAAATGCTGTAAATAAGATGTGATCAACATTAGTATATTAAAGAAGTACTACAAGGCTATACGTACCCATTGAGGAGCGAAAACCATTCTATTTGAAATGCCATTGTTCCCTTTTTGCCTTTCTATCAAACTCTATAAAAATATAGACCTATTTCTGTGTTACATTCTGCCGCATAATTTAATATTAAAAGAAAATTGTTCTATGCTGAGACTATGGAAGAATAAAGATGGTTCCGTTCTATTGTCCTCTACGCCGACACTTGTACTACAGCTGGCAATCACTTTTCTTGAAATATAAGGATAGGAGTAGGCTTATGATTGACCACCCAGCAGCTTACTAATGAGAGGCATTACGATTTTAATCTCAGTCTCCAGCAGTGCAGTTAACTTTTAACTTGTCTAAATCCAAACATCGCCACTTTAGCTAACGAAAAGGTCACTTCGCCAAGCAGTTCAATTCACCCTTTTCTTTAAATAAATTATGAAAGCGTTCTCAGTAAGCAATCTTAAATCTTTATTAACTTTTTTTATTTAAAATAAAGTAAATTGAACTGCTAGGAAAATCAACGTTGGCTAAATATTTCAATTTAAGAGAAAAGTTGAGTTAAGGCTGACTACTGGAGATGCTCTTATAAACCAAAAGGCAACTTTAACTTTCTTTTTCATTTTTACAGACTGTATAAATATCCAACCATGGTTTATAATCATTTCATAAAATACCAATACAAAATAAGTAACTCTAGAATAGAAATATTGAAAAAACCCAATATTTTTTTATAGAAACAATGGCGGGACTCTTTTTTGTCACTTGGAATTAAGACCATTTAATCATTCAATTTTAAGCCACTGCAACTCAACAGTAATTGGGGTTTTTTCTTAATATCTAGAGTACTTGAGTACTTTTAATGACGAAATTTCTTGGCAAATGGTCAATTGGATTTAGCTCAGTAATATATAAGTATGAATATAAGATACTTTCTGCATTGATGCTCTGAAATCTATTATTCATATAGAACATATAAAAGCAAAGACTTATCAATTATAGACTCCAAATAATACTAAAGTAATGCGTTTTTTATTTAAAGAACGATTATTTCTTTCTTATTGAAATCATCTGGAAATCCAAAAATACAATCAAGACATGTTACATGGCTTGTGTTGAACACTTGGAAGAAGAGATACATCCCTCAAGGATTGATTCTGATACATTCCAAACCCACTGTACACTTATAGCCTCCATTTATCAAAGTCTGCCTTTTTTTTTTGTTAGTAAGACTTATTGCAAAAGCGATTTTATTGATAGAGGGATCTTGAAAGTTTAAGCGTTTTCGCCTCCGATAGAGTTTGTTTTGATTGACATGTAACGTGTAACGTGGGATATAAACCACATTCCCTTAAGAAATTTGCGAATTGTGTTTGCATATCTGTGAACGCTCTTCTTTTTTTTTCGAATTGACGGCGAGCATCTTCGGCGGTTTTGAATGTATAAGTATAATAGACGCGGATAAGGTGACTAGCAAGTAATATATCAATTTTAGTCGGTCTACTAAGACATTGTCATATCGGAATGTCCAATTTGAGACGAAGCCTTTTAATTGTAGTGACCTATAAACCAATGATATTTGTAGCATCCTTGACAGATTTTCTATTTCGAAGTTAAGCTTCAACAAACTTTTGATTGCCTTTTGGGATACGACGCATAATGAGAGTAGAAATGTGTTTTAATTTCCACCAACGATGATAATAGTAATAAGCTTTAATAATAATCAATGACTGACTTTGGAGACATGAACATATGTGTATGTGTATATGTATGTGTATCTGGATACATTATTCAATGTATTATCATAAAACCAAAAGCAATTCTCAAGCACTATTTTATATCCTTGGTTTTATCCTTCGAATGTCACTATAAAACGAAAGTTGCAGCGCAAACCATAATTTCTACACTCCATTCAAATACTAATCATACCTATTCACAATTGCTTTATTATACTGTTTGGGATATTATATTGTACTTTATTGATGCGAGTTATTAGTATCTTGAATGTGTTCTTATTGTCAAATACAGCCGATAGAATAGTTTTATTCTGATCGCCTGCTGAATGGCACGCGACGATGGTCTTTGGTAGCATTTCTCTTGCGTCGCTTCTCGAGAATCTTGTCCATATTCTTTTTGCCCAATTTGTTGTATCTGTCGACAAGGTCCAGCTTTCTCTTTTCGGCTGTATAGGCAATGTGATAAGGAGTCAGTACACCATTATGACAGTATTATGATACTTGTATCTGATACTTACAGCGCTTGAGGTAAAAAGGGGTTTTACCCTGTTCAACCAATTCAGCCTCAACCTTCTTTCGCTCACGTGCCAGCAACTGCTTTCTCTTGGCCTCTTTCGCAGAGTATTCACGAGATGTCTACAATAATTCCGTTTAGGATACCACCTTGGTGCCAAATGTGACGCTTACCATTCTAATTAATGCACTCTCTAGTTCAGCACGAGTATCTGGATCCTTTTCCTTCTTAATTCTATCTCGGAGCATCGCTTGTTCGTTTTGTTTATAATCATCCAAGAAATCATACGACTTTTCAAACAACTCCTGGTTGAATTGTCCTGACATTTTATCAAAACGCGGATCTCTTCGTTTCTATTAGACAAAACAGTTTTAGTTTTATTTTTAAAAAAATGATATCCTTATTAAATAATAACACATTCACTTCATCCACTTACTTCTGCAGCAATTGGAACAACCTCTCTAAATCGACCGACAGCTCTTTTTGATGACATTTCCATAGGACTTTTTTTAAAAAATAATAATAAGAAAATCTATATTATGCATTTTGTATATTAGCCCATTTTTACCTGTGTTTGCTGTCTCGTTTCATATCTTTTTTTGTTCGTTTCACACGGTCTCCCTTTAACTGTTTGGATGCCCCCCTGAGATCTTTTAATATCTGAGCCTTTGACACAGTTCCTTTTTTCTTTCTTGGATCTTCTTCCTCAGACTCTTCGTCGGACTCTTCATCAGATCCCTTGCTTTTTCTAACTTTGTTGAATTCCTTCATTCCCATCTTTGCTTTTATCTCAGCCAGCTGCTCAAAAGAAACATGGGCAAGACCTTTTGCCATGTTGAGAGATATTAAGACTTGGTATGTTTAGATGCATACAATACATATACATACTTCTCTTCAGTTGTGCAAGTTTGGCCTTTGGATCTACCTTGCGCTCTTCTTCTGATTCTTCTTCGCTATCTTCCTCCTCGTCATCGTCTCCCTCTTCACTTGTATACTCCTAGAGTAATTGAGGTCTCAATGTTAATGGATCTCCAAAGACTTGGATGCATTTCTGTGCGTCTTGCCTCTTCGTTACTACGGTCAATTTCCTCGTCGTTTTCGTATTCGTACTCTTCTTCAATGTCGGATTCAATCACCTCTTCATGCTTGGCTGCTTTTGTTCGTCCCATGTTCAATTTATCTTTCTTTGCTTAAGAAATGTCAAAAAGTTTTGAGCATAAAAGGATAAAGCTAATTTAAAACAAGCCACAATAACCGTCCTTTTCCTATTTTAGTATTCCCTTTATCTTTGGAATCGATCATTTTCTTCAACCATATTTTATACTAGTTTTTAGGACAATTAAAAAAATTAAACTGGACGATTTGCACTTATGAGTTGGACAGTAACTAGAAAATTTTCGGGTATGTGACAAAAGGAAAGATAGATAATTCCTTTTGATTTTGTGGAGGATGATTAATTCCTAGAAGTCTGATTATTTAATGTAGACTTGAGAAATTTTGCAATAGTTGAAGTGATAAGAGCATCCACAGCGGTATGGGGGAAATAAATGTGTATTTTGGAACGAAAAAACAAATTTAATAGCGGTAGACAGGTGAAAATATTTTATTGTGGGTCTTTCTAGGCCTTGCGCATTTTATCTAATATGTATTTTGAACTAATTTTGAACTTTTAGTCTGTCCACACCAAGTCTTATTCCGTATATGGCTCACGACAATTCAGAGCAAAAACATTTGTATTCTCGTGCAAGGTTGAAGGCCTATATTTAATTAATGCATTTTTGTCAGAATTACTAGATATTATTTGTATACAGCTTTCATAACTCCATACAGGGAAGAATACACTTTGAAATATTTTTTCTTCTTCTGTGAGAGCATGAATGATTTACAGCTTCAAGGACTCCTATACGCTTTTTTAATATCTGCTTCTGCTAACTGTAATTCTAATTGGCGGTTATTAGGACAAGAGAGCGACCTTTATGTTTCTTATTATGTAACTAATTATTACTTTCTCAATCTTTTTCAATGAGATCTGCACGTCATCCGGAAGCGCCTTCCATTCCTTCTTTGCTTGCCGGAGCTTCTTCATCTGGCTTCACTGAATGTCACTAAAAAGTGAGCACTGTAAACCTTTTGATTTGTCCTCATTAGACAAATCTAAGATACTATTTAAGACATTACTATTTTTTCAAAAAAAAGGTGTGAGTACAATGTGGCACAACATTAGCTTTCACACAGTACCTGATAGTGGTTTTAGATGTATTATCTAGGCTGCGATACTGATTGCCTTCATACAACGCATAGGCTTTTTGCTTAATCAAAGTAGCTACGCTTTTAGAAAAGGCTTCCAAGCACGTTTTTTTTTCTTCAGGTAAGCTCTATATGTCTAGCAGTAAACAATTGGGCTCAAGGGTTTATAGATAATTACTATTTTCCCTTTTAGCCTCTTGCTTGACCTCGTCTCAGCTCTCTATTTAACAGGGCGCACAGCTGAATACTTTGTAGTCAAAAGAAAAAAGTCAGAGTTACATGCTCCTCATTTTCAGAGTAATCTTCGGGACTTTCTCGGCTAGACCTCTATCAATTGGGGGTGAATGCGTCCGATTGGTTTATTGCCGATAACGGTTTGTTGACACACCTTGTAATGCAGCAAGCCCAGATAACTCAAGATCCGGGTATTGCACTGTTGCTGGATCAGGAGAAGGCGTACGATCAAGTGCATCCCGCGTACCTTCGACTCACTATTTCCAAGCTTGGTCTGCCGGTCGTATTTTTTAATACCGTGTGCCTTTTCTTCTCCACGTCGGCAGTCTTGGAATTGCAAATCCTGGTAGTCTCTATAACAGCATATTCTATCTGGCGGGCCCACTAGAATTTTGTTTTTGAGGGAACTCCTTTTCTTCCTAGCGTGATGGCTAACAAAGTCTCAAGCTGGATTTCGCAGAATCGGTCATTGGGCACTAATGTTGTCAAAAATAATAGCTGGTTTCTACATTTGTTACCCCATTCTTCCCATTGACCACTTTTCTCTCTCTCTTTCTCTGCCCTCACATGCATAAGCACAAAAAAACCAGTAATGGCCGCGCGACAAGCACGGCTGCTCTACCAATAAAAAATACTTTAAAAAAGAAAGAAAAATTGGGGGTGAATGAGAATGGGTTTAGGAATACTAAGATTTTTTTTTCAAAGGATACCTTTGTTGGTACAATGACTCTTCGGTGGTAGCATCTATTATATGAAACAATCAGTGAATGACAAAACAAAATTGCCTTTATCAAGAACACTATTATTTTACCTTGTGTTTGTTTATTGTTTTCTTTCCTGCGCCTCTGATATTATTGCATGACATTTTTGCTAAAAACTAAATATATACTTAAAAGGTTGTAAACGCCTAAAGTTACATGTTTCATCTAAAGCCTATTTTACTAGAGGAGGTGTTATCTAATGGAAAAAGTGCGACTGTTAAAAAATAAAGATTGGACAAACCCAGTAAAAAACAAAGCACTCCGGCAGCAGTTGTGGAAACTTATCAATTGATGAGAACATCATACTGTGTCAAATATAAGAAAAATAAATCCTCATAAATTTCAATCTTTTTTTTTTAAATAAATTCGACCTTTAAAGATCGAATAAATTAATTACATATACAATAGACACTCCTGGCTACCCTATACCTTAATTTGAGAGTGAGATAATAAGCTTGATTTTGAGGAAATAATTAATGGAAAATGTTAGTGGAAAATTAGGAAATTCGTAATTTTCCACATACATTTTCCACTAAATCGCGTCAACCGAGAAAAACGTATAACAATCATTGGAAATTACATCGCCGTTTCAATTGAAAATGGATAAAATATTCAATTTTCCACTAGATAACACCTCTACTTTCTAAATCAAGACACTTTGTTTTGTTTTTCTAGTCACGAGCAAAAAAAAACAAAAAACAAAAGCAAAGCTCTGAAAGCATGTATTTCCTTACAGACTCTTTCTCTTTTCCTCTTTTTGTTTCTTTAGAGGAATACAAAATAAGGTATAAAATCAGCGAAAGGTGATAAAAAAATGTTTTTCTGATTAATAATCTAATTATTGATATCTTGCGAGGACAGCGAAGGGAAAGAGTAGAGAAAGGGCATCATATAAGATATCGTTTGCCAAGGGACGAATACCTTCGAAAGCCGAATCAAGCAAATACAGATCGGCTACCGGCAGTTGGTGCCGAAAGAGGGTTTCCAGGGATGCTAGGATCCATAGACTGTATGCATTGGGCCTGGAAAAACTGCCCAACGGCTTGGCACGGTCAGTACACTGGCCGGAAACATGAGCCAACCTTGATCCTTGAGGCCGTTGCTTCTCAAGACTTCTGGCTGTGGCATTCGTACTTTGGGCTCCCTGGCAGCCATAATGATATTAATGTTCTTGATCGATCTGATGTCTTTCAAGAAGTCACTGAAGGAACAGGCCCTGTTGTGAGTTACAACATTGGAAGCAAGACATATGACATGGGGTACTATCTCGCCGATGGAATTTACCCAAGGTATGCACCATTGGTAAAAACCATATCAATTCACGTATTAGCAAAGGAAAAGGTAACATATATTTGTGTACTCTTATATTTATTCTTATCTTAACTAACATTTACTACTTAAAATTTTATAATCTAGCTGTTTGCTAAAAAACAAGAGGCTGCAATAAAAGATGTTGAATGGGCTTTTGGAGTACTGCAGGCTCGATTCAACATTGTAAAGCTTCCTGAAAAGTTGTGGAGAATTACCGACTTAAATATGATAATGAAAGCATGTATCATATTACATAACATGATAGTGGAAGACGAACGCGGCGTGGATGGCCTGGACATGGTCTATGAACAAAGCTTGACGGCAATAGCGTTATCAGACAGAGTTAGTAGAAGAGCAACTAGTGAAGACGTTACTAGAGGAACCTTTTCTGAGTTTGTCGCAAGATATGGTGAAGTTACAAGCAGAATCAACCATGCCGAGTTAGTAAAAAGCCTTGTAAATAACTTGTGGAGTATGACAGAAAATAAGGAATAAATAAATAATTGTATAATAAAGTTTTATGTTAAAAAAGTGCAAAAAAATATTCATCAGAAAAAGTGTTTTCTTCATCACTTTAAAGCTCTTCAGCTCCTTCTGCTCAGCGAGGGGCTTGCTTTTGCTTTAGCAGAACACAGTGGCGTCCTACTGGATTGTTGATGGTGTCTGTATCCATCATAAAATATTTCACGCCTAGCATCTCCCTGAAGTTCTTGTCCTTGCTGCTTCCAGAACGCCGGGCTTTTCTTTGATCATCCACCAGATCAAAAAGAGCCTCCTGAACCTTTCTTTTTCACTGCTATGCGTAAAGGATTCTTGCTTCAGAAATTTAGTTTTTGTATATATAGAGATTAGATATCAATCATAACGTAACCAATTTTTTAGCTAGGATATTACCATATCTAGGACATTAACACCACTTTGATTGCGTCGCTCAACTTGAGCCACACAGCCACAAAACTTTGCTACTTTGCTTTGGATATGATTCCAGTTGGATATCAAAGAGCGAGCAGAGCGGAACATACAGCTCGCATTGATATTTTCGAGGTAGTTCATTCCAATTCTCTCCCACATTGTGGTATCCCTTTGATCTTTACCCGTTATTGGGACTTAAGAAATAGCCAGCAAGGACTGACAAATATGAATATCTTCCAAGTAATTCCAATTGGCGTTACGGCTACTGGTAGACATGGGAACAGGTACAAGAGAAGATACATTATCGGTAGAGGATTGCAAAGTAATGCTGTTCATTTTAATGAGTTTAGCAAAGTATAAAGAAAATAATTCTCAGAATTCATATCAAAATCTGCCTTCAGTTTATATTGTCAAAGGTTTTAGTAAAGTTCGAAACATCCACATCCACATCCACATTCACTTAACATTTCTCATAAAGATTTTAGTTCTGCACTTCGTATAGCAAGACCACTGTGGATGAAAAAATCTAAATAATTTATTTAATTTATTTAATCTATTTAATTTATTTAATTTATTCAATTCTCATATGCCGCTGTGGATGCTCTTATCTCAACAACTTGAAAGCCCAATTTGGCAATATAGTTAAAATGTTTCTGAACTTTACGTAGAAATCAAAAGAAGAGTCTTCTCGTATTCGAATTAAAATGACACGAGAGAAATACACTGAAAAGTTTATTAAAGAATTGACCAATATAGCCCGTGACTCAAGTGTATAGTAAGGTCGAGCAAGCATCCAAAAAAGAAACGTGAGTGCCAACTGACAGTATAATGTCGCCTGAAAGTATAAATAAAATTTAAAGCTTCACCTCAATATACCCAGCAGAATACAAGCCCAAACAATTGTATATATATATGGCGTCAAAGTTAACACCCAAAGCCATTCAAAAGCGCTCTACAAGCTCGCTTGATTGTGCCAATTAAGCAACCTGAAGACGGCTCATTGCTTCCCAATATGGTGTCCCTTCATATCTGAATATACTACTTTGGGTGCAGAAATAGTAAATTTTCATATCTTAAAAAAATCACATATGAAAGGGAAGGAGAATATTGTTTGGGAAAAGGACGTTTATTTGAAGAAGAAGGCAACGAAAATTCAATAGGTAAAAAGGTTTGCATTGTGAAAGCACCATCAAAACATAGCTTAGCATTATTCGGTATGAATGAAATTCAACCTAGAATACTGTACGGTGAAACTTTGAGCAAAGAAATAATAGTACCTCATCAAAAGCCAAGAAAACCAAATATTTCACTTTAAGGTTATTGCTCTAGAAATTTGATACAATCGTCGATTTTTAGGATAATGTACTGTAAATAGTACATAATGCTGTTTAGATAATATCGTATATGACAGCTTTTGTTTATCAATATTTTATACTTTTTTGTTATATTTGAATATGTATAAAGTCTTTATTTATGTTTGTTAAGATTATATATGAAAGATTATTGTAAAATATTTATAAAGTTTGGATAATAATGTAAGAAAAAAGCTATGGTTTATACTGAAAAAAATGTTAGGCTAAAAGGGTGGAGGATAAAAGTCAAATGAAGAGGGGAAGCTTTGACGACCTTCAAATCCCTCAGGTCCACCATGTATACCGTGTATACCATGTCCACCATGTCTACCATGTCTACCATGACCGCCGCGACCACCACGGCCACGACCACCAAATCCAAAGCCTCCGTGCATGCCATGGCCACCGCGACCACCAAATTCAAAGCCTCCATGCATGCCATGGCCACCGCGACCACCAAATCCGGAGGCTCCGTGCATGCCATGACCACCAAATTTACCGTGTTTACCGTACTCACAATGACGGGTATGAGCAAAACCCTCGCCAAAGGCTTCAGAAACACCATCTTTTGCACAGGGAGAGTGATGGTTGTAATGGCAACAGTTATCTGTCAAGGTTACAGAGTCACAAGAGTCGTTATCTGTATGTTTCGTATCTGAATTTAATGATGGAATGGGGCATTTCTTGAAACTGTCTTGGCAATCGATGTTGTGTTTTCCGCAATGTAAAGCGGCTTTCTGGCAGAGCATACAATCAGTACTCAGGCATGGCTGTGTTTTTGTATCAAAATTATGGCCTTTAGAGTTAGAAGATCCAGGTTTCTTATAGTGACGCTTGTGGTGAAAATCATGATGATGATGTTTGCCCTTCTTGTCACTTTCTGGGCGTGTGGTAGGTGGCTCGGCCTTTTCAGCGGAATCGGGGAGATTTTCAGCGCACGGATCATCTTTAGCAACATCGGGACGATCTTCCGGTTGTCTAGGACGGGAACCTCTGTGTCCACGGTGTCTGTGATTATGTCTAAATGCATCGGGATGCTCGGGACTATCATGCGAAACATTTGAGGGATCAAATCGAGGGCCACCTTTATTATGACGACCGTGCTGTTTATGTTGGCCTTTACGCCCGTGGCCGTGATGACCATGTATTATGCAACCATGGCTAAAAGCGGCAGAGTATGAACAGGGGGTATTTTCAGTATCTTTAGAAGGAAACTCATGCTTTAAGTTATAGCGGGGATTATGAGCGAAAGTCCACCCGAGGTGGTGGAATCCGTGGTGTCTACGTTTGTGGTGCCATCCGGTACAGAAATTACAAGCAGATTGGATAGGGGGCTCAGAAGAAGTTGGGTTTAAAGTTCTCTCATTTGTATCAAGTGGGACGGTATTATCATTCTGGGGAAGGCTGTCGTTGACACAGTCGCTCTCACTTGAAGAAGTCTCACTTTCACTCTCACTCTCAGAAGATGTACTTTGATACTCAGTACTCATTAGTGCTAGCCAGCGCTCGAAAGATGAAAGGTCCACTGAATTGGGATGCTTAAGAAGAACGGTTACTAGATTACCGATTGCATACGAGACGGTCGAGCTGTTCTGAAGTGTAGGTTGATAGGAGTCAATCATGACACCTAATTTCTCAAATGCGATCGAGGAGGAGATGTCTGTGATCGGCTCGCCATTGTCAATGTTTACGGATTCAAATGTCTCGGACAGGGAACGGGTAGCATTCAGGGCAGCGGTAGGGTCACTCCAGATATGGACCTCTTTACAGTCAGAATTCAGCAGATAGCGAAGTCCCTCATCATCAAAAAGAGAGACTAATAGACCCTCAGGGTTTGAATAATAAAGAAGATTTGGGGTAGATTTTGGAAAATGCTCATTTAATATTGAAAGAAGAAGATTCCATGTTGTTTCGTTGGGCAGAGTGAAGACAGCGTCCTTTCTCTTAATAGTCACTTTGAATTGAGTTGTCATGGTGAAGTGGGAAGAAGAAGGGTTGATATCGAAAAATAGTTACTTTTTGGTTTCCATTTTATACCTTTTTTTTCTGTCCTCTTTTTGTTTAAACAGGTGTTTGACATATATTTTTATCATTATACTGCGGTTGATTTCTTGGCATTGATTTCCACATTTGACAAATCCGAATGGCCGCGCAGGTAGAATGAGAATGTTAAATGCAATACACCATTATTACCATGCGAAAATTAAATGCCCGTGTGTTCTCTATTGATGAGTTTGAGCCTTGAGAATTCATATGGGCAAAAATTGTTAGTTCTTGGACATACTACTATAAGCTTTCATAAAGTTGATTTATTAACAATATGCGATAGAGATATAAAGTATAGAAATATTGTTTAGGGTAATAAGCATAGTAAAAGCTATTCTTGCTGCCTACTAATGTACAAGATTCAAGTTTGTTCTGGAAGAAAATATAAAGAGCCTATTTTGATTTGGTAACGAACATTTCACTTTCGCAGTGATAACCTTTATCATTCTCGCTGTAAACCAGATACAGTTATTCAAAAAAAAATGGCACAGGCACCGAAAAATTAACATCGCTATTTCTAAAAATAAATATGGCGTATTTGAAATCAAACATTATGGCCAAGAAATATTTTAGGTGGTTGCCTTTTATTCAGAATTGATAGCTTTCTTAAAAACGGGTATCAGAGATCAGACTCTGCGGCTACCAGAATATAGCATGTCTGTAGAATACAAACGTTCATACAGTGCATACATAAGCTTTATTCTTAGAGATTGCGATATTACCCTTTCCGTACTCCGTGATATTATCGTTTTTCTAAGACAGTGCAGGCGTACCGAATCTGCGCGCATCTCAAAATTTTCTCCTTCCTCCCAAATGTATGGGAGCCAATCGCTAAAACATACTCTTATGGAACATACTTCCCTAAAAAGGTTCAAGCATTTTAACATCCATTTTCTTCTATAGTCTCACCTTTTTTTTCAATAATGCTCCTTAGAGCCCAAAAAATATCAGCACTAAAAAGAAATGTATCATTACATAATGTTGCACAGATTAAGAAATCCTTGGCCTTATATCCATTGGGTTTGGAATATCAACTAAATAACGCACATTAAAAAAAGGGAGGTTTTACTCTAAAAAGGAATTTTTGCCTATTGATGGAAAATACAGCGTTTGCTTAACTTTGGGGGACATTTGTCTTAAACATGATATTATTATGTCTTTTCAAAAGAAGACCAAGATGTGATAGATTTTCTTTATTATATCAAGTATATCTTTGGTTATATCATATAATATTAATTATTTTATGATTCATAGACTACCTATAACCGAGGTTTGAATGTACTTCATTTACTATATGGTTTAAATACAGTAGTAATTAATTTTCAGGAAATCGACTTTAAAGGGTAGGGTAAATGAATTTACAGTTATCCAATCAAAAAAGATACTAATATTTCTTCAACTTAAGAACACATCTAGGATTATTCATTTCGTAAGTCTTGTCAATTAAGTAGGTTGTTTTCAGTCCAAGTCATGATGATAGTGTCAGTACGACCCAAAATCAGCAAACAGATAAGCTTTGTTATATAGTAAAATATAAAACTTTAAAACGTATACACTCTTTCTTTCACACAATTTTATTGCTGTAGTATATGATTATTACTGTAAGAATATAATGGCACTTCTATAGTGTAGGGGACAGCATGATACTGATAATCTAATTAAAATCCCTCTAATTTCTATGTTGTCTTGGTTCGTTTTATTAAGCCTGTACAAGTTTCCAGCGGACAAGTCGTTCCCAGTTTGACATGCGTGCCTGATAAGCCCAGAGCCCGAATTCAAGAGAACGGTACTCCCACCATGCAGTGAAAAGCTGTTTCAGCACATTCCAAGAAATACCGTAAGTTGCGATACTGTCAAACAAGCTTTTCTTGGCATCAAGCCAAACAGCCTCAGCACAGTATCTGCCCATAATAATATATGTCATATGCTTGGTAACTGAATCACGCAATGTTTCATCCAAGCAACGTAATAAATCGCTTGTTTTGAGAAGAAGTAGAACAACCCGAGGAAGTCTGGCCAATATATCTGCGACCTTAAGTAAGAAGTTCTTTGCACGCCCTGACACACGTTGAACTTCTATGTCCGTTCTGTTTGAAGACAAATCGGCGGATTCAATCGTTTCCCATTCTCGGCCTGTTAAAAGAGAAGCAAACAGCCTGTGTGCTTCAGGTCTACACCCGACACGCAGAGAATACTTTCTAATACCATCTTCGTCGCCTCGGATCAAAGAAGTCCACAGGTGGGCATAATCTGTTCGTAGTTCCTCTGTCAGAATACGATAGAGACCGTGGTCAAGTAAGACAAGGTCAAAGTTGTATTTGGACTTAGGGTCTTTGGCAGGTCTGATAAGAACGTTTCCAGGATCTAACATTATTGTGTTAGTGATACATATTTATATGCTTAAAGTCATTTAAATGATAACATACGAGGATCACAATGCAAAAACCTAAAATTTACCACGACAACAAAATAAATAAATATTATGATAAACAATTAAATACATTTGAAAACCTACCCATGCAAGAACATCATCTTGGAAAATATCTCTGTCAATTCTGTAGAGACAGTACTTGGGTCGATGTCATGCTCTTTCATATATGCGAGATCATCGATTCGAGCACCTTCGATAACTAATTGAAAGTATACTTAGCACTAATCCTTGGATTGATTTATTACTTACACTCCATAAACATAATTCTTCGCTGTGCCCACACAATATCGGGGATTACAAGTGATGTTTGATTTTGGGCACGTTCTTGGGCAAAGTTCTGTGCTACCTGCTGTGCATTAGATGCTTCATGAACAAAATTGAGTTCTTGGGGTAATGATTCTTTCATCTCTTGGAGAATCCAGTCGAATCCAAAATCGGGGAAGGCTTTCTTGATGTACCCCATAATAAATGACACAGTTCCCAGATCAACTTTACAGAATTCATCTAGTCGTGGGTGTTGAAGCTTGACAGCAACCCAGCCATCGTTGCCTAGGCGTACACCATTTACATCAGGACGAAGACGGGCCTTGTGAACTTGAGCCAAAGATGCTACGCCAATAGGTTTCCAATCGAACTCTTCGAATATTTCATCAATTGAATGCCCATAATCAGACAGGAACAAAGCCTCGATGTCTTCAGGAGAAGAGGGATCGCATCTGTCTTGTAATGCAGACAATGTTGATGTCCATTCGAATGGTAATATGTAAGCCATTGCTGAGATGTGTTGTCCGAGTTTAACGTAGATTCCACCCAGTTTCTGTAACCCAATAAGTACTCGCTCGGCACAACGTTGATCGCATTCCTTCTTAGCCTTAATCTCTTCTTCCTTGCTAGAGTATTTTTTAGAAAGAGTCCATTTGTAGTCGGCTGCTACTCTTACGCCAATACTGGTCGAGATTCCACTTCGTTGGATAGCAAATATAACATGTCGGAATCGATCGTCTGTTTCGTACAATGCTGTACCTGCCACTCCAGCAATGACACCAGTACCTAACATAAGCTTGAGAAATGTCCTCGGCTTTTTAGGTGTAACAATGGCTGCATTGGAGTAATTGTGTATTGAGATCTTTGGTTGAAGTCTAGAAAACGACTTTTCCCGGAGAAGATGCTTGTAATTCTGCAGTAGAAGCCTCGAGTTAGCCATTGAAGATTAGCAAAAGAAGTCTCTGAGAATAAAGAACATTTTTTTATAAAGAGCGGAGATAGCTTTCTCGGTTCCAGATAAAAGTAACTTATTTTACAATAAACACACTATACAAGGCGTATTTTTGAGCTACTAACCGTTATGAATGGATCTTCTTTTCAAATAAACAGTACAGAAAGGTATTATTAATCTATTAGGGATCACAATAAACATTTTAACACTATTTATTTATATAATTTATGCTCGATTTTTGAAATATATATATATATACCAAAAATTCGCCTTACAAATGTGTTTTATTGTATTTCTTTATCAAAATAAACAATGAATTCCCACTAGTAACTATAAGGAAGGTGTGAAATGGCAGAACATAAAAACAGGGCATTATACTTTATAGGCACTGATTAGTTTTTTATAAGCATCATATTTCTCTAGTCTCTTAATAGAATCCAAAGGATAATAAGAACTACGACGGGAAAATATAATAAGTGGCAAAGACATTAATAACCACATTATAAGTATTTCAGTTACTGCATTGGTGCCCAAAAATTACATGTGTACTTAAAGTGTTTCTACTTCAAATCAAGACAATTGGTGTGGACAGACTAAAATTTCAAAAAAAAAAAGGACAAAAAAAAGGGTAAAACAACTTCATCCAGAACTTAGTCAATCAGACTAATTTATGGTGTCCACACCTTTTTTTAAAAAAAGTTCAAAATTAGTTCAAAATACATATTAGATAAGATTGTGCTTATAATGCCGTCACTTTCATTAAGTGAGAACCTTTTATTGCGAGTTTTTCTAGACCTCTCATTATATGGCACATCTTCTCCATAAAAAAATGCTTCTCTTCTCAATCCTAGTGGCAATGGAAGAAAACTAGCTAATTAGAGTCGATTAAACTTTTTGCCCTTTTTTTGAACTTTTTTTGAACTTTTTTTGAACTTTTAGTCTGTCCACACCAAATATATCGAAAAGTTCAATCAAATCCTCAACCCTTGCCTATATCGTCACTCTCAGAATTCTAATAGTAACCTGCTATGGTATTCTAAGGGAATATTACAGCCAGTACCATTCTTCTTTTGCTAGTATTATGGATATACTAATTCAATTTCTGTAAAACATGACTTCGTTACAGTCTGAGGATCATTGTAGAATATAGATCTAGCTGCTATTTTGAACTACTGGCAGATTATTAACCAATTGCGATATATTAGTACGATTCCTGATAGTTTAGCGAATTAATTTAATATTATTCTTCCTAGTGTGTGGAGGATGGGACATTGAAAAGGTGTTCTTATTTTCGAGCTACAATGATAAAGAAATAAGAAACATTACAATTAAAACATAAAAAAAAGGAAAAGTATTGCTTAATCAAAAGTCAACCTTAAAGCAGCCCTTAAGTCCACCCGAAAAAAAATGCTTCCAAAAATCACAAAGTACTTGTGAAATACACAAGAAAATGTTGTAATATATTTATTGTACACTCATCACATCTCTTTTTTTTTCAGCTTTCTATGTATAATTTGTATATATATATATATATTTGCTGTTCCTCATAATCTCCATTTTTTCCATGATGGAGAAGCTACACAAAAAAATCCTAAAGGTTATATTCCGCGATCGGTATATCGATATGTCCGGAAGGTTCGGGACAGGAAGTTCCCGGACTGCTACGTTTCAATGAAAATCTGGCTGTCCCAGTCTAATGTCCTAAGGACTGACCAATCTGTTGATGATGTGACTGCTGGGTGAGCAATGGTCCAAGATCAGCAGTCCGATTCAAGAATTTCGGGAGGTTCAATATAAAAAAAAAGAAAAATATTTCCAAGCCAGCTATCTTTACACGCCAAAGTACACCGAGATGTCCCAAAAGATTGGTGAGTCTAACGCGCCCAAGGTCTTATCTACCAATCCTCACACTGCTCCATTCTAGCTATCCTCTCTGTCTACGACAAGACCGGCCTCCTTGAGTTCGCCAAGGATCTTCACGCCTTGAACGTCCGCCTTCTTGGCTCAGGTGGAACTGCAAAGCTTGTTCGTAACGCTGGTATTCCTATTGGGTACGAACGAATTCAGCTATGTCATATAGAAAGCTTTGATTAGTCTCTAAATAAAAGCGCACAATAGTGATGTGTCTGAAATTACCAAGGCTCCTGAGATGCTTGGTGGACGTGTCAAGACACTCCATCCTGCTGTTCACGGTGGTATTCTTGCCCGTAACATCGAAAGCGACGAGAAGGATCTTGCCGAACAACACATTGAAAAGATCGATATTGTTGTCTGTAACTTGTATCCCTTTGAGGAGACTATTGCTAAGCCTAATGTCACCATCCCCGAGGCTGTCGAGGAGATTGACATCGGAGGTGTCACTCTTCTCCGTGCTGCTGCTAAGAACCATGCCCGTGTGTCTATTGTGTCCGATCCTTCTGACTACAAGAAGATCATTGATGAGCTCAAGAAAGGTGAAATTACCCAGGAAACTCGCAACACACTTGCCTTGAAGGTATAACATCGAAATAAAGAAATAGAGAGTATGAGTGAATTTGGAGGGGATTAAAGGGATCATTTGGGCTGAACATTTTTTTTTAAAAAAAATTGTCTACCAGGCATTCAACCAGACCTCCGACTATGACTCTGCTATCGCCGACTACTTCCGTCACCAGTATTCCAACGGTGTTGCCATGCTCCCTCTCCGTTATGGTGCTAACCCTCATCAGAAGCCTGCTCAGATCTACACCAAGGAAGCCAAGCTTCCTGTTACTATCTTGTCTGGCTCGCCCGGCTATATTAACTTCCTTGATGCTCTCAACTCCTGGGCACTTGTCAAAGAGCTCAAGGAAGCCACTGGTCTCCCTGCCGCTGCTTCCTTCAAGCACGTTTCTCCTGCTGGCGCTGCCATTGGTGTCCCCTTGACCGAGACCGACAAGAAGGTTTATCACGTCAATGATCTCAAGGAGCCATTGACACCCTTGGCCTCTGCCTACGCCCGTGCCCGTGGTGCTGACCGCATGTCCTCTTTCGGTGACTTCATTGCCCTTTCTGATACTGTTGATGTTGCTACTGCCAAGATTATCTCTCGTGAAGTTTCTGACGGTGTTATTGCCCCCGCTTATGAAGATGCTGCTTTGGCCATTCTCCAGAAGAAGAAGGGTGGAAAGTACTGTGTTCTCCAGATGGACCCCAACTACGAGCCCGAAGAGAAGGAGATCAGACAGGTCTATGGCCTTTACTTGGAGCAGAAGCGTAACACAGTCAAGATCGATGCTTCATTGTTCACTAACATTGTCACAAAGGACAAGAACCTTCCCAAGGAGGCTCTCCGTGACATGATTGTCGCTACTATCGCTCTCAAGTACACTCAGTCTAACTCTGTATGCTATGCCAAGAACGGTATGGTCATTGGCCTCGGCGCCGGTCAACAATCCAGAATTCACTGTACTCGTCTTGCCGGTGACAAGGCTGACAACTGGTGGATGCGCCATCACCCCAAGGTCCTCGCTCTTGACTTCAAGAAAGAAGCCAAGCGTGCTGACAAGTCCAACGCCATTGATCTTTATGTAACTGAGCAGACTGGTGAGGGTGTTGAGCGCAAGGCCTGGGAGGCTCACTTCAACACTGTCCCTACTCCTTTGACCGCTGCAGAGCGTAAGGAATGGATGGCACAGCTGAAGGACACTGTCGTATCTTCTGATGCCTTCTTCCCCTTCGATGACAACGTTTTCCGTGCTCGCCGCTCGGGTGTCAAGTACATTGCTGCTGCCTCTGGCTCCGTTCAGGATGAAGCTGTTATCGCCGCTGCTGACTCTAACAACATGGTCTTTGCCCACACCAACCTCAGACTTTTCCACCATTAAAATATCTTTCATCTTCATCTATCTTTTAATCCAAAAGCTCTCCTGTATATCTTTTTAGTCTTTAATTCATATAATGAAAAATATGAAAATAAATCACAGTTCTCAAACTGTCAAATCTTTATTTTATTTTTTGCTTCTCTTTTTGGTCTGTGCACAACTCATGCGAAGGGATTTGGTTTGAATGGCCGCACATGACATCACGACCTTTCTCTCTCTTTCTTCCTCTCTTCATCGCCCCTATATCCTTCGATTTTCGCTCTTTTAAATAAAAAGGTTCCCCTTCATCTGATCATCATTATACATCATGGGTCAATCTGGATCTCATCTCGAGGATATGGTGAACTCCTCAAATTGTGTGTATATTTTACTGGAAATATATGTATATTGATACTTCGTAGCTAATATTAATATTTTCTTCTTTTTTCAGTCTCTGCGGAGGAGATCCAGCGCCTCTACAAGCGTTTCATGAAGCTTGATAAAGATAATTCGGGATCTATTGACAAGGAAGAATTCTTGGCGATTCCTCAGATTGCCAACAACCCATTGGCTACTCGAATGATTGCCATATTTGATGAAGATGGTGGCGGAGATGTTGACTTCCATGAGTTTATTAAGGGTTTGAGCGCGTTCAGTGTTCGAGGAAACCAGCGCGAGAAACTTCAATGCAAGTACAAGTGTATTGAGCAGGAGTATGATTATTTTTATTTTTTCCAACACTTCTCGGTCTTATTTGGTAGTTGCATTCAAAGTGTACGATATGGACCGCGATGGATTTATCTCCAACGGTGAGTTGTTTTTGGTGCTCAAGATGATGGTTGGAAACAACCTCAAGGAGAACCAGCTTCAGCAAATTGTCGACAAGACCATCATGGAGGCTGATAAGGATATGGACGGAAAGATCAGTTTTGAAGAATTTATGGTTATGGTGGAGAATACGGATGTGGCAAAGCAGATGACCCTGGAGAGCTTTTAAGTTGGAGGGCTGTGGAATGTATATTTATTTTTTTGCTATTGTTCGTGTCATTTATCCTCGAAACAACATATCAATAGAATACGGGCAATTATGCACATAAGGGAGAAAAGGAGATCTGTGGTATCAGTCAAAGAAGTGTTATGTACAGATTGAAAAAAAAAGTGGAAAGAAAGAAAAGACAGAGAAAAGAGAAGCTTTTTTAAGCACTGACTTGCACCTCTGAATGGCTGCTTGTGCTGTTCGTTATCGATACTGCATCTTCATCCTCTTGGCACACATCTTCTTCGTCTTGAAGAGCTAGTGCTAGGGCAAGCGAATCTTCCTCATCTTCACTGTCTCCCATTTCTTCATATCCCAGGGAAGCTAGATCTAGCTCTCCGTCTGCTTCGCAACGGGCGAGAAGTTCATCAAACCAGGTTTCGAGACACCGGTCACTCTCGTCCTTCATCTCCCGCGCTCTAGTGTTCGTTTCATCGGCCGAAAGATGTTCGATCTGTAGCATGACACCTCTAAGAGTTCCCAAAAGTTCAGCCGAGATCTCGCCTGTCGAAGGAGTTGTTCTAATCTCTGCAAGGACGTTTGTTAGATCAGATAGTAGATCGTCCTGAGGCTCTTCCGGTTGTTCATGATGTCTTTTGTGCGATGCAGATTGGACTGGCGAAGGCGATCGACTACGCTTGCGGTTGCTGAGATCTGGACGGGTCGGCATATTGGTATTTGAGAAAGAGTGTTTATAAAATGTATATATATATATATATATAAAGGCGAGACTGGCGATCTCTGTGTATATTTATGTATATGCAATTTAGCTCTTTCCTGTCGTGCGCAGATCACGACAAGAGGGCAGGAAAATAGGCATAATACCCCATTCAAATAAGGGGAGCCTTGTCATTGAGACGAATCGGGTCTTCATTGTGGCTTGCGCCAATCAAGCGGGAGAAAATACTAGTTAATGTGTATAATAATCATAAGAACTGTACAACCTTGTCTTCACTTATCCCAAAGCCCAAAAAAGAATAAAAATAAAAAGAAATAATGCCAAAGTAGAGCATTGGCCACTATTATACAATTTAATTTCTAGACATACTATCTAATACGATTAAAACGAGATATACAGTAAGTGTATAGTAAATAGATTCCATTAATTAAAACAATTATATTGGATCAGCAAAATTCTTTGTATTATCGAGATGAATGCCAACTGAAGCATTATATGCCGACCATATCTGACTGAGTGCTACAATGCTCTTGCTCTGCTCATTCATACTCTAAAATTAAACATTAGCTTGCGCATTTATATAATCTATTTATGCAAATTGTTACCTCCAAGCGTTTGTTCAATTCTAGTACTGTGCTGTTGAGTTTATTCTAATCAAACAGGTTATTGGTACTATCATATACAGTTTAATTACATACCACGTTAGCTGCAATTCGGTTTATCAATGCATTCTGCTGTTGCTCATGAGGATTCTCCATTGTCTCTTTAAGCCAATGTGATGCACTTGCAGATTCGATCAACAGTGAATAAAATTCGTCGTTCCTTTGTAGAATGGGACTGCACCTTTTTTTTGGAGATAGAAAAAGTGACTTTATTGTTTAAAAATGCTTGATTTTCGTGATATTTGATCAATCTTTTTAGGTAGCTTTATGAGTGAAACTGAGAACTAAGTCAACATTTGTAATATGGTTATATGATGTTTTTGGTTTAATAATAGTACTTTTAAATATGAGAGAGATAATAAAAACTAGAGTAATATATTTATGTATGTGTGAATAAATGGCTAATTTGAGTAAGGCAGGACTTTTTTTTTAAGAATAAAGGAATAAAGAAAAAGAGCGGAAGGTTTAGATAAATAAAGCACTAACAGCCGCAAATAGGGTAACTCCTGAGAGAGAAGCTGTCAAGAATCCGCTTGCTCCACTTGTGGAGGTACCGCTTGATGAGCTGGGAGTGGGACTGGTTGCATGATCGTGATCATGAGTATCGGCAGTAGTGGAATCAACAGAATTAGCTATCACAAATGAAGCTGCAGGGCTACCGGTAGAGGCATTGTAAGAAGCAGTTCCTGGGATACCAGTCCATTCTGTGGATCCGACAACACTAAATGAAGCAACCGAATATTCAATAATTGGAAAATGAGATAATTACGATTTGCGTGTTACTAACCATGTTTGGACAATAGGGAAGTATATAGTAACATTGGGAGTATTGGTCAGATCAACTTGGGGTAATGTGAAAGTGAGGCCAAATTCTTCAAGTCCATCAGCAGGAACATAACCACCAGTCCAAGAAAAGCTGCTTACAGTCTGGTTGACAGAGACACCATTAACCTGAACAGGAGTATCAAGCTTTGTATATTTTACATCAAGAGTCTTTAAACAACAACAATAAAAATGGTTAGATGGCAAGCTTTATTTGAGTAAGTCAAGTAATTGCTTTTACATACCCAATTTGAGACAGGCAATGGGGTAAGAACGACAATTTCACTCGGTACAGACACACTCAATCCAGTAGTAGCGGATCCGTTGCATCCATGAGGAACATGGAAGCTTCCATTGATACTTTGACCGGGCTGTATGAATAATAGTACTGAGTATTAAGCACAGAACAAAGCACGTGTGGGCTTATTTTGCCATTACCTGTCCAGTGGAAGGGGATATACCAACATGGGCATTACAGACGAATGCCATTGCGGCCACAAAAGCAAGGACAAGAGAAGGTTGAGGAGACATGGTAAGGAATACGAATAGACTTCTGTGATGAAAATTACTAAACATCCAAATATTCGTCTTTATATACACTTTGATCCCTTTCTATAGCTTTGGAACAGCAAAATTCCCTCAGGGCATGAAAACGCAGCTGGGCCAATCGCGTGTGTCTCCAAGGAAACCGCATTGAAAAAAGGTACAATGGTTGGCGCCGACCTAAAAAAGATTTACAAATACAAAGAATGTCAAGAAAGCGTGTTACCTTCAAAGAAAAAAAAAAGAAGTAGCTCTGTAATACCATATGTAAAGTCAGGCGATTGGGTCTTTCTTTTTATGTAAAGCATATCTCTTGAATTGTGAGTAATATTTTAGATAGAGAAGAAACTGAATAAATATATGATCCTTTTTGCTTTTGGATCGAAACGGTCACGCCAGCCGCCAATGCCGAGAATGAAAAAAGAACTTTATAATAATGCAAATAGTTAAAAGTACATTTTCTTGAATAGTAGTATAAAGTAAGATATATTACGTTTGCTTCAATACAAAGTAATCTCGAAAGAAATTAAAGAGGGCTATAAGAGTCTCTTTATTTGCGCGATGTCAAGATATTTTATCAATAATAGACTTGAGATGGTAGGAGAGACAAAAAAGAAAGATGCTTGAATCTGTGGCTGACCAATAAGCAGCAACTTTGCAGCAAAAATAGCTCTTGTTATATTAAGGTATTCAATGTATGGCGTTTCAAAGTAGACAAAAATCACAATAGGAGTATGACTTAGTTACACTGATTGAGATTTAGTCATGTACGATGTGTCATTGGAGAAAGTATACTTGATTTATTTTCCTAAACCATAGTTGCCGCCAACACCAGGTAAATATTATGTTCAAACCTTGCTGTCTTAAAAGCTTTATAAATAACTCTGGGTATACAACTATAATTAATAACCAAGGTGTGCTTTGACCGACAATAAGTCACTAAATCTTTCCTGTGGTTCTTTAAATTTTTGGTAAATTTCCAATCAATTGATAATTTATGCGTATATTCATGATCTACACGGCGGATTTTTTTTTATTATTTTTTACTGGGTCCCCAAAAGATGAATCCAGAAGCAACTGCTTTTGATTTTATCTATAAGACAGGTTGTACAAAACAGATAGTGGTGACTCTGAAAAAAAACCAGTAATTTGAGATATACAGACATTACAAGTACCGTTTTTTATATAGTCTAATAAACAATAACAATAATAATAGTATTGTACTTTATTACAAACACCCAAATCGTATTAAGCTAAAGCAACTTGAATATTATTCATAGAGCTTACACCATGATTCATGGCAAAATTGGAACACATCAATTCCACATTGTTTGCAGAAATTAGAGTGAATAATATAACACTCTCTGACTAAAGTTGTAGATCCTTCTGATGCCTGGTCCTGTCTGGGGTATTCGTCGATATCGCTTGGGTTTTCAGGCTTTTTGTCTTGATCGGTGGTCGATTTATCCGCCACTGGTTTTGTTGACATTAGGAAGATAAAGGGAATAAAGAGCAAACAATTAATAAAAGCCAAGAGTATTATTATTGATCGTATATCTAAAGGAAGGGGTTATTTTTTGTATTTCTTAATTCATGTAATGAATGCAACATAGACGTGCATAATGCATGTTCGCACAATTATATTGTTTAAAAATTTGAATAGTACTATATAAGACCTAGTTTTAGAAAGAAAGAAAAAGAACCGCCTCCTAATTTACAGAATAGTAAAAAAGGGTACTTTCTGTATTTTCATAAAACAACATAATATATTGAAATTATACTTCCTTGAAAGTTACTACCAAGCTTGCACATATAGACTAAAGCTAACTTTAAGTATTTCAGTTTTTGCTCTTCATAAAGGTTTTTCTTTTTCAAAAACTAAAATCAAAAATCAAATCAAATCAGATCAAAAGGTTTTAAAAAATAACATTTTTGAATATATATATATATATATATATATATATATAAAAAGGAAATTGGCGCCACCGAGATTCAAGTGTGGCTACTGTTCTGCTTGATTCGTATTCATCTCATACAGACAATCTTACTCTCGATCTTATTTCAAACGTGTTCCCTTCAGGAGAATAGACAGGGTGCAAAGCTATATCTCTACAAATTTTTCTTTTTCTCTATCGATTAAAACCCCTTTATCTCCTTCTTTTGAATATACATGTATATAGAATCACCGGGTACTAAGAAAAAAATCGTGTAGATTTTCATGAAGCTATAAAAGTAGCAATAATCTGGTTTATACAGCTGTCCACCATATACTGATTTGTAAGGACATAAATAAAAGATTGAATGAATACACTTTATATTATTCACCAGAGTATAAATATATATATATATAAAGCAATTGTTTTAAAGAAAAGAGTTAATACAGTTCTTCTGTCCACGAGGGAAATGATGCGGTACATAAAGATTGATGCAGGGTAATAAAGAAAAATCTACTAATGGACTTATATTGTGTGTGTGTTTGATAAACTATCTATACTGTTTAGTAATATCTTGTACATATAACAGATTTATATTAAATATAAATCAACGGCTATATGGATATTCGACTAGATTCTTTCTCCCACAGAAAATGTTTCTGAGATGCTTCGTACCCTTTTTAAGTCTGAATATATATATTCTTTCTTAAGACTATTTACGATTGGGATTCTTACCAAGGCGCGGTAATAGACGATAGCATTTATTAACACAGCACGGAAATACAGGGTATAATACAATGTAATACAATATATATTGGATTACTTAACTGCTGGCTTTGTAGGTTAGACTATTGCACCTATTTTTTAAGCAGGAAGATGCTTGTGATATCTATTTTATGTAAATTTGCTCTTTTTTTTGTTAAATTATATATAGCTACCATTATAAAAAAATTGTAAATTCAAAGGTGATTGTATGGGATATGTTTCGAAGAGTCTAATTTTATTCTACTATTTATCTTTATAAGAAACAACATATATCCACTCTCTTAGGGATGTAAGCTTTTATTCATAAATCAATGTATCTCTATATGTGATAAATAAAAATATGTATATATATGTGTATATTAAATAACACATTACAGAATTCTCATGTGCAATTAAAAACCACTGGCTATAAATGTTCTAATGTATATCATATGCTCTCATATCAGATATACTATTTTTATTGTATTTGTCAAGCGATGCATGTCTTCTTTAGCAGTATATATCAATAGTTTCTTTACTATTTCGCAACTCCTAGAACAATTTAGACATCAACCCTTCAAGTAGTTTTTTCTTTGTATGCCTTGGCCTCCATGGTACATGCAGATTGACAACATAAGTAAGTACTATCATATCTGAAAGATATCATGGATATAATTTATGAGCTAGCTAAACATATGAAAAATGGTGGGTAATTTGAGCAACACAGAAGATTTTTTAGCCCTTGCGCCTTTGTCGATTATTGAATAATTAATATTTACCTCAACCTTGATTTATACAGTGTCTTGGCTGTGGTAAACATGCCTGGATCTCACAGCAAGTACCGTAAGACAATAAATGATATATGAGTTATAATATTACTTTGCAAAAACACGGATTCAGTATTTATTGGATTGATTGGTTTGATATGGATAAACACCACCCTTAGTCCTCCGAACCATCTCTTGAAAAGTATAGGCAAGTACCCAAAATTTTGAGTATATCACTTCTTTTAAATGCAACATCTAACATACCATAATCTTCTAAGGCGATATTATAGTCGGGCTTCATTGTTTAATATTTGATGTTCTCATAAAGTATTTAATATATACTACCACAAAATACTTTGAAGACATGACTTTAACTATATCTTTTAGCAACATTTGTGGAATATAAATATGGCTGCTGTTTTTGGTTTCTAACATACATTTAACCAATTGCAGCACGGTAATACAATTCTTGGTATATTCATCCATGTTATTCGAACTGAAACTAATGTAATACTAATAGAGGATATTTAGTAGTGGTTATTGTGTGAGATGAGAACTTTAAAGTTTCAGAATAATCTCACTAGTAACTATAATAATAAGATGTATTTTTCAATCTGATCACTGATATGTATTTTTAAGGTACTGACTCTATAAGCTTGAGCAGTTTTATGTACTTCTTCTGTAAAAATTGGAAAAAAAATTAAGTAGACACTGATATAAAATCTTGAAGGGAAATGGGATGTATTTTGTTGATAATGAAAACCTGGTCAATTATTTAAAATTTGATAATTGTTCAATAAATTTTTTAGAGTGACTTGGTAACTTTAGGTAATGAGTTCTGTATAAAAATAATATTTATTTTGTAAATATTTCTATGTATGAATGTATGTAGTAATTAAATTGAAATGTAACTACTGTAGGTGCTTGTAGAAAAAGTTTTTCTCTTTCTCTAAAATAATAATAATCTTTTTATTATATTAAGTACAAAATTTTTGAGTTACTTTGAAGAAACAGTGTAAACTTTTTTTATCATCTACAGCAAAATATTAAGCTGCTACTAACAGAGGTCTAAGAGACATGCTACAGTATTATTTCTTTTCAAAATATGTATTTCTTCTATTGTTATTAGAATTCTATGCATTTATATAAACAGACAAATAAATTGATTTATCTCATTGTCAGTAAACGCTAAATCTTTATAGCTTATATTATTCTAATTTTATATTATTTTATTGATTATCTAAACTTATTTCTATATAAGAATTGCAAAGAGTATAGTTTTAAAAAAGTTTTTGAAGATAGAGAGATAGAAAGAGTGTCATCCAAATACTGCATGGTATAGCTGATAGATTTTCTCTTTTTTTTTAGCAATTTTTCTGATTGATTTCCTATAACAATCAATAGTCTATTTATATAGACATATATACTTACAGTTAATTATAAAATATTATAATACTTGATAGCAGAATAATGAATTCTGTTTTTTTCAGATGAAGCAAAGTATTAACTCATTAACAAGAGAATTAAATATATGGATTAAACTTTTACTTTAGTTTCAACAGTTATACCATATTTGTATCTGTCTTATGATTAAAATAAGTAATATATAGTAATTATTTGGCTATTGATTAAGATAATATATACTTAGAAAAAGAATAAGGCTTTGATTATATAGATCAATAATGTAAGTAATAGATTATACAAACAACTTGAGTTTTTGAATCAATAAATACAGATATTATTATTTTTTCTAACACTTTACCCAAACTTACTTAGTAAATCTTTTGTTAAAAATATACTACCAAAAGTTATATTTATTGATGAAATATATTATAATAGTTAGCAGGTGATTTCTAAACAAAAAAAACAGAATAGACTCAATTTGTACAAAGATAATCTCAGATATAATATATACTAGATTATATTATAATATTTATTTATTTATTTTCTTTTATATATATGTTTGCATTTAATAATATTAATAAGATCTAATATGTATATTATAGCATATCACTTCTATTTGGCTCCCAAATAATTTTAATAACAAAAATCTTGTAAAATTAATATGAAAAATTAAAATAGTATTTAATATTATTGATATATCGAATACAGATTTATATAGCAATTTTTATACTAATATACTAGAAATTAATATAGCTGTAGTGATTCAAACACTCTCTTATTAGATTTATTACATTTAAGAATATATTTCTATTATTATGGCTGAGTTATATGAATAAAATTTTAAAATAAAACAATAGATACTGTAAGAGTGTTGTTTATTTAAAAAAAAAAGATCATAGCTGCTTATATAGACATTTGATTCCCTAATTTAATATTTTCATTAGTTAATGGTTGATTATCACTGAAGTGGTATAAAGTATACAAGTGTCTGAGATGTGTTAAGTTTCTGAGATGTGATTCTGCTAGATTTCTTAGCAACTGTAGTATCTGATCTAGATTATAAAAATTGTATTTTACTCAATTATAATATATATACCACATAGACTAATAATTATTTATAGTAAGTACTATATAAATGACAACTTAGTAAATACTGAGATAGTATTATAATACTGCTATAAGATTAAATTATAAATGTAGTAGTAACAACTCTTTAATAGTTAAATATAGTAAACAGATATATCTTTAAGAAATTAAAATATAACTGATATAGTAAATTATATATTTATATAAAAAAGAACTTTTTATTCTTTAATAGAAACAATTTATATATAGTTGCAAAGTATTATTATATATCTTATATTATAAACTTTTATGTAGTATGTCAAGTATAAAATAATAAAAAAATAATAAATTTGGAAATAGAGACATTGTTGTAGTGGTTGGAAGATTTTAAGAAGTTGTTAATGTGGTATACACACCACAATTGAGTGAAGAACAGACCCCACAACCAAACACTGGTTCCTTCTTGCTAATGAACCTGGCAAGTTAACAATCTCCGGAACTGTTACACACCAGGCACACGTATACTACACACTCACACAGTATAAACCAACTATTACACAACAGGGATTTGAATTACAGGGATTTGAATAGTAGCAGATATAAACAATATTATTTTGTCTTTTTAATAAATAACACTCTCACAGTATCTACTTTTTCCATTATTGAGATACTAACCCATAAACAATCCCGAATACCTTAGTTAAGAAGAATTCAAGGTTTGAAAGTGAGGGACAAAGATTTGTGAGAACTTATGTAGGATTTGTTTATTGAGAAAAGATTTGGTATCAAAATCTGGCCACGTTTCTATACTGAACTACTACTGCTATTTATATTATTTTGGATCAGGAAAATTATATGACTGGGATCAGGTAATCGATCCTATCTGAGCCTTAATTAGAGCAATGTGATATTGGGATAATTAATGTATAATTAATTATATAAATATGTGTAGTTCCAATGAAGTATTAAGATAGAAAGTAAATGTGTTTAAAAGTTATAATTATGTTTATAATAATTCATTGATGTACAGACTTCTGACAAAATATTTGGTCATTTTTAACCCCTGCCAAGGCTCTTCAACTTATATTGTAGCTGTAAATTTATGATAAAAGATAGTAAAGTTCTATAAATCTCTGGTACTCTCACAGATAACTGTATAAGGTGTGATAGATAAATTGAAAAAAAAATTGAAAAGGCTTTAATAAGAGATTGGTCTAAATTTACACATCTTAAGTTCAGATAGATGATTTTGCATATTAAAGCAAAACGTCATACAAGTCTCTATGCTAATTGCTTTCCACGTTTCTTGCAAAGCATTTTCCAATTGTTGCAATGTGGTAGGCTGAGGTCGTCTTGCGTGGATTTTGTTATCAAGAAGCCCCCAGATATTTTCAATTAGACTCAAGTCTGGACTGTTAGGAGGCCACTCCAAAATCTTCAATCCAAAGTCTTTCTTGAACCTTTCTGCTAAGGTAGTCTTATGATAACTCGTGTTATCTTCTTGATAAAAATAGTCTCCCTTTTCTACATTAGGAAGACTTTAGTAGAAGAGCATGAATTCCTTCTCCAGAACTTCATTGTACAATGGGGCATTCATGTTACCCTTAAGCATAACCAGTAGTCCAACTCCTCCAGACCAAATATATCCCCAAAGCAATACAGAACCTTCATTTCCTGAAACCTTTGAAGTCAAGAAGTCTGGATGATATTTCTCTCCTAGTTCATGCCATACATGACTATGACCATTTTTCTTGAAAATATTAAAGGTTGCTTCGTCTGTCCAAATGACAGTATCTCACTGTTTTTCCAACATTTTATTTTTCTATACCAAGTACAACGTTTGGCAATGTGCTCCTTAGTTAGAAGAGGCTTTGATTTGGTTACACGGTAGGCTAGATTCATCTTATGCAACATTCGGCTGATAGTTTTTGTACTGACTTTTTTTCTAGTCTTTTCCTTAATCAAGTCTGCCATCTCAACCAAGTTTTGATGGCAATCCTGTTTGACATCCAAGAAGAGATGTCTTTTATCTCTAGCAGTTAATTTAGAAGGTCTTCCTGTTGGCTTCTTATTAGTATCAGATCCAGTTTCATTGTATTTTTTTATAATATGCGTGACAGTAGTTCTTGGTATTCCCTTTTTCCTTGCAATATCAGAAATCTTCATGACATCTTTATGAAATCCAATTAAGATTCCTTTTTCAACTTCTGAAAGTCTTTCAAATGGCTTGTGAGATTTACTGCTTTGTTGTTTAGGCATTATATTAAAAAGATTTTATTGAATTTAGCAGATTAAGTAAAGTAAAGTGTAAGAGTATATTATGAAATAAATAGCAGAAATATAAAACGACCAAATTTTCTATTCCACAACTGTATTCTATATTATAATTGTTGTGGTGGTTGAAGTTGAAGAAGTTTTTAAGAGGAAGAATTGAAGATTTGAGATTAGGAATGAAGATTTGTGAGAACTTGTGTAGGTTTTGTTTATTGAGAAAGGATTTTTTATCAAAGTTTGACCAGGTTCCTACACTGAACTACTACTGCTATTTATATTATTTTGGATCGGGAAAATTATATGACTGGGGTCAGGTAATCAATCCTATATGAGCCTTAATCAGAGCAACGTGATCTTGGAATAATTAATGTATGATTAATTATATAAATGTGTGTAGTCCTAATGAAGTATTAACATCGAAAGTAAATGTATTTATGAGTTATAATTATGCTTATGATAATCTACTGATGTATCTCATATTATGGTGATATAATCATATGAAATATAATCACTATCATGCATGCTAAACCTGTGTGTTAAATAATAAAGTAATTGGTAAACACCTTTGACTGAAATAGCGGAGGCCTTATATTATTTCCTTCAGACTTATTCTCAATTACAGCAGTAGTCAATACTCATTTACAACAATAATGATATCATCATATAAAATATAATCACTATTGTGTAGGATAAACCTATATATTAAATAATAAAATAATTGGTGAACACTTTTGACTGGAATAGTTGAGGTCTTATATTATTTCCTTCAGACTTATTCTCAATTACAGCAGTAGTCAATACTCATTTACAACATTTATTCATAAATAAAAAGTATCTCTTTTTAAAAGAAAGTATAATCTGTTCTTATTATTACATCTTAGTTTTTAAAGTTTTCTTCCTTTACTATATTTGGTTATTAGAGTGTATTTACTACTTAACTAGTATTAATATTATAATTATAATATCAAGTCATAAATTATACTTCTTTAGCTCTTAACTATATTTTTTTCTTTTACACCAGAACTTTAGAAATTCTAGCTAAATTAGCTCCAAATAGCTCTGACACAGTTTATCCAGAAGTATAATATAAATATCAATAACAATCTGCTCATAATAAAATAATTTCTTTATCTACTATATTATTTTGTTTATTTAATTATACTTATTTAAGTATATTTCTTTCCCTGTTTTTATATTATACAATTATTGGGTTTGTTATATTACTACAATCCGACATTTACGTAACAGGTAACTTGGCCGAGTTGGTCTAAGGCGCCGCACTCAAGTTGCGGTCTCGCAAGAGGCGTGAGTTCGAATCTCACAGTTACCATTTTTCTTGACTCGTGTCGCTTTTTTTTTCTTAATGTCAACTTGTCGGACATTATTTTGATGAATCCGTAAAATCTGAAGATGGTTAACTGTAGTATAATGACTCTCATTTTATTTAAATATAATATAATAACTACTGCGTATAATGCGCAGTATTAGTTTAGAGAACTATATAAGACAATTCAATTCATATCAATAAAAAGTATCTTTTATCCTCTCTTTGATTTTACGTATACTCCTGGATCCCCAGTGGGTTTAACCTTTTGACCATACGTATACTTCTTTTGTTTTGATACTATATTTACGAATCACTAGAAATTTTTTTCCGATGAACAACTTTTTTTGGAGTAATGACACAAAAACCTCCATCAAAATAAAAAACATAAAGCAGCACTAAGTTAACCGTTTCTCTTCTATATCTATTTCTTCTCTTTTTCTATTTCCACTAATCTTACATATATATATCTTATTATATCCGTTATCCTTTTTCTCTCTTCTGCATTCAGTCAAATCCACTTTGATGGCATTTTAAAAGCTGTGTGCAGAGCGTAACAGCAAATCAATAAATTACTAAAAAGAATTAATATGATGTCCTCTTCATTTACAGTCTTTGCGTGTTATTTCTTAAAAAAATGCCTGTTAAGAAAAAGAGCACAAAAACGCCGTCAATCCCAACAAAAGTTTTTTTTCTATTAGTTATTGAATTAACTATTGGGTATAGAGCATGGCTAATAGAATTGTTTCAAAATGGAAACATAAAGTGACAGAGCAAAGGTAACATACAGAGAAACAAGTATCCCAACAAAAGAATATACCATTGCTCAAAACATTATCATATTTTTTGCGTTTTATTTCCAAAAATAATCTAATAATCGTGTATATGAATACCTTGAACATCTTAAATATAATAATTGAAAGGACAAACATGTGCTTATGAAAGAGAGCAGCAAAAAATAACAGCAATTTATTAAATGTCCATTTGATTTATTCGAATATAACTAAGAATTTCGACTATAAGTAAAAATTATAAAGTACAATGAACTTACAGCAGGGTGTTTTATTCTCTCTGCAGATCCAGATTTGGATACAGACAGGGAAAAACATTTCATTGTGGGTGTGCAAAAGCCTAGCGCACTTAGGAGTTCAGGCAACCTAACGAGAACCTCGAACTAATAGCGCACAATAAAATACAATCTTCCTAAATATAATAGGAAAGAAAAAACATACAAAAAAGAATAATAAGTATTTGGCCCACCACAGTAGAGAATAATCAGCCATATATATATAAGAGCTCGGAAAAGACCCCTATTGGAGGAAAGGTTTTTTTTAGAAAGAACATTAAATTAAGATATAAGCATAGCGGATGGTAATACTGGAGAAATAAATATATAAATATTTAAAGAAAATAAGAAATACGGCACTTTCAAGTCGAGAATAAGTAACTAAGTGTTGACTACCCCAAAACTGAGGAACGTATTTAAGCAAGGATATGAGCTCCAAAGAGAAATCCTCTTTATATGTCCGGATGTCCCGTTTATGTATCCAGAATATGCAACAGTGGCAGAAAAAAAACAGGTCATATTAGGTGCAGTTTCGGGAGAGCACTGCTTGTTCATATTGACAAGGGACAAGGGATAATGGAAATTCCGAAATAAGCAAGGAAAGTGGATTCCAGAAACAGGTTTTCTCGGAGGTTCTACGGTTTGAAGAATACATATTTGTTTCTTTGCCCATATTTGTTTCTATAAGGTCAAGGAGAATTTGATCATAAGTCTTTTCTTCCGGAAGTTTTTAGGATGATCTGGTTTGACCAATTGCACGTAGTAAGGAAAGCATAAATTACCACCAATAGCATCACGTACCAGGTTGTTTAAAGGGTATAGGGAGACAATTGAGAGCATAATTGGTTAAACAGATCTCTGGAGAGGATAACATGGCTGATCAAGAACCAAAGGTTTTGAATGAGAGCAGTGGTAGTAGAATATATCAGAATTGAGCAGACAGAAACCTATAATTTTAACTTAATGTAGATTTTTCTTAGTCAATACTTCACTTCTTTTAACCTCTGCTTTCTGTATCCACACAGATATATCCGCCATATAATAAAACAAAGAATATATAAAGAAAATTTTAACATCAAACTAAATATTACCAAAATCGTTTTTTATCATTAATGTTCGCTTTAATTTTTTCTTAAATTTAAATGGATTGTAACTTTTTTACGAATGTGGATATGGTACCATCTTATACGAGTAAGGCTTTGAAAAAATAGATTTTGAGGAGGGAGTCGACCCTTGCAATATTGGTACTCTGTCAACTCTGTCCGAATATCATACTTCTCAAATCGCTTTCCCACTGAATCTAATGAGACACTTTGTGTAAAAATGGAAGACGTGGCTGAAGAACTAGCTATAGATCTATTGACTGGTAGAAAGTACCATGTTTACTCTGGCAAGCAAAAAGTAAGTTCTTATTCCTTTGGCAGGATAAGACTGTGGAAGACTACCCCTTTTACCCACAAAGCTCAGATTGAACCACGTACCACTCAAAATTGGGTCAAGTAACTCAAGAAAACTTCCAGTTGGAATATTAACGAAAAGCAGATAAATCAGTAAAATAGAAAGTTTCCAACTTCAAAAAGAGCATAAGAATCACCTTATATATTATTATTATTTTCGATTTAAGTACCCCTAAACAACAAGGCTCAGTGCAGTAGAGAGTTTGACGAAAACATTCGAGAACTTTCGCTTAAAAGAAACGTCTACTAGAAACTTCATCCTATACGAGTGTACTTTGAATTTCAAGAGAACAAACTTGCAATCTCTGACAAGAAATAGCGGCAGGGATCTCGAAAACCGCTATCAATGGGTTAAAAAATTGGTTGAATATACTGAAATGAGCTATCTGACCAGCTGGGTTCTTGCAGATGAAACTGATTTCAATATCAACATGAGATGTCATAATCCTGGCTCAATTTGAGGTACATCAGCAGTTGTTGAAACATTTATTATTCGCACCTCACGTATACCATATTGGGAGCTATAACAGCCCATGATATTATTTCAGCTGAGATTAGAAAGCCTTCAAACCCCAAGAAAGTAAAGGCTGATAGGAACAGAAATATGGAAACTCATATTAAAGAGAAACGCCAAGGGAACTGTTACTGGCCATTTTATGAAGTTTATTTCTAAAAATTCAGATAAAATAGAAAAATTCCCTAAATTGAGTAAATTTTATGTAGCTATAGGAAATGCACCCACCCATATCTTAGAGGATATCGTGAAGTTGATCGTAACAAGAGGCTATAGAGCTATATATTTGCTTCCTACTTCCCTAAGCTGAATCGTATTAAAAAGGTCTAATCAGTCATATAAAGTCCAGTCAAGAGAAGTGCATTTCAGGAAACCATATATCATAGAACTATAATTAGCGAGACTAATAGAAATACTCTTCATAATATCTCGCAGCGTTTTGTTAATAACTTTCAATAAATTCCGCAATTTAATGATTAATACCAAAAGATCAAGTCATTCGACTTGATAATAAATATTATAGATATTTCGAAAAGTAAAAAGTACATTAAGAATTATCAAACGAAAAAAAAAGCTCGTTTGGACAGACTAAAATTTCAAAAAAGGGTAAAAAATAGCAATTCTTTAAACGACTCTTATTGGCTAACTTCTTCAATTACTACTAGGATTGAGGAGAAGAGCATTTTTTTTTATAAAAACGATGTGCTGTAAGGTGCAAGATATAGAAAAACTCACAATAAAATATTCTTACTTAATGACAGGCACGGCATTATAAGCACACTTCTACCTAATATGTACCTGATAATTTTAAACTTTTTTTTTAAAAAGAAAGGTGCGCTCAGTCATAAATTAGTCTGGCCAATTTTAGGATGAACTCGTTTTACCCATTTTTTGCCCTCCCTTTTTTATATTTCAGTCTATCCACACCAACTATCCACACATTGGTTCACTAGATATCTCCACATTTATAACGTTACTTCTAATAAACAATACAAAAAATTCACAAATCGGTAGATATATTTTTACATATTGAATTAGTGAAAACACAGTACCTGCCTGGGGCCAGGTGTTTTTCTCTAATCCTCCAGGGAAAAATGGGGTGCCCTGAAAAATCCTTTATATTCGATTAATAACCGCTTGTGCCCTAAATTTAGACCTGGTCATTAAAGATATCATATAAGCAAATAGCACTAAAGATACCGTCAAGGGCGATTCTAGTAAGATATTTTTATAAGATTTCCTGGCTTTAAGGTGTGTTTTAAGGTTTAATTTTGATTAGGCATAAAATGGTTACAAGTAACTTAACCATTTGATGCTACAAGGATTAAATTGTCTAATCCTGATACTTTATTTTCCAACCAATGCTTAAATTATCCAATCTTAAGTTTGTCACCTTTCTTTGCTCTTTCTATCTTTTATACGTTTTCTTTTCAATTATACATTAACCAACAATTGCCTTTTAAATATCCAACGTTTACACCAACAGTGCTTTACAATTAATACAAAACACCCTTTTCCGGATTTCCGGATTTCCCGATACAGTACAACAATAATGATAACATAATAATTCACTAAAAATATTCAAAGAATGGTACAGCTTACCAAGAATGGGTATCTTGGGTGTCTCTCTGCCAATAAACATGCTGGACATTTATATTCTTTTGGAACCTGGTGGTCTTATAGTTCTTTCCATTTAAATAACACACATGAATTTATGAAGAGTAGTACCATTGTGTCTCAATTGGTTAACTATACGGCTGAGGTTCAATGAAATGGCAAGATCTCGATTCCACAAACGATGATTTAAAGGTAAACGGATCTACATTTTCCAAACAATTTATATTGTCACATATTTAACTAAAAGATGAAAAGAAGAACACAAATAAAAAGAAAAGATGAGTAATATTGTTTATTTAGTTGTTGGGTTTTAAGATCTAAAATAATATACCAAGTTTTTTTATGCTTAAGTTGGGTGCTTTGTTGGGAAGAGGTGTCTCAGTGACATCCTGGCCTAGCAACACCCGAGTTCTCATACATTCATTATAGCATATATTCTCCCCCATTATAAACAAAGATATATATATATACATACAATACTTCAAATTAAATGAAACTTGCTATAAAAGAATCTTACGCATTATTCAATAAAGATGTAATTATAAAATGTAGAATATATAAATATCGATATGTGAATGAAACCTTACATCCGCAAAAGAGTGTAGATACAGTGCTATTTATAACAGACAAGAGGTAGGAAATGATAAAGGGCAAAAAAGAACTCCCTCGGGTAACTCCCTGTGGTCACCTATATTCTCTTTCTGTAGTGATAATGGATCTAATAAGGGTCTTAAGCCATAATTTGGGTATATCAATAAAGCCGTCTCACAGAATATTTTAAAGCGGAATTGCAGAATTGCAAAGTTGCAGAATCGCAGACTAACAGAATTATAAAAGTAAAAATATTACAGTAAGTAAAATCATATAATTCAATGTTTAAAGCGCAAGAAAGCTATAAAAAGTCACATAGCAATCTTCAAGAAGGGTCTTGAATGAAATGAAGTATGCTTATACATGCTATAATTTAGTATTTACGCTGGACATTTCTAAAATACTGTAATTAGAATATAAGTTTGCATTATATCGAGATACTTATATATAAGAAATGATGTTGGTTTGTACATATCAATTAAAAGTATAGTATGAATCGATATATTTACTCATAAATCTTGTGCCTTGTATATATTCATACAATTATTCTTATAAAAGAATAATATATATTTGCTGTATACAGTACATAAATACTCATGTCAGAGGATCCCTATCTAGTGCAATAGTTAGCGCATCCTCAATTGAGGTCTAATACGCTCTAGTAGAGAATATTTACATATATGAGTGTAAGTGTGTGCGTTTGAATTTGTGGCTCAACCTATTGTAAATGTTCTAACAATACAGTACGCACGCGGTCAACGAAAGTTGATGTATGTGGGTGGTTACATATATCTTTTTTTTTTTGGTCGCAAAGAATGTGGCCGTCATTTTGATCTACTATACTCAAAATTGCAGTGGTATGTTGATAGTAGACTTGTATTTATATGTCTCAATATACAGATGTCTCTTGGCTCTACCTATTAAAACACACGCTAAAGAAAGAAGAAGAAAAAATAATTGTACACGAAGCCTTTAAATATAAAGAGTGATCAAAGAATGCAATAAAAACATCAAACAAAGTATTCAATATTCTTTTACTATTCTCGATTTCAATTATATATTTCCAACTCTTTTAAAGAGTTTCTTTTTTTTTTCTTTTTTCTTTTTTTTAAGTTATTTATATTATCTCTTTTGATGAGAATCAAAGACATAAAATCTGTCTTTGTAGGGCTAGCACTTCTCGGAGTGACCAATGGAGCAGTAATGCACAGTAGCAACACGCTTGGTTATATGAATACCACAGATGACTTTTTCGTAAATACCGATTTTCATAATATCTTACGGGCGACTACTATTCGAGCTCCATACGAGCAGCCGCCAAAGTCTTTTGATCGCATTGCACACCCAAGGCCTCCAATTTTTGCCGACCCTAGATACCACAGAGTTGTTCCAACAAATTCTTGGATCAGCAACCTATTTTACCCCAGTCTCAACGATCTTGCTCCAACCACACCTGACCCATATATAATTCGGATTCTTGACGACTTTGGTGGCACTCGAGGTCTTTCCATTTCTCAACCATCCGTAAAGGTTAGTTGTCGGGTATGGGATGTCTTGATAGAAACTGGAACATCATATTCTGAAAAAAAAATCGGTACGATAGTACTATGGTACCTACCCACAAATGAACAATGTTCCAGAAACACAAGCAGGCTATGTTGTAAACGGAGTCGTTGTTGACTTTAGATTCACAGCTAAAGAGTGGACCAATTCCAGACCTAAGCTTTTGGTAAACTATTGGGATCATTTTGGCACCTCGCTGCAATTATCAACACCAGAAAATTCGGAGCAGCACATCACGTTCCCGTTATCCCGTGGGATGGCATACGTTACAGGAAATTATGTTGGCCTAACTCCACAATTCTACACACAACATGCTATTATTTCAGTTCATTCTGAAAGCACACCAGGCGCAGATATGTACTCTGGTAGAAAATTTAAAATTATGTTCAATGACAATCCGACTAGCACATACTTGATATACGTTCTCGGCGAGAAGCCTTTGACACTTCAAAAGGTCGGAATGAATAACCTTATTGCGTCCGAGCCATACAGTGGTATCATTCGTATTGCCAAGTTACCTTCCCCAGAGCACGAAACACTGTTAGATAATCAGCATGATGTGTGGGCCACAGGCGGAGAGCTAGTAGCCAGTAGTGATGGGTAAATATAAGCTACACATTGCATAATAGAAAAAGAAAGAAAGAGAAGATAGTAGCTAACTTATATTACACACAGTTCATCAGCAACATATAGTATTAAATGGAAAGTTGTTGGAAATCCCCAAAGAACTCTGCTCACATATGCGTACCCTCATCACATAAACTCATTTGCTGGAGATATCCAAAAAACCGGAATGCATCTTGAATCTTCCACCAAGGGAATGATGACCGCCGTACTTGGAGATGTATGGACCCTCAATGAAAACCATCTCAGCAACGTTACTTGGCTTCCGCTGAATCCTATACCAGAGGCTTCGACCCGCAACGAGATTATGCGCACAATAGAGCTTGACATCCATTCAAATTATGCTGCGGAAACCCAGAAAGGAGACAACTATTTTTCTGGAAAAGGGCTACAAAAGTTTGCTATGCTAGCACTGATATTGAATAAGCCCAAAGAGACATTTTTGCACAATCCAGAGCTTGCCAAAATCTCTTTGGAGAAGATCAAGGCTGCATTCACTCCATATCTTGAAAACAAACAAGAAGATCCGTACAAATACGATGTTGTATACAAGGGAATTGTTGCCAAAGACGGGCTACCTCGAATAATGGGCGGTACTGGTAACCCTGATGCAGAGTTTGGCCACACTTACTACAATGACCACCACTATCATCAAGGGTATCTGGTTGTAACAGGTACTGGAATATCCGTGTAACCCAAAAAATAAAAGAAAATAACGGTGTGGACATATACATATATACATATGTACAAATAAACATTATATTTAATATTTCATATGCTCAAATTAGCTGCCATTATACACCATCTTGATCCAAAGTGGCGAGCTCCAGAGCTTGTAAGGTGGACAGAGACATTGATTCGGGATGTAAATTGCCCAGTAGAAGATGACCCATACTTTGCTCCTTTCCGCAATTGGGATTGGTTTGCGGGACACAGCTGGGCAGGAGGTATAAAGAATAATGGTGCTCTTGATGGCCGTGATCAAGAATCTGTACCTGAGGTAATATTTATTTTTATATCATACTTTAATCAGAGATTTGGGTTTATTGACTTTCTATCGAATCATCTTCTGTTATATACATTATAGTCTGTGAACTTTTATTGGGGTACAAAGCTGTGGGGACTGGCAACCAAAAATTCGGCAATGATCCACCTTGCAGCTTTACAGCTAGCCATAACCAAGCGTACAACATACGAGTATTTCTGGCTTTTGGACAATAACAGAAACCGACCAGCAGAAATGATAAAAAACAAGCTAGTTGGAATCTTCTTTGAACAAAAGACTGATTATGTAAGAATACTTTAATATATATATATATTGAAGGGGGTTTAAGCAAGTAATAACCAACCAGCTAATCACTCAATTGATCAATTAATCAATCAAACAATGTACTTTTGTAGACCACCTACTTCGGAAGATATCTTGAGTTTATTCATGGTATTCAGCAGCTTCCAATGACACCAGCTCTGGCAGATGATATTCGTATCCCTGCGTTTGTAAGTTTTTGTTTTTTTAGGAGGTATTGAACTGTAAGACTAATTTGTTCCCTTATTTTTCAACTGTCTAAGGTCGAAGAAGAGTGGAACCAACGTCTCTCGGCGGTTGCACCCCAAATAGAAAGTCCATGGGCGGGTGTGCTATGGCTCAACTATGCACTCATCAATCCTTCAGATGCATACCCAAGACTTAGAACTACGGAAGTTGACGATGGACAGACTCGATCATATTCTCTTTACCTAACTGCAACAAGGCCAGATTTCCGTAGACGTCGTAAGGAAACACAACTGCTAATACACATAATTTTTCTTTCTCTTTTTTCTCTCTTAGCCTGTAGACCTAATTTTTTTCTTTATCTTTATATTTAGCTCTATCCAGAGTACACTCCAAAAACCCAAAGAACGAAACTGCAGTAGGTGGATATAAGCCGGCAATAAGAGGAGTACGCCACATAAGCTTTAAAGACGCAGTTACATTTGGCTCATAAATCAAGCGCAAAATTATTACTCATGGCAGTTTAATTATACCACAGATGCCCTAAATAACCTTTATATACGTTCGAAATATTCTAAATACTCTAATTATTATAATCATATGCTTTATTTTAATAATTTGAATCCGTACCATAGTCTATTAACCCACATATATACAGAGAGAAGTAAGAGAGAAATATTCTTGAATTCACAAACTATTATTGAGTAAATGTTAATAGTAGTCTAGTTATTTTCTAACCTTATGCTCATATTTATATAAATTAATATCGTAATATCTTACCCATGAGTGAAGTATTGATATATACAAGCTTAATTTGCTTCAAGCCAAACAGTAGAACTGGTGACTATTAGTATCAGATGTATTATAATTGGAGATACCTTACCAGCCTTGTAAATTAGCTGGATATATATCAACTCTTTTGCTTCCAATAAACAATGCCAATACAATTGATACATACCAAAAAAGAAAAGCCAATGCATTTTGGGCAAGTCAGTTAAAATATAAATTCCATATACATTGTGCCCTTGTTTTATTTAAGGAAAGGAAATTTGACAGTGTATGTATGTATATGTATATGTATATGTATAGTGTGTGTATAATATGTGGGAAATGTGTTGATTTCCCGCTCAACTATGATTTTCTGCACAAAGTATCACTTGCAAGGTTCTTATCTTTACCCTTGCAGATTCAAACCCTTAAAATCACCCTTTTATTCTTCTATACCTTACTAATATAAGATTTTACAGGCAGCGTATTTTATATTACAATAATCTATGCAACACAATCGGTAAAGAAACAATGTAAGTAATTAATAAAAGTACATATTTATTTTATTTTGGTACAGAAAATATATCCTTTGTTCCTAACCTGACAAAGTGGTCCTGACCAATGTCTGCAGACACTTTTTGTTCTATATTCCTTTCTTTTTATTCTTTAACAGAAAACAACCTTCCTGTTGTATATTACTGAGGTGCGGCGGGCTAGATGTGTATTGCATAATACCAAACTGGTCAAATATAGTGAACGCGGGTTGAAAAGCAAATTTAATAAAGAAAAATGTATGCCAACTATTTATCTACTTTAGGACATTCTAAAGCTGTATAAACGAACTCCAACAATTGATACAATGAGCAACACATACACACACACACACACACACACACACACACACACACACACACACACACACACACACACACGCACACGCACACGCACACGCACACGCACATTCAAATGCTCTGTTACCACTTGGTGTAGACAAGCCAAAAAGTTCAAAATTAGTTCAAGTGCATAATAGATAAAGTTAGTGTTCATAGTATCATCTCTTCTATCTCATGAAAAAAACTTTTATCGTGAGGCTTTCTAGGACTTGCACCATATAATATATCTCTTCCATCAAAAGCATGATATTCTTCTTGATCCAAGTGACAATGAAAGAATAATATCCAGTTAGAATCGCCTGAATTTTGTTTTAAAATTTAATCCGAAAATAAGGCTTACATTTTGAACTTTTTAAAACCTTTTAGTCTATTCACACCAGCCGTTTAGACAAAATTGTACATTATAAAACAGTCTATTATACAGTCTTTAAACATATCATTAGTACTACATTTCTCTACTTGAGATTGAGACTATTCTCGAAAAAAAATATTGACAAATAATATTAGTGTTTAAAATGTCTTGTAATAACAAATACTAGTTAGAGTTGTAAGTCCAAATAGAAAGAGTATAAAGAGGTTGGTATAGATGCTATATAAGCATTCCAAAAACAAACAAAAACTGCTGGAGTACAATTGTATTGTGAATAATATAAGACAGAGAGAATAAAACTACACCTTCACTTATATCAAGATGTACAAAGAACGTGCGAAGTAGTGATAAACATAAGTAAAGATGGCAACTGAAAATGCAATACGAAAAAGAGCTTACCAGACAAAAGATAAAGGCAAACAAAGTATGCTCAACTGAGAGTAATACATACATAGTACATTAATACATATTGAGAAAACTAATAATTTGTATTACCGTTTTATTAGTGGAAAAGGATGTTGGCGACCAAATTTTTTTTTATTATAATCCGTTTAATTTAGTTATCATTGCTTTTGGTACCGGCATGAAAGGCAAATATGCTACAAAGTTTAAAGGTTATTGTGTAGGAGGTGTGGGTGTTTTGTACCGAGCATTGAAGAGTAAGGAAATGAGTGGAGATTTTCTTGTGGCGGACGTTGACAAGTTCAGAGTGCCCAAGGTAAGCCTAGTAAGCTTAACACATTTGTAAGGCTTGGTTAACAATGCTTTTATTTCTTTGCTCTAAAGATTTTCCAATTTTGTAATCTTACCAACTTCACAAATGTATTGGTTGCTTTCATAATAGCCCTCGCTTGCCAAAGTTGTAGGATGATTTGGGATGGAGATGCTAATGGCTCAAAAATATATACCAGGTCACAGAAGAGGCTTTAAATAGCCGCGATTGACCAACTCTATTTTTTAGAGACGAGTATCCTATTCTTTACAAACTATATCGCCGTATAGGGCACGGGTTTCTTTCCGCAGGAATTTACATTTCTACACGTAAAATATTATACAAAAAATATAAAAACTAGCATTGGTTTGTTTCACTTTTCTTTTTCATTTTTCATCTGAAATTAAACACCTGTTGGTCTAAAAAGAATCTCAATTTGCCTTGATCTCAAGTAGAAACATTATAGTATCAGTATAGTATACCACAGTAATTCTCTCATAATCTCATCTGGAAATCAATTGTTTGTGTGACCCAGGTATCTAAATATTTCAATATTAGAGGACAGTAAGTCAACTTATCAAAGACCCGAGTATTTGTACGCATGCCAAAAATATCACTGTTACCAATTGAGTTCTTGTAGAATAAATGAATTAAATAAATAAATAAAAGACGTAGATATTTTTTGAACATTTCAAGGAATCATCAGTATTTTGTGAAACCAGACAGATTATTGGCTGCATAGCGAAAAAGTTTTCCAAACAAGTAAAATGTAACTTGATAAGCCAACAGGACAATTTAGATACAATACTAATATTCTCATTATAAGCTAGAAAATGATACATATATTTTTTCTTAAAGAAAAGTGAAAACATGTATGTATAATGGGCTTATAATGGTATTTCAACGTAGTTTAGCTATCTATATCATTCATTTTTAAAGATAAAATTCTTCACACTAGGCTTGGCATCTTGAAGTTCTTTTACCATGTTAAAAGTCAGTATATATATATTTATAACAAGGAAGTCATTATTAATGTAGTTTTTTTTTCTTTATTAAAGTAACATCGATCTAGATTTTATTTGAGTCAAAATCTCATCGTTATTAAAACAGTCGAATGGTTCCCGAAAGCCATGTATTATATCAGCATAAATTTGCGTTAAATGCTTCTAAATGAAAATAATAGTATTAATATTATACGTAAAGAAGAGAAAATATATTTTGCTTCCCCAGATTCTGGAGAGAGTTCCCGTTTCAAAAAGCAATGCCTGTTACTAGCAAGTAATGAGTTTCTTAATATACACACACACGAATATATATAAATAGTATTCTAACTGTTGAAGACTGATAAGGCTAGTTGGTGATACATGTAATTATAAAAAAAAATATAAGCTCGGCTTGTTACATGCAGCATTGTGTATAACGCTATTATATGTGCTGTAGAAGAAAAAAAAATTCGATCAAAGAGCAAAGCCAATTATAGACTTTTTATTTTATTTCTGTATTCATTCAGAAAATAAAATAAACACAGCCACGGGTTTTTGATTGGGTCAAATATTATATAATTATGTTCCCTCTAAGGTTTGGCGCGTTGTGTGCACAGGAATTTATTTATTTATTTGTTTGTTTGTTTTTTCTTTTTTCCTTCTTTCTGGTGGTGTACCCATCCAAACACAGACAAAGAAAAACAAGACCAAGGGCAAGAATTACCAGATCCAAGCCTTAACCTGTACCAACTCCCTAAAATAAATAAATCAAATAAAGACGCAAGTAAAGAGAAATAATATAGCCGAGCTTTTTATATCTTCACTAAACTCTTCCAAAGTATTTGTAGCTTTCAATATATGCTTAACAAGAAGCATATACTATACTATAATACAATACAATATAATATAATGAAACGTAGTAATAAAAAGGGGGGAAAGGGACAAGGTAAAAAATATATAGAGTGCCGTGAGGAATCTATAAGCCAAGATATGATAAGATAATGATAGGTGGTTCAAGACTATTCTTTATCTAAACCACATGCTTTCAATATCACCAAAAGAGAAATGTGGGAGTGGGGGTCAAGTATTATATACTAAGATTACAGTCTCGCTACTCTTTTCAAGAGTCTGTGTTATTGAAAAAATTAGTAGATAGTAAATACACACGACTTTTTTTCTTCTTTAATTTTATAGAGTAAAAACAGATCTTTCTTTGTACAGTCTATCCTTGAGACTCTTAACCCAAGATGACCAAAGCCAATTTTGTACAAATATCTTGTTATATATATATACATATATCTAAGAGACCACCTGTTCCACAGATACTTCACTTATATAATAGGCTTTAGGCTCATTAAGGCCCGCACTTGCGTAGGTATTTTATTGTGCTGATATTATAGATTTACAAATAGCCATAAAAAACGAACCTTTTTAGCAATACATTTATCGAAGCATTACCAATTCTATACACAAAGCCTTGTCGTTAATTTGTATTGTTGCTGTTACTGTTGTTGTTGTTTTCTTAAAAAAATATGTATGTGTATATGTATATATTTGGAATATTGTACTTGGAACATAAGAAAAGGAAAAAGAGAGATTATATCACATATGTCATAACAACAGACCGGTGTACAAGATGGATAAAAGATTATAATATTATGATACGCATTTTGTTTTATATGTAAAAACCTTATTTTCGAAAATGATCGATTGTTTTCTCTCTCTTCTTTTTTACAAGGGACCCACAACTCCTTTTAATACTTACATGAAATATAATCACGAAATCGTACTTACCATGTAATGTGCATGAGTATTCTAAGCTTATACTTATTTAATACATATATACATATATATATATACTGTTAAGATAATTCCTGTTCTCTTATTTTTATTTCCTAGAAAAGAAAACAAAAAACAGGAGAATTTTATGTATGTCATCAAAAAGGTACACACACACACACACATATATATATATTCTAGTTTCCGAAAATATACAAGCAAAAAAAAACTATAAAATAATTATCTGTATAAGAAAAAAAGAGGGGATAAAGCGAGAGAAGGGAAAAAGAAAGAAATAAGAAACAAAAGCGGTTGTAGAACTAGAAGCAGTTATCCTTTTCTTTTTTACCAAGATTTTCTATTACCTTTTTGTATACCCACCAGCCAAAAAGAAGCGCTAGGCCGAATATCAAGTATTGAATATATAATATGTAAAGGAGAGAAATAAGCTTGTACAGCAATAATATTCCCTAGTTTACCAAAAACAGTCATAATGGCAGTTTATTCATATATATCTTTTCAGTGCCACATAAGCACGAAAGCTACTGTCATTGTCACTTTGTTAAGAATGATAATGTGCAGCTTTTCTAATTCATAATTTATAGTGTCAATACTGTAAATTATAAACATATTAAGTAAGGTCCCCAAATTTAGAGACAATTTCAGGCACATACATACACATATGATCCATTCAGCCCTTTAATGTATGTATCAGCACTACATTCAGGATATCAAGAAATAAACCGATAAACAAAAGTTGATGTCAAAAGGTACTGTGAAAAAAAAAACCAAAAAAAAATAAGACTAATTTCTGCCCATGACCCACAAAAATCGTTTGTTTTACAAATCATAATACACACACAAATATATATATATATATCCTTGCATATATTTTAAAGAGGGTTTTTTTTCAAGTTCTAAATGATGCTTTTGAATGCCATATTTTCTTTCTCTTTGTCTCACATATAAATATAGATATAGAAAGATACTTGCCTCACAGTCCGATAAAAGCGCCCCAATAAACCTCTATTATTGTTATTTTCATTATTTATGTAGAGGTATCATATAGGTGTAACTTTATAAGTATCAATTTAGTAAGATTATTAGCGAGGGTAATATATATATAAGCAAGAGCAGGCGACGCAAAAATAAGGAATATAATCATTGATATTTTATTACCTTCTTTCAAATATATACAGCCATTATTAACATTAACATTAACATTAACATTACCATTACCATTATGCTATATATATAAAAGAAGAACAGGGAAAAAATCAACTGTATATATCTATATATCTATATACGTGTATATGTGTATATATTACAAGGAATATAATGACAATCTTAACCGTGTTCAGTGTCCGATAAACTTGTTTCAATAAATAGCTTATAGTATACTACATTTAGTGGTTGTTTTATTTCATTTATATCAAGTAATCAACATAGGTAGATAATATAAGAGATCCTCTTCATAAATGAATTAAAAGCCGTAAACAAGTTTGTGTTCCGGTTGGTAATTCACTCTTAACAAACTATACAAAAGCAATTGAATAAATAAAGGAATAAAAAGGGAAAAAAAGATGCGTAAAATTTAATTATATTGAAGTAACAAAAGAAAATTTTGCTTTCTTAAACAAAACAAAAAAAAGGAGCATATTAAGTTTCATATAGAACAAGCGTAATGGTACGATAACAGTAATGATAGTAATAATAGAGAGATATAGTATTTTTCATTTTTTTAAAGGATATAGATTGCGCTTCACGCGCTATACATAAGGTTATTGGTTTCGTAGACAAAAACAATTTCGATATCATAATAGCAATATTAAAAGAGGAAGATGAAAGTGAAGATAATAATGAGGATGAGTATATATAAAGAGAGAAGATAGTCGTGTAAGAATAAGATTGCTCTTGAGAGCCGAGTCAAATGCGCTGAAGAAAGGTTGCTCTCTGTTTAGGAGTTATATTCGCAAGATGAAAGGATTCAAACTCGCGCTCGTCCCAGAATCTACCCAACATATCTTGAGCAACCAATCTCCAAGCATGCTTAAAAAGTTGAGTTCGCTTTTGAACCGAAAGTACCGGTAAATAGAGTTCTTGTTTAGACTGTCTACGGCTGTAGGCTATTTTTGACTGAAGTATCTTAAAGCGACCCCAACAACAGCCGCGAGAGCGACGAGGAAGATATGTGGTCGATATCATTGCCCAAGATAATCCTTCAGAATACCCTTGCTTTAAAAGCTCGTCTTCTTCGGGTGTCCATGAGTTACGTGTGTGAGATTGACTCAGCCGGCGAGTCAAAGGTCTTTTGGTTCCCAAATCACTATTGTTGATACTATTTATGGCGTTGCTTTCGTTACCACTGTAGTAGTATGGTGGTGGTGGGATCGACATGGAAGGATCAGACCATCCCAAGGCTGAGGTTCCTTCTTTCTGCCCAGAATGAGAAGACAAAGAAGACAAAGATGAAGAAGAAGACGGCAAAGAAGAAGACGAAAAAGAAGACGGCGACGGCGACAACGGTGACAACGATGATGACGACAAAAAAGGAGAAGAAAAGGAAATATGCCGATGAGATGTAGGAACTATTTCTGGGGAGACACTGTTCAACAGAGAAGACCAGGTAGAAGGATGTTGAGTTTGCTGGTGATTAGGATATATTGATGGTGTGTAATTTTGTGTATCATAGTTAAGCGAATCCAGACTATAGTCCCCAGATTGATGTCGAGTAGAGTTTGAGGTAGAACAAAGAAGCTTTTTTATATCCATGGCAACAACGATAGTATTTGTATTTGTATTGGTATTAATTTAATGCTTTGAGTTTCAAGACGAGACAAGGCGAGGTAAAATGACAAGATTACTATTCTTTTCTATTTTATATATTAGATACATCCTTTTTATATATATACATATACATATACATATACATATGATCAACATCAACCTCTTGTGCTTGGTCAAAAAGTATATTAAGAATAAGAGTAACAATATATATATATACTAGACCCTGAGTGCCTTTGTATTCAAAGAATGCTTTACATGATAACGAAAGGAGGCTATAATATATGGCAATTGATGTTACTACGGTAAATAAATTGCATATGTATATGCATATATTTACACCTATCATCTATACGCCGACATTAATTTTTATTGTAATATATTTTCTTCCCTATAAATAATTATTTACCTTGGCGTTCTTCCAAAATAAAATACTATACCAATAAATACAACACAATATAAAAGCCCTTGGTTTATTTTGCAAGTTCAGTAAAAGTTTCTAGTCCATGCAACTCAAACCCTTGTTCCCGCATTTAATACTAACATAGACACTACAAGAATTATTATTAAGTTATTTCGAAAACCCCTCCAGCCATCCTAATCCTTTTCCCCCTCTTATATTATACTATTTTATTTTATTTATTATTCTTATTCTTATTCTTATTTTGAGGTTCATTGGCTAGAGTCCCCTATTTTTCTTTTCGTGGCTAGAGTAGTATAACGAGATATGAGCTTGGTCAATTTTTTTGTGCTATCCATGTTTACGCTTTTTCCGAAACAAAAATAGCTTCTTTTGGATCAGAATTTTCAGTTTTCAACATCTCATTTGGAAGTACACACCCGTGTATCAGTCTATGTGTATCTGTGTCCGTGTATGTGTCTGTTTTTGCGTAGATACCAGGTCATTGTGTTAGAAGGAGAGATGAGATATGGTACGATAATATATATCCCAAAAGCCCCTCACATATATCTCAAGTCTACCATCAACAAAATATTATAATTGAATTTTGATTTTTTTATATTGGCTGATTAAATAAGCATATATATGTATATAAAAAATAGAGTAGCATGTGGAATCATTAAAGAATAAAATATAAATAAAAGAAAAAAAAAACGAGGGGAAAACAATTAATGATTTTTTGTTTTGATTTTGCTTTTGCTTTTGCTTTTGATTTTTTATTGTTGTTTGTTTGTAAGTATCCTTTCTGCTGCACTTCTAGAACATTTCCGAGTGTATTCATCATAATGAAAACAATAGGGAGCTTGGTTCATAACAGACGCGTAGTTTTATTCTATTTTTATTATATTATATTATTATTTTTCTCGATGGTTTTGTGTAGTTCCTCCTGTCACTCACAGATATTTTTTTTTAAAGTTTGATCTTAGTTTTACAATACTAAACTTCCATACTATTAAGAAATACACAAATATATATAAATGTAAATTTAAATTTAAATAACCAAATAAATACACGCAGTCATACAATCCTACAGTCCTACAGTCCTACAGTCATATACACATAAAAGTGTGCATGTGTGTGTATGCATGTGTGTATGTATGTATATATATGTATATATCTAGATGCTTTGTTCAGAACTTGGATTCTTCTGAAAGAACAAGAAAATCGATCACATGTGTATAAAACATAAAGCAAAGGAAAACACACGTGTAGCCTTGCAAGGTTAGTAACTTGAATAAACTCAAAGAAACCCATCATAAAAAACCTAGCTTAAAGAATCTTAAGATCCTCGAGACTTTTCTTGTTTGTAGCAGTTGGTACTTTAAAAAAATGAATATATAAGAAAGATTAATTAGTTTCCATAGTGATTCAATATTGAGGTATTTTCGAATATTCTTATTTTAGAAAAATGCAATTCGTTAATTTAGCAATTGAAGAGGAGGTTTAAATATTTAGAGTATATAAACGCCAAAGATACAAAGGCACACGTTTATTGGTGCAAAAAAGGGTCCTTTCTGTAATACACAAAATGTACTAGACACCGATCGTTCCCAAGTACTTTAAGCACGAATTTCTCTATTTTTAAAGAATAATCAAAGACAGTAATTTTATCTTGAACACGTTCAAAGAAGTAAAAAATAAAATAAAATGGCTAAATAGAAACAGACCCTCTCACACTCACACACTGACAAGTATATCGCCAAATCATTAATAACCACGTTTAGGACCCCATATTCACTCCTTTAGCTTAATCTTTTACTCGAAAGGGAAATTCTCCAAAGGCACAGACTCGGCTTTTAATCCTAATAATAATATACAGAATTATTTATACGGATCTGTACAAACAAATACACATACATACATACATACATATTATATATATAATTTCACCCCTTCTTTTTTTCTTTCTATCTTTCTTTCTTTCTTAGTTCTAATTATGATTCTTCTCTTCTACCTCTTTATCTCTATCTTTATTTGTTTGTGATAAATTTGGAAAGGGTTTCTTTTATTTCTTTTTAGTTTATAGCCATATTTGACTATGGATAGAGTGATTAATATCTACCCCTCCCCTCCCCTTTATTTATTTATTTATTTTAGTTGAATATAGAGTATTAGGGTGAAAAGTGAAAGGTCAAGGGTGATGCGAAGAAGAAAAAGAAAAAGCGAGTTTGATCAGAATCAATGTTCAGTCCATTTTTTCCCACTACAATTGACTAAAATATATTCTAGTAATTTCCTCTGAAAGAAAGCAATTTCTTGATTAAAATAAAATAAAATAAAATAAAATAAAATAAAATAAAATAAAATAAAATAAAAGCCAAGTGTGATTTTTATTATTCTTTATGTACAAGAAGCACGATTATTTTGGTTTACACAATAAAATATAACCAATATATATCTCCAGGAATTTGCTTTTAATGAAATACCAATATTATTGTTAATAAGAGATCTATAGATCTATAGGTATATAGGTAGACAGATAAAGAGAGCCAATAGTTTGGTAAATGATATGCAATCAACAACTTTTATATTTTCAATAACCCCAAAGTTGTCGTTTAATCCCTGCGTATGAATACAACCTGTTAGTACAGTATTTGTAAGGGATTCGATCTAAATGTCCTTTTTGTTTCTTCTTCTTATTCAGTGTGTTCGTCAATACAGATAAACAGACGATCACGGTGATGTAGTGTGTGAATTGGGAGATCAGGTTAATAATTACAATAATAATAAGTAAATAAACCCTAAATCGAATCATATGGAGTAGAAATAAAAGACACTGTAGACACATCGATCAATAAAGTAAGTTATACACATATATAGGAGAACTTTTATAAGATTTTTATAAGATCATCATAACACAATACAATACAATACAATACATTACAACACGATTGAACTCAACCAAACTCAACTCATTTTACTTCAATTCAATTCAATCTAGAAGGAGAAATTCTTGAGCACCTTACTAAATACAAGAACCAATTACCCGGAGATAAACCTTGCATTATTTTTTCCCGTTACTATTTCTACTATTCAATGCCAAGGTCAAAAACAAAAACAAGAACAAGGGCAAAGATAGAGTCATCGCTAAATTACACAGTCAAGATAAGCAAAAAGAAATATTATAATAATCATATGTCTCCATGCCAACCTTTTGTTTGCGTATTTTCTTCTAATTACTTTATTTTTGGAATCAAAAAAACTTGTCCCAATCTTGCTCTTGTAGTGTATGTGCTTGCTGGGCGGCAACATTAGCATTGCCCTTTGCACGTCCCATAAAGTGCTCGCGAATCATTTGCAGTCGCTCCACAGCTTGTCTTGGTGCCTTTTGGGTATCGCTTTGCACTTCTTGTACTTCCTTTTGTGCCTCTTTAACCAAAGCTTGAACAGCAGGCGGTAGCCCATAGACGTCTTCAGAGTATCGGGCTTCCGAAAGATAAGCTACAATATCATCAGCCCCTAGTAGTCTAGCAAGGTTCTGCTCCAAAATCTCTTTTTCAGCAACACTGTGATCATGGTCTGCCTGATGGCGGTAGGATGTGTATGTGTTTGAGTCTGTGTAGAGATCGTCGCTATGGATTTCATCATTGTACATTCCAGAATTCAAAAATGCCGCAATTTCGGCACCATCCCCAGGGTGTTCAATAGGACGACTCAAAAAAGAGGCAGCCTGAGAATGTTGGTGTCCAGTCAATGGCGAAAATATCGAAGGGTTTACATTTGCATTTGAGAAAATTAGTTCTGGTTGTTCTTCTGAACGAATGAAATGATCATTCGTCTGGCCGGTGAGTTCAGGTGGCTGGGAACGGAACTTTTGTTTCTGTTCAGTAGTGGCAGGTGTGTAACGACTACTACTGCCAAGTGTCTCGTCGTGGCGAATAGTTGTTTGCCTTGACGATCCTGACTTATCTGCCCACATTTCTTGATGTCAAACCAAATATATTTTATATATATGTATATCAATATATATATGTATATATATTTATATAAATGGTAAATTTCAAGCAGGGCCCAGGTGAAATGAATTATAGTGTTTCAACTTGAGATTGAGACGATGTTAGTTTTTTTTTGGGCGAATCAAAATTCATTTTTAGACAATTTGCTTACCTTTTTTGGACAAACGAAAAGAGAATCGAGACACAAAAGAATATAATTTGGGATATAAAGGGGATTTAGTTGAGAAAAGATAAAAGTAAAAACAAGAGTCTGCTAAAAGGTACCCACAGAGTGGTTAATCAATTATTATTATTTTGTCTGTAAGAAGCATTTTATTAAGCTTGGGAGGTCTGGTGACACTCAAAAGAGGATAATCAAAAGAGTGATCACAGCATTTGTTTGGAGGGTTTTCTGGCTGGTTAATCAATTATAAAAATACAGTTGATTAAACTTGTCTTTTTTTAACCATACAAAAATACAAATATGAATACTGTGTTATAAGAGATACTATACCTCAAAGATAGAATTCTTTCTATGAGCGTGAACTCAACATATTTTAACAAAGCTCTTGGCGAAATATAGTATTATATTCAATACTTAACATAGAAAAAATATCCACTCAGTAAAGAACATCGTGTATGAGCATCTACTTGACATTTCATTAATTAGACTGCCAGCCCCCCTTCAAATTACAGATCAAATATTACCAGAGAACACAATTATTATACTCCCTCGACTTTCTGCCTTTATGAATGAAAAAAAAAACACCAATCCTCAATAGACTGCCTACAATTCCAGTCAACAAGGCTACTCTTTCGAGAGATCCTCAAACAATTATTCCGGTCTTGAGATAAAATTTGAATATTTATGTACAGCTTCCTGAGCAGTGACAGAAACAACCCCAACCATAACCATAACAACCTATACTCCTAAAACTCTTTGCGGTTTCCCTCGTCTAGTTTTAAGTGGAAATTTATTAAACTAGACGGTAAGAATGTTAAGTCATTGTTCGAGCAGAATCTACAGAAATTGTAGATAGTTTCCGAGTATGTACAATGGATCCTGGGAGAATAGATACCTCCAATTCATATCACGGTGATGATGGTATAGGACGCTTAACAACCAAAGAATACTATGATGTATCTGGTAGCGCTAAGTGAATGAGAAATGAAGATGCAAGGAAAGCGATCCATGGAATCAAGGAAGTTGAAACACATATCTTGTCAGTAAAAAAAAACACCGGGAGAGCAAATTCTACGGAATATCCAATATATAATAGCCAATATGCCTATTCTATTCAATTTTTACAGATTTAGAATAGCTGAAGTATATTGAAAAAAAAGTAAAGGTAGAAAGAAGGTTCTAGACAATTGTTCCAATATCATTATCCATGGGTCTATAAAATATAACAAAAACCGAATAAAGAAGAAAAGGAAAAGCTTTAATCGAAAAAGAAAGGTCGTATAGCAAATAGCCGGAATCCTGAAAGTGCATACCAGCCTATACAGCCTAGATAATAAGGTGGTCACTTATTGTTTGTATCCAATTTCATCTATAACTATTTAAGATATGTTTGCAACAACTGTAATTTTTTTTTGAAATAGGGATATCATGGCGGCAAAAAACATGCTCTATATTATGCAGGGAATTTGAAGTGGCAATGGTAGGCCAGAAATCTTCAATCCAACCAAGACCAAGGCCAAGGCCAAGTACAACAACACAATGAACGTGGTTGTTCCTAACTTTGGTAGACGAACTTAAAGATACTTACAGGTGAAGAACATTCTAGTTATCTTTATCTTGTCTCAACTAAATCCTCTTTCTATCCCAAATTCTATTCTTTTGTCTCGATTCTCTTTTTCGTTTGTCCAAAAAAGGTAGGTATATTGTCTAAGAATGAAGTTTGATTCACCCGAAAAAAAACTAACATCATCTCAATCTCAAGTAGAAACACTGTATTCAGAAAGATGGCTGTATTTCGGAGTAACATGTGATTTTGGGCTATGAGGAAATACGCAATTTCTGAATTAGATCTCTAGGGTATTACTTGCAAAATGTTCTCACGATCAGTTCTGCCAATAGACATCCAGGACTCTATTTTTTCAATTACTTCCAGATAGCAAATGTAATTATAATGATTATAATGTTACCAGAACAACCAAATAATAATATAAGCATAGAGCACAAGACACACATATACACAAAAATAAATATAAATATAGATGTTGTTTTTTAGACATAAAAACGATCGGTAACCACCTACTTTTAGGTTTTTTTTCTAATATGTCTAATACACCAGACAATTGGTACCAGTAAGCAGACGGACTTGTGATGTCAAAGGTTACATTCCTGTGAATGACCGCGTTTTTCATTACATTTGTGGATTCTAGGGCACCATGCGTCTAAAATATATAAAAAAAAGAAATCTCCAGTTGCACAGTGCATAGTTCTTTTTCTTTGTATGGAGCCAATGAATGGCTTGTACAGAGCATAGCTCCAGCATAGCCATAGAATGTTTAACAATGGTCGTACAGCATATGATGCTAGAAAGATAAAGCACAACTTGAGTCCCTCTATTCTTCTTTCTTTCTTTTCTTTTCCTCTTTCTTTCAAACGTCTGTTCTGCGAGAAAATAAGCAATAAAGAGATAAATAAAAAAAAGAAAAAGAAGATGCCTAGTTTGTGTTGTAAATCAAAAAACAACAGTCTTAACTTTGCTTCATCTAATGCAGTCAACCAATATGCGCCAAATACGGTCATTGAACCTGTTCATTTGGGTGAGTGTACTTTAAACAATTTCTTTTAACAAAACAAAATTACACATTTCAATTATCTCAAACTAATAGATATATATTTATGCATTTGTTTGTACCTTAAGATATCTGCCTCAAGCTTGATGATCTAGAGAGCAATATTCTACAAGGAAAAGTGACTCTCACTCTTCGCTATAACAAGCCAACTCTTGTGAAATCAGAAAAAGAGCGCTCAAGCTTGGTGCTCAATGCGGAAGAATTCGTAAACGTACAAGTTAGCGGCGAGGGTGTCTCCCACACCTACGATGGCCATCATATCCAACTCTTTTGGGAAAGTCCTTTTAAAGTTGATACGGAAAGAAAGGTTGTGGTCACCTACATAGTCGATGATCCAGTTGCCGGCCTCTACTTCCAAAAGGAGGATCCATTCTTCAAAAGCAATCCTCGTTGGGCAATCACAGACCACGAACCCGAGAAGTAAATAAGAAGAAGAGAAAAAAAAAACTCAATTAGCATATTTCTATACGATATATTCAGCATATACATATTTAACATTGTGTTTTTATTTTATTTTACAGGGCTCGTTATTGGTTACCAACTATCGATTATCCAGCCATTCGAACTACTCTGACCTGGGAAATTACTGCACCATCAGAATATGTCTCATTAGCAAATGGATCTTTGGTATCTGAAGAAACCGCAGATGGCTTCACAACTACTCATTGGAAACTTGATTATCCTTGGTAAGTAAAGACTAGTGATACTATTATTCTTATTTTTTTATTTTAAATGCAAGAAGTTTATTTCCTAACTTTTTGTTTGTTTTGTTTTTCCTTGCAGTCCATCATATTTGGTTTGCTTTTCCGTGGGAGATTTTGTCTGTGTTGATGATGGTGAAGTCCAGGGAATACCGATCAAGGTAACACACACCAAAAAGTCTATTTTACCCTTCTGAAAAACAAAACAACAATATACATATTGGGATTTCAATGAGACAAAGAGAAATGATACACATCAAACCAAACCAAACATAAATATAATAATAATAATAACACTAATTAAATGGGTAGTACTACGCAGCCAAAGGAGCTGACCCAGCAGATATTTCCCGATCGTTTGACCAGACACCAGCCATGATAAAGTGGTTACAGGAGCGTGTCGGTGTAACATGTAAGTGGATCCTATTTCTACAATGGTAATTTGTAGGCTTTATAGACATACGTCTTATATATAATAATAATCGTAGTTCCATGGACCAAATATTATCAAATTGCACTTCCGGCTATTCGTGGAGCTATGGAGAATATCTCTCTGGTTAGTCTAATCATTTATTCGTACTTTTTTTTTTTTTTAAAAAAAAACAAATATTATTATTTTACACACATAAATACACACAATATACCAACCTTTATTATATATTAACATACATATATATGTATATATATATATATATACATTGCATGTCTTTATAGGTTACATGGGCAGATAGATATATTTTGGATAAAGTCAATGCCCAGGAAAGAAAGTATATGACAGATCTAGTAAATATTCATGAAATGGGTAAGAGATTGGAATCAAATTGTTAAAAGTAGAAAAATATATAATGTATGTTCTGTTAATCCTGTGTACCATATAGCACACACCTATTTTGGCGATTTGCTTGTTATTCGGCATTTCGAGCACGCATGGTTAAAGGTAACATATAAAAGAATGCTTAATTGAATATAGAAGAAAGAAAAAAAAGCATTAATTTGTGTAATGTTTCTATTTTATCTACATATATCTATACACACACCTATTTGAATATGTAGGAAAGCTGGGCTACCTACATTGAAAGTTGCAAGTATTTCTTCTTTTTATTTTCAGCATGTATTGTATATATATATATATATCTAATTGACTTCTCTAGGCTGGCTGGAGGATCACTTATCGAACGATAATTTTTCCTATGAAATGTTGCAAAATCAAATACACTACTTTAAAGAATGTGAAAAATACATGGTAAGCTTTGAGTGTACTGTGAACCTCAATTTAATCGGGGTTGTGTGTGTCGGTGTGTTTTATAATTCATTTATTTTATCCTTAAAAATAATAATACTAGCGTCCTATTGTCACTCGAAAATACGATTCTTCATGGGATATGTTTGATATGCACACATATCCCGGAGGTGCCTGGCGTATTCACATGCTCAGGAAGAGGCTCGGTGACGAGGCATTCTGGGCAGCAATTAAGCTGTATATCGAAACCTTTTCAGAAAAAACAGTCCAGACAAGCGATTTCCAGACAGCACTCGAGACTACCTCGGGACTGAATCTCACCCGCTTTTTCGACGAGTGGATCTATTCGAAAGGATACCCAAAGATCAAAGGAAAATACTCCTATGAAAAGCTCACCGGACTTGTAAAGATAGTGCTGACCCAGACACAGGAGAATGAAGCCAATAATAATAATAATAACAATAATAATAGCAATAATAATAGCAATGGCAATAACGGCAGTGGCGGTGTCCCGCTTTTTGCATTTGATCTTGATATCCAAATCTCTGACAACAAGGGTAATGTTCATCACACGACTGCCTGCTTCGACCGCGAAAATACTGTCACCGTGTTTGTTCAGCTAGACAAAGAAAATAGCCCCGAGACTCTGAGAGTCGATCCGGAAGGGAAGATACTGTTTGCTTTTGAAATGCCCGTAGACCAGGAAGTATTGGTCAATACAGCCAAGAGCAGCAAAGACGTCTTGAATCGCATCTGGGCTTACAGAGAGTTGATAAAGTCAGAGTCTAAAATTGCCCTCAAGAAAGTCCAGGAAATTATCAAGGATGAACCGTTTTATGGTGTTAGAATTCAAGGTAAGAGAAAAGAGAAAAACAAAAAGATTTGAACTGTTTCTAAAGATGTCTCTTAATTGTGGGTGCCTTTATTGTAGTTGCCAACAATTTATCTAGTCTCCAAAGCCATTTGAGTATCAAGATATTGACAGAAATTCTAGACCGTGAACAAGATCCATTGGCCCTTTCTTCCATACTCAATGCATGTCAGTTCAAGGACGTCAGGGTACGCGAGTCTGTACTTAGGTTCCTTTCCCGTGATTATACACTACCATATCGGTAAATATCACCTCTTTTTTTATATTATATATTATTTTTAGAGCAAATATTTCCAAATATGTTGTATTAAATTTTGGCTCATAAAACAAAATGACTTCATGCGCCTCACTTTTTTTTATTAGTGCCCATGCGTCTGCTCTTTTGGTTCTTGCTATTCAGCACAACCCAGAAGATATCTCTTTATTGCTCGATGTAGCTCAAGACCAAACAAAGATTGGTCAATACAGCCTTGTTCGTGGTGGTGCTTTAGAAGGTAAAACAAAAGGAAATTAAATGAGATAAAGGTGCTGAGAATCAAGTGGATATTTACTGCGAAATTATATTATTGTAGCACTTGGTTACCATCGTAGTTTACAAGGCTTCGAGTATCTTATAAATCATGTGGAATACGGTACTGAACCTACACGGGCCCGTCCCCTTGCTATCGAGGGTCTTGCTTACTCAGCACAATGGCAGGAAGAACGCCACAAGAAGCGTGCTGAGGAAGTAATCGGTAAATAAGTGTTGATTAATCTATCTTTCCTACTATACACCGCAGACATACTAATGGATCATTATCTCTTTATTATTATTTCAATAATATGATAACCTAGTTTCTCTTTTACGTGATCCCGACCCAAATGTACGGGCCCAGGCAGTAAGCTCAACCATTGGCCTGAGTATCAAATCAGCACACACCACAATGGAGTCTATTAGATACATGTATTCCAAAGACGACCAAACATGGCTGGACCGAAGGCTTTCTGAGCTAATTCATTCGGGCTCCTCCACTGCTCCCCAGTGTAGCAAGGAGTATATTGAGAAGCTTGAGGAGCGTATCAAGAAGCTTGAAGCACGACTGGAAGACAAAGATGATGCTCAAAAGACTGAATAATGATAATAATGAATAAGAAGCTGGTTTTGGTTACTGTTGTGTCTAGAACACTTGTCAAGTCGCTAAATCTATCATTTGATAGCAAATAAACGACAGCTGATGTTTATATAACTATATATACCAATACATTTTATTTTTATTTCAGTTGATCGCAATAAAGAGGCAAAACTTGTCATTTTTCTCCATTTTTGTAATATTGGAATACATGAAATGATTTATGTGTGGTATTACTGACAGGATACCTGTTTAAGTTTTGTACTAGTCAGTAATTGGTAAAATAAAGTACGTCATAGTCGCGCACAAAACAAGCTGAGGATACACAAAGTACAAGACTCTTTTATTTTTATATTATAGTTTTTATAACAAAAAACCAAAAAAAGGGCGACTTTAGTAGGAGATGTTTGTAAGCTTCTTTTCTTTTCTTTTTTTTTGGGGGGGGGGGTCTGAGGGCTGTTTTAAGGTTGATTTTTTTATTAAATACTAATCTCCCCCTCCCCCTCTCCTTATATATTAGCATGTGTGTGTGTGTGTGTGTTTCAATTTCAATTTCAATTGTTCACATTTGCTTATTGTAATTCAATAATAAAAATAAAAGATAAAAAAGACGTCTTTGTCCCACCTATATATAATATTTACCGTTAAAGCAAAGAACTTTACTCCACCCCTGCACGCAATACAATAATAATAATACTACTACTAATAAAACTCAATTCACCAAATGATTCAAAGTATTTAATGACTTACCAAAATGATACCTTGTAAGGAGGTGTCTGTCAATAATCAGGCTCAAAAGTCTTATCTTCTTCATTTCGCTAGTTTTATTCTTCTAAAACTTGGTCGTCTTCGTCTTACATAACCATCCTCCGACACATCTTCTACTGGTATTAAATTACTCCAAATTTTAATGGCACAGGTGGGCCTATCAGGAATCGTACCATCATATCACAATCGGTTAAAGATGTGTCGGAAATTCAAGGCACCAGCAAGATTTATATTCCACAAAACGATACTCAAAGTGTAACGAGGACATGTCTTCCAAGCAATTTGGATTGGTACCTTTAGTAAAATTTATAAGAGTATTAATAATAGAAAAGAAATGAAGGCTGCCTGTAATATCCCTTGAAATATTACAGTATGCTGAATTTGGTGTTTGAGAGCAGCGATACGCCCAAGTGCTTGATTGAGCTTTGAGGTCCAAAAGAATCCGGCGAAACTTTTCATGCTTAAGTTTGGTGCTTTGTTGGCTGAAGGTGTATCAGTGACATCTTGGCCTAGCCACAGTAGTCCTTATCCATCTAGTGGTTACTTGTGATGGTGTCTTGACAGTAAGGAGTTGGAATACGATGATTTCGTCCATTGATTATCAACCCACAAAGGTTTAGAGATATGAGGTTTACTTTCTCTGTGTTTTTTTTTAAAAGTACCAACTGATAGGGGTGATGTACTAAGAGACTATGTGTGTCTATATGATGTGGGTCAGCTAATTGTGTATTTACAACAGGAAAAGGTAAAAGTGCGTAAAGTTTAAAATGATTACCTTTTAATTGTGGGGACTTTTATACCTTTATATTCATATCCCTTTGTATGCTATTCATCTTAAAAGAAAATAGTGTATAGCCGTTGGATTGCTTACAGAACTTCTTCCGGCCCTTTTATTATGGGAATTGATTAATATTATTATTACCCTACAATGAGGCAAGGATCATTCTAAATTAATAATACCAACATCTAGAATGCCCTTTTTTTCTTTTTAAAAAAGTCTAATTGATACCACTACAATATTAAATAACACCATTGGAAGAACATGCCTCACATAATTGAATTTATTCTTTATTCTTTATTTTTATTTTAAAGAATACATCTCTATACATTTATCTATATGTGTATTTGTATTCAAAACTAGAAGAACAAAATGAATTGCCCTCCAAAGAAGTATCCGTTACTAGAAATTCGTTTTGTCTGGGTGATATATATATGTATATTTGAAATATAAAAATATTTTGTACATAAAAGAATAGAAAAAGAAAGGAGTAAAAAAAAGCTACCCAATTATAAAAAATAAAGTTGTAAATTTGAAATGATGTTTGTAGGGATGATTGCAATTGTATTCATGTATCCTCGCTGCCCAAACAAAGCTATTTTTATAGGCAGCAATTTGCGGGCTATTCCTAGCCCTCACGAACTACAAGAAACAAATGATAGAAAGAATAAAGTTTTCTACTATTCTCCTTGTATTATTCTTGCTTAATCATCAACTCATCATCACCAAAATCTTGAAGTGATGTCAAGTGAAAGAAAGCTTTTAATATTGTCGTGACTGGTCTACTTACACACACAGTAAATATATGATTTGTATTATTTTTTGAAACATAAGTATTATAAATATACATTATAAATCACCCATTATTTGGGACCAATATTTGAGAACACACCCTATTGTAATTATATTTATTTTAAGAGAGTACGTTTAAGAAATTAAACCAAATCATGATAAAAATCAACTGAACTGAACTGAGCTAATTAATTGTCCAAGAAGTTTGAATGGTTTTTTTTCTATGGATAAAAAACAAAAGAAGAAAAAAGAACGATTCTATTATCTTTCTAATCATGAATAAATCTAAAGCCACCCATTATCACTGTGGAAATGATGGGCGTGTACCTGGGAGTGTGAAAAAGGGGGAGACAGGGGTTAGAGGCAGAAAAGTTTAGATGGTGGCGCATTTACATTCAATCACTCCACATATGCTTGCTTAGTATTGCCACACATTGACTTTCTGACAAAGTGATATATTTACAAGCACATCTTACAACCAAATGAGACACTCTAATCAATTAAATTGCTTGCTTTCTTACATTTTTTTTTAATCTTTATGATATTGTAAAGAATTGGTTTTAATAAATACATAAATTAATAATAATATATATATATATATAAAGAAAAAGTACATAGGAATGAACGTGTGTACGTCCGTGTATAAATAAATTGACGTGTTTGTATTGATCTATGTTTTAAATCATCTAAGTCTACCAGCAGTAATCATCATCACTATCAGGAGGGATAAATCCCAGAGTAACTCTCTTGCTCTCGATCCCATTTACTTCGACAGGGCCAAAGCGAGACGGAGGCCAGATAACGTGAGTAACGATAGAGCTTATGAGTGAGATAGGTACCTAGTAAAATAAAAACAAGTACATTTTGTTTGTACATGTTTAGTAATTCATATATATATATATTTAATGTATATTTAATGTATATCTTACTGGGCCAAATAGATTACTGTCATTTGAGTGGAACCCTTCATCTCCTTCTACCCAACAGTGTCCCTTTGGCACATATACTATAGAGCCCATAAAGAATTTGCGTTAACCAACAAGAATTTGTTTTTGTTCAATTTTTTTTTAGAAAATAGTGTAGGTTATTGTACCTTTTTCAGTGCCCTGGCGTAGTTTTACAGTGTCCCCTTGAAGAGCAATGATACGTTTTGTAATTTGTCGCTTCGGGTTAGTAGGAGATCTACATGATTGAACAACCCTTTAGTATATATGTATATGTATATGTATATATAAATAAAATCAAATAGAGAAAGAGGCCCTTTTTTCATATTTATACTCTATTATTATATTATATATAAATATAAATATAAATAAATAATGTGATATTTACGTGAGCACCACTACTTGTCCTCGTTGGAATGAATGGGATGTTGCAGACCATTTATTCAATAAAACTATGTCTCGTTTCATTTGGTTACTATCTGGATTTAATGTAGGCTGTGACAAAAGTAATAGTAATAGTAAAAAAGAGAGGTATATATTAAGCATTTCAGTGTTAATGAGCGAGATTAGGAGTTTAGTGAGTAAACATGTCAGACGGTCAAGGAGAGAGTTGTTTGGGGTAAGATTTATACTACACTCTATGCTATGCTATGTTATGTTATGCTATGCTATGCTTTACCTGCATAGAGCGGCCTTCCACCTTTGATGGACTGACACCATTTTCAAGCACAAATAAAACTACGGGTACCCACGAGAGTGCTTTGAGGGTGGGAATCGTGTAAGGACTGGCCCTGAGACGTCCAAAGATGCCCATAATGACTTATGCATCTGTTCTAGGGTGGAAGATGGTTCTTTCAAAGTCACCACAAACCAAGCCACTCCAAATGGATAGGAAAGTAATGGGATTTGTTTTTTTTTGGGTATTTTTTTTTTGGTTGGACTGGTTTAACTATATTTATATACACATATGATCTGTGTATGTAAGTGAGTGAGTGAGTGAGTGAGTGAGTAAAGGTGTATTTCTCGTTAATTTTTATATTTATTTATTAAAAATGAAGTTGGGATAGGATGAGCTAAGATGGGCTGGGTTGAGGTTAGACCTGAGAGAATTTGTCGTAGGGTTAGCAGACTCTTATGATAATGCATCCCAAGAGACGGCACGGCATACAGATAGGATGGCTCTTTAGCAAGAAGGAAAGATCTGATGATCAAAGAGAATATTAATGATAGCCATACGATAGAACAAGAAGATATATATTATATATTTAAAGAAGTTCCCTTTTTATATATCTTGACAATCAATACACTAAAAAGAAAAGCATTGCTATTAATATGGATATTGAGTTAGTCAAAGTTCATCAAATACAAAAATAAAAAGACGGCATAAAGGATAAAAAGGATAGAACGACGGGCTTTAGTATATTTGGAAGGTATACGATGACAGAAAGACCAAAAATAGACCTCTTTTTCATTTCTTCTTTCTTTCTCTTCTTCCTCTCTTCTTCTGCTTCTTTGTCTCATTTTGCCTTTATATATTCTACTATCTATCCAATTTTTTTTTCCATCTTTTATCCTATTTGTTCTTGATTCTGCCTGCCTGCCTACCTGTCTGTCTGTTTGTATAGTTGTTTGTTTGTCTATTTGTTTGTTTTCTTGCTTTGACGTTTGATGAACTCGAGTTTATTAGTATATTTATTTTATTGCACATACACTAAAGAAGTGAATAAATAAATATATAAATAAATAAAAGAAATAAAATGGGTCAAGCTCGTAGTAAGCCTCATGGTTCCTTGACATTCGGTCATCTCTCAAACACAGTAACCATTCCTCCATCTCGACACGACAGCCAAGACAATGACCTCCTTTTACGACATCCTTCTTTGTACGGTCTGTCTCGCCCAAACCAAGCCGTGCACCCGAGTCATCCGGACCTAGCAATCTGTACCCAAACGCATACACAAGCGCATACGCAAACCCAAACCCAAACCCAAAAACTCACACCAACACAAACACGTTTTGAAAGAGCGGATTCGGGATACCTTGGAAGTAAACCCTCTGACGACCTTGTAGCCGACCTTGCATACATAGATCAAACTTATTATGGCCGCACGACTCAGCTTCCGAGAAAGGTCACTCGGCCTATTCCATTGATTGCCCTGAGTTTTGCTGAAGTATCCAAGGTGTCTCTACACCAGACAATGAAGATTATTCAACTCTCTAGTCGCACGTTGACACGCCTGAACTCAAACATCGGGTTACTCACAACGATGCGTAAGTTGGATTTGTGAGTACCTGTTTGTGAACACACACACGCAAGTATATATATATATACACGTATACGTATACATATGTTGTGTGTTGTGTAGTGTGTGTTATTGGTGTGCTGTGTGTGTGTGTGTGGGAGAGTAGGCCAGATTTGTGCAAATGTATCTTTGATTCTTCTTTATTAATTCATATAGCCTGTTAATAGATCCTACAATCAACTTACTGAACTGCCAGAAGAAATCGGCTATCTTCAGCAGCTAGAGTGGCTGTCAGTGGCCAGTAATCGGCTCACACATCTGCCAGTGACGATTGCTTACCTTGGTAGTTTAGCTGAACTTGATCTCTCCGAGAACCGACTCGAATATCTACCCGCCAGTATTGGTTATTTAAAGAAACTTCAGATGCTTTTATTGTCCACAAATTGCCTCCGTTCGCTGCCAGTCGAGATGGCGGGTCTGATTGGCTTGTCGACACTCGATCTATCCTACAATCCTTTGGATGTTCTGCCTGCAGAAATCATCTGCCTGCAGTATCTGCGTCGACTCAAGCTGGATGAGTGTCCACTCCTGAGTCTGGCTGACGTTGCCCTTGCGCACAATCCACCCAGCCTCAAGGAGACCTGTGCCAGGATTGCACTCCGCCACCATCTGCACACACACCCCTTGTCTGATATTCTGCTAAAGTACCTCGCGTCTTCCAAGGCGTGCAGCTGCTGCGGAGGACCATACTGGGACACATTTGTTGTACGAAAACGTCTGATCGAACGCAACGAACGGTCGGTTCCTCTTGAGTACAGACTATGTTGTGCTCACTGGACAACTGAAACCGATCGGATCCTACAAATGTTTGGCCCCCTCCCCAGTTCATCTTGTCTGCCTCCTCAGCCCACTCTCCCACCCCTCTTACCATTCCCCCATTCCAACCAACGCCCTTGTCGGCCTTGTAACACTGATGCCGTTGAAGAAGAGGAATCCAAAAAGAGGTCGTGGCGATCACAGCACAAGAAAGTCATGAACAGGAACCACTCTGGCTTTCTTAATCTATCCAAACTCAAACGTGCATCTTCCAGAAACGACAAACTGCCTTAAAAAAAGAATAATCTATATACACACACAAACAAATTGTACGACACCAAATTGCCACTACAGCTTTTTATATCCTATTTTATTTTTACAAGCGTTTTTATATATATTTATATATATATTGCACGTCCTCTCCTTTTTTCTTTTCTCTTATATATTCATATTCCTATTATTCCTATTATTCCTATTAATATTAATATTATAATCATAATTATTATCATTGTTTTGTAATATGAGCACAAGGCCTTTTCTATAGCTTAGATACCTTGTATCTTGCTAAATACAAAGTATACACTACCTAATATTCATTAAAATTAAAATTGATATTTTATTACTGCTACTGCTACTGCTACTGCTATTAGTATTACTAAAGAATATCTATGTGTGCCTTTAATAATGATAATACTTGTACTGACAGCTTATAAAGGGCTTCAACCCAATCTAAAAATCTGTCAAAAAACAAAAGATAGAAAATCACTTCGTATGAGGTAAATGATAAGTGTATTCTGTAACTAGGTTATTTATATATCTATCTATACATATATATATATATTAGCAATTTTATGGTAAGTTATACATGTACATATAAGGAGAGGGACAAGACATGAGAGTAATTGGAAAAGTGCAAAAGTGCAAAAGTGCAAAAGTGCAAAAGTGCAAAAGTCCTAAGTACATCAAAAACACAAAAATCACAGTTGGAACACATGCAAACTGGAAATAATATAATCCTGTATTGTGGCTACGCACAAACTTGATTGTTGATCGTTCCAAGAGGGTTTTGACAACCTTCATTAGTCTGATCTTAGCTGATGACTCTAATAGTCATGGTCATCAGCATAGTCATCAGCATATTAGAAAAACAGGTTAAAACCAAAAATCATAATACAAACTTACGCCCCCATTGATTAATGATCTGTTTCATCATTTACTCTATATTTATTCCTTAAAAAATTATATATGACCTTTTGCTACTAAACTAAACCCAATAAACTCACACTCTTGATTATGCTTAACTTTGGCTGTAAATTGTCAAACTAAATAGAAAGCGTCTTTTGTTATTTCCGTTGTCATTATCACTTTTTTTTTGGCACCCACACACAACACACGTCTTGCACCTTTGTACCGAAAGTACCCAACATGGTTCTCGGTATCCTTTCCAAAGGGCGATAACAGAAGCCGGGGTAGCTTGGATATCTTGAGTCTGAAGCAATATTCTTATATATATATATATATTTGCTTTTTTCCCCAAAAATAGGCACTAGGAACAGGTGTAATAAGCAAACGGCTTTTTTTTACAGTAAAGAAGCCATTAATATCAGTGTTATTCAAGTAAATTACCTGACACTCTGCTAGTTGAGAGTATAGACTCAGGTGCGATAAATAACTACACTACCAAGCCCACAGAATGGCCAAAAACAAATGCGCATTTGTATACACAAAAGTAGTACATTGAATGAATAGAAGTATGATTTCTGTTATATAGATATTCTTTGGTTACAAGTTCAGTGAATTAATTATCTGTAAATCCTGTACTTGGGAACAATCTAATGATTACTCCTTATTATTTTTCTCTTTCCAAAATTTGATAAGAAATCAACTGACTTGCACAAGAAAATAAAGAAAAATAACCTAGAGTTTGTTACATTTGTGTATAAGCTGATATTTTTCTTTGTGATTATAGATTTAAAGTAAAAGAAACAATAAGGAAGAATGCTAGTAAGAAGGATTGTCAAATATGAAATGATACCCATTGAATCTATTACTCTTCCCGTTTTCCTCATAAGCACACAGTTGCAATCACACTTTGAAAAGTCCAGTCTTATTAATTAGAGATGTGAATTGCCTTGGTGACCAATACACGTATCAGATTTGATTTGATTTGATCTGATCTGATTTGATTTAATTTGGTTTGATCTGATTTGATTTGATTTGATTTGATTTGATTTGATTTGATTTGATTTGATTTGATTTGAATTGAATTGAATTGGTTTGATTTGAATTGGTTTGGCTAGATTTGCTTTCATATATATATATATATATATTATTTGAAATGACACGAAATGACATGAAATGATATGTTATATGTGTCATTGTATGTAGATATTGCAGACAGAGTTTGAATAAGATCTTTTCCGATGCATTCAGTCTCCTATATAATAATAGGGAATGGCAGAAATATTTATTTATTTTTTGAAACAAAAAGGATAAAAGAAAAATTCAAAAGACAGAATGACAATATAGTGCATAAATGCTACTCCGTGCACGTACCAACTTTTGAAGAGCAGGTCTAGGCCCAGATTCATTACCATGAAACACATCATACATAGAGAAAACAAACAAGAATATAACATACAAAGACGCTGAGGAGATCTTATTGCTATTGGTCTAGAGCCAAACAACACAATATCCAAATCTGTAACTGCAAAAAAATAATAATAGGTTCAGGTAATTGAATTTAGACTTTGGCTTTCTGATATGTACATAATATAACTGTGGATACACTCACAACACACAACACATAACACAACCGTCTTTTTGTGACGAGTTTTGGTGTGACATGTATGGTTGAACAAAACAAAAAAAAACAGGTCTTTACTCGTCCCACTTTTGTACGATGGTACTTGGAATCTCTGACTTGTAATGACACGTTTTTATTTTTTATTTCTATTGTTTTGTACACGCATTCCCTCTATAAATATTTATAAATCAATCAATAAAGTATGCCATTTTCCAAAATAATCTTATTCTTGTTCTTTTGAGAGGGACCACGTCTTTATTACTAACCAGATATGACGTCAATACATTAGCCCATAAACACATTAACACATTAACATAGTTTTATTATTAATCCTATTGATTCTCTCTCTATATATTTTTTTATTGTATTGTATATTTATATATAAAAGGTTTGATTTGTCAAAAGAAAATATACGAATAAAGAAAGTGTGAATTGATTGTCTATTTATTTATTTATTTATTAATGAAATATAATAATTAATTTATGTACAAGAATATTTACAAGAGGGGCTCTTCTTTAAAGAAGTATAATTTATATATATATATATAGCTGCTAGACAATGGTTTCGTAGGCAGGAGATGCGATGACTGGGAAGGAGGCGGGTGAACGCAAAGCAGTTCCGTACGAGGGTACCCGAGAAAGGTTTGTCCAATCATTACAGACTCCTTCTACTAGGGCCTGGATGCATGGCAATTGTGAGATTTCTTCATAAACAGGCAGACTATCCAATTCTTCGGGAACCTCCGGAGAAATAATGACAGGGATCGCAGCTCTTAATTCTATTGAATTGAATTGTTTTTTTTTTTTTTTTTTTTAAAAAAAAACATTTAATATAAAATTACTATAGAAAAAATAAAATCGATTGCTTACCAGATACATGTCCATCAGAATTCATGAGAGACACGGTGAACTTGAGCTTGTGCTTGACTTGTATCAATTCACTGACAGTATCGCACTGGATTTGCTCAGACGAAGCAGTGTCGATCTTTTCGGTCTTGACCCATCTTCCGGACTGCGGCATCGGAAAATGGTCATCCCGACAGTATCGGATAATACGACTCTCAGCCTTATGGTGGCCTTTAGAGCGGAAGGAAGTATATTCTTTTAGGAGACAGAGTACCGACAGAACCCGTATGGTATTTGTGAGGGGTGAAATCGAAAAGGTAACAGGGATCTGGTCACTGGCCCCATACACTTTGCTGGGAACGCTAATGTCATACATAATCTTGTTTGCCCACACATTCGAGATCACAACAGACTGGGCCAGCATAAACGAAGGCCGCAATCGACGGGAGATGTGGAGATATCGGCTGGTGGCGTAGTTGATCAAAAAAGTCGACCGCTCAATGATGGCCTTGAAACGGTAGGTTACTGAGCCAAGGCTGTGATGAATTGACTCGGGCAAGTGACCAGGAAGAGCCAACTCAAATTCCCTAAAAAAGAAAAATAAAATTTTAGTTTTTGTGATTTTTAACTTTATTGTTGGGATTCAACATATTCCTGTTTGTTGTAAATGTATGTACGTATAACAATAATAAAGGTCGATGCTATTTACTTACCATCGATGTTGTCCTTCAAGAGAATGTGATTTTCCAGTCAAGGGAAGTAAGGACCAGTCTTGTTGAATGAGTGTGATTTCTTCTCTGTAGGGACGTTGAATTGATCCATTGCCTGTTTATAATAGAAATCAATTAGTTTAATGACACTCATGTCTTATATAGATAGAAGATCTAATGCAACAAATGAATAAATACTATGTATTCTATATACCTTCAGACCAATGAACCTTTGCTGTTCCAGTGAATGATAGTCGAATTGCTTTGATTTTTGTTGGTTCTTGACAGTTTAAAAAGACAGATCCATGCAGTAGCACACCAGCAGATTCTTCAGTCGAACCGTTCATAAGGATTTCGTCTGTCTCGAGATCAATGTGGAACTCTGGTGAATGAATGAATTGAGCAGGCATTGTTATCGTTGTTGGTAATTTTGATATCGTTGTTGGTGTTGGTGTTGGTGTTTGCGGTATCGTACTGAGGATTTGTTTTTATGTGTGTATATATATATATATATATTGATATATATATGGTCGCGCGTGTCTGAATAAATTAATGGTTTTGAATTTTGATTTTTTATAGAAAAAACAAACAAACAAAAAAGACAAAAGAGCAAAAAGGACTTCTTTAAAATCAATGGTTATAAAGAATAGGTGAAGACGAAGAAGAAGATGGAGAAGAAGAGGAAAAAAAGGTGGCGATTATATATATATATATATATATATTTTAAAGAAAAAGGGGTTGAATTGAGAGGGGTTATTTATATACAAACCGCAAGATCCTAATTTTTATTTTGTCCGACCCGAAAAAAAAATGTTATACATTCAGCCACCTTACTTTGCCTTGTGTACTATTTTCTCTCTATTTTCCTTTGACATTGAACCTGTTTTATACATACAATATATACATACATGCATATATTTCATTGGGAGTAATTTGTACATGGTCTACTAAAAAAGGAAATATCTACTCTATATAATCGCTAAAAATGGATTTACAGTTGTTTTATTTTTATTATTATTATTATTATTTACGGGAAAACATTATTGCTGCTAGAAAGGGCGGTAATCATTACTCAGCTGAAAGGATGGATAAACTTAAACCTTTAGTGGTTTCATGTGATATTATTGTCTTTTATATATGTATATATAAAAATAATAAGAGAAAAGATGAAATTTGTTTCAAAAATTGAAATAAAGATAAAGACAATCATAAAGATGTATATAAAAAAATATTAATAATAGTAATGAAATATTGAGGTAGATAGGAAAAAAGAAAAGAAAAAAGAAATGGGTTTTTGTATTGACAGTTGAAAAATAAAAATAATAAAAAAAAGAGAGATATTGGGTGAGTGAAATGTGAGAGTGTGCAAGTGAGAGGAGTATGTGAGTGAATAAGTAAAGAAGTGTATAGAAAGAGAATGAATAGGGAAAAATAAATAATTATAATGATAATAGTAATAATGATAACAATGATAATATAGAAAGTCAACTTTCTACATCTTATTCTTCTTCTTATTCTTCCTCTTCCTCTTCCTTTTCGCCTTCTTTTTATCTTATGAAGACACTTCACACATCTCTGTGTCTTGGTCTTGTGTAGTAGTTGTGCGTTGAGAGAGCATCATATGCCAGGCATAGTGAGGAAGTCGCATCATATTCTGGACCATCATTGCCTCGTAGTCAGTCTCTGGATCCAAAGGGTCTGTACTCTCCCAGAGTTCCTCAAATTGGGCGTCTGGTGATTCATCTACAGATCTAATCCAGATTTCTTCCCTCAACTTCTTGTGCTGTCGTACACAAAAATCATGATTGTGCATAGTGAAGATTGATTAATTAATAAATCATCAAAATAATAACAGTAGCAGTAATCTTCATATCTATATTTGAATACAAACCCTTTCTCGGTCTTCTTCCATACGACGCAAGATGTCATCTTTTGAAAACCCGTCACCAGTTGTATGAGAACTATGTTTACAAAAAAAAAGACAAAGACAAAAGATATTCAGGTATAAGAGCTACAAACTACAAACTACACACACACACTATACTCCTTTATACTCATTTATACACGTAGTCTACGCACATATACACATACACACACACACACACACACACACACACACACACACGTACATATACATATGTGTAGCTTCTAAAGTTACCCCCAATACACCCACCCGTATGAAAAAGAAAAGAAAAGAAAAGAAAAAAAAAAGTCACTTTTACCTTGTTTCTCGACCCAATAATGGTTTCTCTGCTTGCTCAATCTCGTTAATCTCAAATATTCTCTTTTGTTTCCAATGATTAAGAATCTATTACAATTCAGTCTGTCAATAGATCCAATCCGAATTTTTTTTACACATTACACACTTTACATTGAATACATTAATCACATTGCATATCTATTTCTTATTATTTAAAACTATTGAAAAAATAATAATAATATCTTACCTTGCGCATGTTTGGTAGATTAACAACGCCCTTGGGATCACTTGGGACAACTGCCTGCACAATCCTACCGAGGTCTTGGCGAGTAAGGTCTACATATCCTGTAAAGCGTGATTTCAGACTGGCTGAGAAGATGGCGTCGAGTACGTAAACGATGTTTAAGCGAGCGTTTATTGACGCCTACATAGAAGAATAAGAAAAAAAAAAGAAAAAAAAGAGAGAACGATATGTAGGTGTACACATATACAGATGTGTAAGTTTTTATATATAGATAAGTTTTATGTATTTTTTTTTTGTATATGTATTTTTGTATATGTATTTCTTGTAGGCATATATTTTGTATGTGTAAATAGATAGATATAGATATAGATATAGATATGTGCGTTTGTGGGTGTGCTTGTATATACGTTTATGTGTGCGTAGATTTTATATATAGGTATATAGATATACACATAGAGATGTATATATGCATGTATATAAAATAAAATAAATAAGAGTCGCCGTCGAGTAGGCGCCAAAGACAGAAGAAGAAAATGTAAAAAAATAAATAAATAAAGCATAGAATATATGATAGAATTACAAAAGGTGTATTATTTTCTTTTCTTTTCTTTTTCTTTTTTTTAGCTGTTTTGGTCTATACTTTATACACTGTATCAAAGCAAGAGAAAGGGCGTGCTTGCTTATAAACAAGAAGTGCCACAAAGAAAAAGATCTATAGTCCTTGTGCGCACACACCCTCTTCTTGTTCTGATGCCAGTGATTACATCTTCTTTTGTTGATTTTCGTTTATATACATATATACATATATACATATTTATATATTTATATATTTTTATATATATTTATATATAGATATAGATATATATATATATATATATATGGATAAATGTATATACATGCGTGTGTTGTATGTTGTATGTTGTGTGTGTGTGTGTGTGTACGTGTGCATGTGAGAGTAAAGGAGTAACAATTGTTGCTCTTTATACTGTTTGTTAAAGAAGCAGTAGCCTCTTTAAAATAATAAAAGAATTATGGTAATAATAGCAATAGTAATAGAAATAATAGTAATAATAATATTAAGAGAAATCAAAAGCTAAATTTCATAAAAGTTGTGTATATGTACATGAAAAATAATGACAAGAAAGTTATGTTGTTTCAATTATAATAAATCTGCCCTACCATTACCAAATACACTCTACCAATCTATCCCATATCACCTCACCTCATCTCGCTTTACTAAATTCTACTTCACCTTTTCTTAACCCAACCTCACTTCATTTTACCTTACTCTACCCAAAATGTACACATGCACACAAGCATAGACGTACACACGCACCTATGCACGTACATACACATATACACATATACACACGCACATACAATGTAATAAAAATATAGAAAAAAGCTTTATCAAAGCACTCCAACATCACCACCATATGATTAAAGAAGATAATAATAATAATAAAATAGAGAGAGAGAGAGCGAGAGATATAAAAGAAGAAAATGTAGAAGAAGTAGTAGTAGGAAAGGGAGTAATAGAGATAAAGAAAAAAAAAACAAAGAAATGAAATGAATTTGTCCGAGGATGACAATTACCTGTTCGAGTTCTTCAATCAGACAACTGTAGAGATCCTCTGACAGTCGTCGATGGCGCATGGCATAACTTGCGACTTTGTATATTGATTGCTGTGATGCATTGAGCTTGTTAAGTAATGACAGGAAAACCAGGCGACATTCAAAAGGGTCAGAATCTTCGGCCATGATGAAGGATAAAAGTAAGAGTGTGAAAAATTAAATTAAATTAAATAAAATAAAATAAAATAAAAAATGAAATCAAATGACAACAACAGGGTCTAGGATAAGAAGAGTGCGAATGACGTGACGGCTTCTCTACACTTGTCTTTTTATTTTTAGTTTTAATACGTAAACTCTCTCGCTCTCTCTCATTCATTCTTTCTCATTCTTATACTTGATTACAGTATCGTTATAATATAATATCAATTGAAACATATTGCTATTCCTGCGCATAATATAAACCAGCTATTACGTAAAAATAATATCATTATGTCTATTAAAAAGACCAAAGAGAAAGAAGTATTTGCGTATATATATTTTACAATAAAACTACTCCATGAGGGTGCATGTTCTGCTATAAAAAGAGAAAAAAAGTGAATTGCATAAAGTCTGATGACTGGCCTAGGATCCTCTTCCTCCCCCTCTCTTTCCTTACCCAATTATTCTCTATATTCATTTTCCAAAAAAAAAGCAAACCAGAAAACCTTTTCTGTATAACTATTTTCGAAAAAAAATGCAACTTGTCGTTCTTCGTTACATGCTCGATATCTACAATAGCCTAAGAAATGGCGATTGCGGAACTCTTATAATCTTCAGACGTTTATTACTAAAGCCACGCATCGTCTTACCTATAGAAGCTCTCGATGATGAGCTCAAACAAGTCCTGGACGATAAATCATGGTCCATAATGCACCATATCCTCGAAATGGCAAAGCAAGATCCAAGCTTTGATACTCTTTGGAGACTATTTGCTGAGCATTTGGATGTTATGTCTTCCCTCTACGGTATGCTGCCAGAATCCACCATCTCCGAATGTGTTTCTTCCATGCTACACCACGAGGAATGGGTCTCTGACAGTAAAAAAAGAAAGGAATGTTCAGAGCTTCTTCTCAAAAGCGGCTTCCTTTATGTCGACGCTATCAATAACCAATGGCGAGACGAGCGTATATGGGTTAATCATGGTTGAGTATCTTTTCTTTTCTTCTTCTTCTTTTAAGCGTACAGAAAAGAAAAGAAACCGAGCTTATTTTGATGTTTATGTATCTGTCAGTTATTGAAGAAGCCTATAAGCAAGAGATCCGTAGTGCTATGGCTCATGATGAAAGTTACGAAAACTTTCTTGTAGTGTTCCGTGAGCCTAGGAGCTGGGAATACGAAGAGTGGGGGAGTAGCTACAAAGCCATGATGTCTTGGGTATCGTACTATCGACGAGAAGCATTTGGTCGTGTATCTGATCTACTACAGGGACTACACAATCATCGTGGTAAGAAGGAGCGAGACTTTATTATATATACATACATACATATATATGTTTCTCTTGCCTTGTAATATATTTAAACATATACATTTACTGACTGTGAGACACGAAATACGTGTTTTTATAGAAAATAAAAAAGAGGAGTATGATTCATACGAAGATTATGTCCAAAATGGATTTCTCAGAGAAGGCAGACAAGAACTTGTGGATAATGAATTTGAACATTGTCAAATAGAACGTCGAATGCGTAGAATGAGGCTGTAATTAATAATAGTGATAAGAAAGATACAAATGTAACTATCTTTAATTTACGCCAATCCCATTAATGACAGTTTTTACACATCTACTCTTTATTTCTTTGTATATATATATATATATATATATATGAAACAAGGGCAATATAAATGCACAGCCCTAAATTTCATATATTTAATTAAACAAAGTCTGTATTTGTTTGTATAGTATGTGTTTCCAAACTATTCTTTCCAGTGTAGTCATTTAGTCTGATCACCTAAACCTAAATACATCGTGAGAATATGTACTCCAAAAAGAACACAAATCATTATATGTATATATATATGGGTGTGTATTGTTTATAGACAAGCTTTAATATAAATAATAGACCAGTATTTAGCGAATTATAGTCTTGGATATCTAGACATAAAGGTGTGCAATTAGCTCATTACTATTAACAATGTTTGAAATAAAGAAATCTTGAATCAGATTCTTATAGAGTAAATAATAGCACACAAAGACACTTGGTACCAGTAGACAACAAGAAACCCACTTCAGTAAAAAAGAAAGAAAGAAAAGGATATTAAATGTATATATGTGTATAGATATTTAGAAATAAATACAATAAAGAAAGCTACCCATAATACACTTTAATGACAGGTGTCTGTGCTGGTGTTTTTATCTTTTATATTTTCTTAATTTAAAAAGATACAAGCACTGAATTTCCTGCCTCATTTCCAGATGGTAAAGTGACATCAAATGGTTGTACAGGCTGTTGTGGCCACTGTACATCAATGTGAACAGACGCAATGGTCTGGCTGGGATCCGCAACAGAAAGATCCCATTGGCGAGTAGAGACGCTAATTGTAGGCTGCAGTATTAAAACGATCGGACGGTCAACAGTAATAGATACAGTCTTTGATATATAGCTGCCCGAACTCCAGAAAGCAAGAACCCAGAAATCAGGCGTGTAGGCACCGCGTACTTCGGCTGTGCCGGTATTATTCTGGACCAAAACAAAGCCTGGAATAAGAGGTACATAGTCTGGCTCAACATCAATCTGGACAAGATACGCCTGAAGATTGGTAGTCGTAGGCGTAAATAAAGCCATGGTCTGAGTGTCATTCGATATACCCAAGGTAGACCAGTTGCCTTGCTTAGGTGCAGTGTTAATCTGGAGCTCGTCTGCAATCAGGGTGTAACCAATACGATCATGCCACACAGACATATGCTCGTTGGCTTTGACCGAGACAGAGACAGTAGAGCCATCAGCAACAGCCTGCCGGTTGATGTAGACCGGCCCGTTCAATCGACGCTGATCAAGTGTGGTAGTAACGTTCTGTGGATCGGGACGGACATTGTTTAGCTGGACGGCATAGCCCTGGGGAAAGAACACAAAAGTCTTTTGCCAGGAGAGCTTGTGCGTCATTGGGTTTGTGTAATTCATTACAGCTATGCCAATATCACCGTGAGTCGCACCACCAACAAATGACTCGACACCCGTCCATTGGGTTAGATTACACTCCAAGGGAGTCTTTCCCACATCAACAGTTGTGCCCGGCACAAGGTTCCAGTCCCAGCTGGCAAATACGTCTACATATTCCTCTCCGGTTCGATAGGTATAAATAGCTCCGTCGCTCAAATGAAAACCATATGGGTTCTGGCTATTGTTACACTCGCCATTGGTAGTACGCTTAGAGTACATCTTGAGTGTAACGATTGCCTGACGCGTGCGGTGAACAAGATAATCGGATGAGTAAAAGTGACGGGTACCTAGCAACGGTCCTCGGTTGGGGCTGTTGGTAGTGTTGGTCCTTAGGCGATCCACAATGTCCACAAGTGCCGGTTGATGGGGCCATCCGGTCGTGGCCTCCGTAATTTGACTTATGTTGATCGCCACTCCCCCGCTAGCCTGCTGGCTGCTAACCGGAAATGAGACCATCCGTCCGATAGTGCTATAGTCCCACCAAAGGGTCTGGTTAGGATGCCCCACAATCATCCACTCGGTACCTTCCAGAAGGATCTCGAAAGCTGATTGGGTGTCTAGAGAAGGGGCAAATGCGGTATCTGCTGTCTGAAGAAAGATCCGCAAAACACTATTGATAAAATCTTTTCCGTAGTTTCCGGTATACAGTTGTCCGAAATGCTGAAGGAAAGAGCCATCTTGTTTGATGCCGTCTTGGTTGGACGGTGTGATGGAGAGCTGCTTGTAAAAGTAGTCAAGCGCTCGGGTCATTAAGGTCAGGTTGTTTGTCAAGAGGGCCTCTGCCATCCCAATGGACGACACATCAAGCATATTTGATCCAGTCATGTAGCCGATGGAAAAGATAAAGTCGTCCACCTTGTCAAACGATCTCTTTGTCACACTTGTGCAGTTCCCCAGCTGTGTGCCTGTCAAATTAGGCTTGAGTAGTAGACACGCATTGCTAATTATTCTAGGCATAAGAATCATCTATTGGGTTGATTGTCAGCAAGTGTCATTTATGTAGTAAAAAACAAAATAAAAAAAAAGACTCTCCCTGTTCTTCTTTAAAAATAAAATGATCAAGAGATTTCTTACTTGTCCAAACCAGTTTGTACTCCAGAAACCAGGTGTGCCGCAAGGACATGTATTGTTACTCAGCCCGCCCATGTCAATACACGAATCTGGAACGTAGTTGTTACTAAACCAATAGTCCATAGCCAGAGAGGATTTTTCAAGGAGAGTATTGTCTGACTGGTTGACATACCACAGACTTGCCATTGTAACTTTATATAGATACATACAATGTTGTAAAGACAAAATACATAAATAATGATGATGAGAAATGCCTATTGTTTCAGGGATATTTTCTTTTTATGTTAAATATGTCTCACCAATGCGTTGGAAGTGATATTGGGCTGGCCAGTTGGCTCGTCTAATTGTGATATTTGTGATATATATATTTAAAGAAATAAATACACGGTAATTGCATTGCATTGCATTGCATTGAATTGTATTGTATTGATATAGAATCCTAACCTTCCATCGCAGCCAGTAGAGTAGTCAATGTCTGGCCATGTGCCTTGAGATGTCAAGTTATTGATCCTAAAACAAGATGAATAATAGTAATAATGATAGTAAAAACAAAGAACCAATGAACCAATGAATATTGCTTTTTTTGCAGCATAATGCATAGCATGTACAAGAGACCTTACCAAGTATTAGGCACAGTGGATGCTAATGCTGTCTGGACAGTATTCTGATTCTTGCGATCGAGAAATATTGACATGTCTTGGGCTGAGCTAGTTTGACTGTAGACAAGTCGAACCAAGGAGGTCAATAGTCCAGCAAAGAACAATATCCGCATTATTCAAGACAAGTAAAAGAAGAAGAAGAAGAAGAAAGAAATAAGGCGAGGAAAACAAGATCTTTTAAAAGGTAAAAGGAAGAAAGAAAGAATAGCAACTGATTGTATTTATACATACCTTTAGTGCCAGAGTTAATATTATGATTATGATTATTATAAGCATAATAATCATTTAGTTTAGTTTAGTTTAGTTTGGGTTGGGTTGGGTTGGGTTGGGTTGGGTTTCTTTGATTGACATTTTACCTCAGCCTCCTTTGAGTCCCCCCCTTTTTTCTTTCCCTCTTTGAATGAATATATATAGTTTCGCTGTGATTTTTTGTTTTTTGTTTTTTGTTTTAAAAAGACCAAAAATAATTCACTCTATATTTATATTTATAAAATAGATAAATATATACCAATTTCCCCCTTTTGTCGTCTTTCTTTTTTGTGTATGTGTGTACCTCCTTGTGTCCTATATAGGTTAATTGGAAGATACCTATACTATTGTTGGTATGCAAGGGACACTATAGGTTTACTAGGTTGAATATACATATATATATACATATACAAAATAGCCAATTATCGATCATACTCGAGATTGTGATTCTCAGCTGTGTCTTGTATAATTTTCATTATAATTTTCATTATATGTATCGTATTTATATATATATATATATATTTGGTGGAAAAAGGTTAAAATAAAGGCCAAGATGAAAGCGAAAGTGAGGGTGAAGGTGAGAAGGAGGGGGAGTAAAGGAGGGTGAATATAAGGTCTATAGCATGGGGAATTGGGAGGGGATATTGATGTGATTGTAAGATCAAGATAAGATATCTAATTAGAATCCAGGCTCAGATGGTAAAAGCTTGACGATTCCATAACTGGCACCTGCTGCAACAGCTCCAATCAAGAGGGTTTGGATAGCACCCGTAAATGCACCATCAGGGTTGACCAACTTGCTCTTCACATAGCCAAATATCAACAATGTCAAGGAGGTCACGGCCACTGACACATACAGAGCCATCATTGCATCTTCCAAGAACAGATAGGGCAGTAATGGAATCAGGCCTCCCACAAAATAAGAGATACCGATTGTAAGTGCCGAGATCTTTAGACACACATAAAGTATTTGAATAAATAAATACACCATAGTCGCATAATAGCATCATACATCATCTGCTCTTTACCCGATTCACCGCGCCCGCCACCAAAAAACAAAAAAAAAAGAAACTTACCCAACTGCGACGAGGATCTGGCATCTCCATGTTCAGTTCAAACTTCATCATAAAATCAACAAACTTTTCAGGATCACTCTTGAGCTTGTCAATCAAAGGCTGGAGTGTTTCACGATCAAGACCATAGGGCTCCAAAATCTCCACAATTTCATCTTCCTCGTCTTGGGGACATTCCTCCACCTCACGCTCTTCCCGAAGGCGTTCGGTCCGGTAATGGTCGATTTCTGATCGAGCAGCAAGATATCCACCGAGACCCATCGAAATAGCACCACTTTATACAAGTATAGACAGCACTGTATTAGTCATCAAGTAGACATTTGACACACGGATACATTTATCTATTTATAATCTTGATATTGATCTTGATATTCATTATATCTGTACTAGATTTACCTCACAAGTTCTACAGATAAATTAGATTGTCAGTTTCTCTGATCCAAAGCAACACCAAAAACAAGAAGAAAACTTGTATATCTTTAAAATAATATTTTACCTGCTGCACCACCATAAATAACAAGCTTGGAGTTACCAAGGGAAGACAGACCAGCAGCCAAAGCAAATGGTACAGTGAGACCATCTATAAACACACACACACATATATATATATATATTTGTTCAAAAGAATAATAAAATGATCAGGATACATTTATATACTCTTGTCTTGTTTATTTGCAAGAATTCTTTACTTCTTGTATTTTTTTATTTTTATTTTTTTATTTTTTTTTACCTGACAAGCCAATGATAGTATCACGGACGATCTCAGCAGATTCAAAGTGCTGTTCGAGATGCTGGTAAGGTGCATACTCATGAGAATGGCGGCGACGAAGCTTGTTGATGATTGAAGTCATTAGTAAAGGAAGAAGACAGTGAGGAATGTCAAGTTGATCAAGAAGAAAGTCTTTATTTTGCCGAAATAATAATAATTGTTATTATTATAATAATTATATATAATTATAATATATATGATCGGGTTTTCTTTTCTTTTTTTTCTTTTTTTTTGTACGTGTGTTCACTGCATGTAAAGATATGAATTCATCTCCTTTTTGAACAACCGCGAGTCAATTTCATTTCCTTTGTCTCATAGTAAACATAAAAAGAAATGTGCATCTTCAATATAAGAACTGTCGTTAAGATGAACTTGGGCTACAAGGTTAGCCAGCTGATAAAAGTGCTGTTTCTGGTTTTGCTTTATTTAAAGGACAGGCTTGGAATAAACTAGTGCTTGGTCTTTGATTATGTTATGAGCCATAGTGGCCACTGAGAACCAAGACTCGAATTTTAGCTTTTAGTGATACGTAAAATAGGCATAGATTTTTATGTGATTGTAACAATTTTCTGCGAGACAACAGCTTGTGGTGGTACTGCACACTTGAGAGGCGGGATTTTTGTGGCCATTCCAATCCCTCCCCCCCTTCCGCCCTTTCTCTCCCTCTCTTTCCCAGTTTCCGACAGTGTTTTCCATTCTTTACAGATATTTCTGTAGCTGTTACTACTGTTACTGCTGTTACTCACACTTTGTACAGTGCTCTACAAAACATTCTTCTTATTCTTCCAATTTTGATCCTTTAATTTTGCCCACACAAGAAAGGCCTTGATTCAGCAGACAATTAAATACTTGTGTCTTCTAAGAAGCTTATACGCCTGACAAAATAAAACAGCGTCACTTTCCCATAAATACACCTCTTTTTTTTTACCACACCTTATTTGGTTGTCTCTTTTGCAGAACCTTTTCTTACAAAAAGAAAGAACAAAAACCATAGTGAACATAGCACCATGCTTATATATTTTAGGAAGATATTTCTAGCTATCATACTAGAGCTTATACGCTCTAACCAGAGAGATCACCGTCAGATTTCTAGTCTCAAATAAACTACACGTCAACTGAATCAGATTAAACCTTTTCATTTTCTTTTAGAAAATTATGTATATATATATATGTATGTATATATATTAAAGCAAAATCTAACACATTGTGACAACCTCGAGGTCTAATCAAAGCATTGAGTCTATTTGACATACTTATTACAATAGTATAAAAATATTCTACATTTCCCAACTTTTTTTTTCTTTATCACGTCTTGTAGAAATCTAGTGTGGCAGCTGGAACCATCTTCTTGGAATTGGAACATGGTGTCATGTTCATAATTTAACTTTATATACCAGGGGATTCCACAAAAAAATATTAAGAATAAGGTTGTGTGGTCAAATTAAAGAAATACGGAAAAGAGGTGCGTGTCTGGGTAAAGTGACTCTATTTTATGATGTTGGAGTAGTATATATGTAAAAATAAGCCTTTAATTTACATTGCAGGAAATGACAGGATTTATAACTCTGGATTCGTAGAAAATATACGCGCACAATTCCCTTTTTTTTTACTTGTCGGAGTTATAAATTATGCCATTTTTTACAGTGCCTTGTACTTGTAAAAAAAAACTTAAGAACAGTCCATTTTAGGTATGTGATACAATCAACGTGTTTGCTGATCGGTGGACCACTGCAAAGGGAAAGAATATCTGAATTTACAAGTCACACTCCTTTTCCTCCCTCCCTTCCTTCTATCCTTTTTTTTTATAAAAGAAAAATGGCAAGCCAATATTTGTTTGGTTTGTGAGTTTGTGTGCATTGTGCAGTCAAAAGGAATATACTTCCAAAAAAGGAAACTATGCTATTAACCATACACAAAATGTGAAAAACTCAGTTTATTTTATATATTACAATATTGACGTTCTTGATGTGTACAAGAAAACTCAACCTTTGATACACAAACATACGTACATTGTCTGCATATGTGATTGATACTTTAATAATATAAAGGCAGCTTGTTTTCTAAAGCAATAACAGGAACATAAACTTGGCATTAAAAATTATGTAATTTAATTCAAATTAATTGGATAGAGATGTGTGCTTTTGTGTTAAAAGACAAAGTGTAGATAGCCAAGATTTAGCTGTATCTTGTAGTTTCTTGTTTGTGTTATTTCAAGTGAAATAGATATGTGGATAAACAGTAAAGAGCCATTTAATCTCGTCATTTTGCGTACCCTTTCTTTGTAAAGATGATACGGTCCAGTTGTTTATTTGTTTGATTGCTAATGCACCTAGCAGATGTGTAATGCATGTAATCGAAATTGAAAGGATAACTGTTGTAGTCTTGTTACTTTTGGGGGTTAATATAAATATATTTGTATTTATAGTGATTGAATTGGGCGGTGCTTTGTCAACGCACAACAGTAACAGTAACAGTAACAGCAACGGCAACGACAATAATAATAAGAATAAATTATTATTTTTATATATAAAATCAGACACTGATTTACCCATGTTCATTGTTTCACTTGGCACCCCAGCCAACTTAAATATCAATTCATTTATTCTCAGGTAAAATTATCCTGTAAATACTATACAATAAATTTACGTATAAAAATAAAAAAATAAATAAATATTATATTTTATATATACACACTACACATCATCTACATTATACATATATGTATATGTATGTATAATGTATCTATTAAAAATATATATATATATAAAATAAAAATGAATTATATACATACAAAATTGTGTACCTGATTAAAAAATATTAAATATTAAAATATAGAATGCTTGATAGTAATAATTAATGGTAATAAATTAATTTTGTTAAAAGTATATATGCCAATTGAAATACAACACACTTGATTGAATCGAATTGAATATTCATCTGTATTTTCATAGAAGTAGCGCTGTCAAATATATCGAAAAATCTAAAAGAGAAGGGGAAAGTGACATCCCACTTGCTTACGTTGACCGGGTGGCTTGTGGCAGGCGAGTTTTTTTTTTCTTGGTTGGACCCAAACCAAAACCATCTTTTTTTTCTCTCTTCTTTGAGCACTACTTCCCTATCATCTCGTAATCCGCTCCAATTCATCTTATTACCGAAATCCACGCCTTCAAACAACATATAAACGTTGAAAACACCAACGTCTATTTGCTCATCTCATCTCATCTAAAGTCTATTAACTCTTGCTGATTCAGTCACCCCTGTTTTTTTATTACCGTCTTCTTATTCCTCATTTTCCCTTCTTCATTCTCTTATTCACTCACCTGCACCTTCTTCTATCAAACGTCACGCCCATCTTATGACCATTGCCCCCCTCTCACTCCCCTTTTAACATTTACTAGACCTCTAATTTCTCATTTTTTCCCTTCATCTCTCTTTCTCTTACTCTGTGTATATATATATATCATAAAAAAACCCCCTTTTTTTCTCCTTTCTCTTTCTTTTGTATACAGCATGAACATAACTATCTCCGACAGACGCCGTTCTGGCAAGCGAACGACTCTTACTTCACCTGTTTCGACAATGCCAACAACTCGCTGGCCAACAACAACAACAACGACGACAGCAACATCAGTAGCAAAAGAACCCGAGTCACGACAAACCGAGGGAGACGACAGGAAGTCGGGATGGACCGATGTCGGGGTCAGCAAAAAAGCTACTACACCAACCACGAGTGGGTTTGGGCCGTTTGTAAATACCGACCACGACCCATTTGCAGGCATGAAGCAATGCGTCGATTATCAACAGGAAATCGAACGACTCAAAACACTAGTACCTAAAGTTGAAGCCAAAAAACGACCATCGTCACGCCCTCTTTCTGCAGGTGCCTGGAACGAAAACACCAGCAGCAGTCCTCGACCGACTGGAAAATCCACGTCGTCAAAGGGCAACGTATCTGTCCGACGATCTTCACCCACCGCGCGCCCAATGTCTTCTCTCGGAATATCTTCGCGTACTCTTGACGATAACTCAATGGGAACGGAGCGCGTCCGATCCGCCACTGCCCCTCACTCACCCGTGTCTTCTAAAAGCAGCACACCCACGATTTCACCCACTCCAAGCCACTCCAACATTAGCGACGGCAGTATTAAAGGCATTGACGAAACATCTGTGTCAATCTCAAAAGCAGTAGTAGCGGCGGTAAATACATTGGTAGATACATCAGTAAAAAAATCAGAAGCAGAGTCAGAAGCAGAATCAAAAGCAACCACAACGTCATCAACATCATCATCAGTTTCAGCAGCACCATCACAATCACAATCACAATCACAATCACAAACAGAACCCAGAAATCCTATTACTGAAGAAGAAAAGGCTCGTTTCTTAGAATTTGTTCGTAGTTGGACTGGTGGTTGGAAAGGTGGATGGGAAGAAGAGAGTGTGAAAAAGACTGCTGGTTCATTGTGGGCAGAGCAGTCACCATGGGACTTTACTCCCGATCGCCAGCGAGCCCATCAACCTGACCCAATGACTAACTCTCAGCCATTAATGGATGAACTCTACTGGCATTCTTCTGCTGCTCAAATTGTGCTTGCCCCAGTACACAGACCAGTGCAAACATCTGTAGCTCCAAGACACACCTATCAAAATGACCTTTGGCGAAACAGTCTTTCACTACATGCAGCAAACTCGGCAGCAGCGATGCGCCCTTATTTCCACCCTAAAGCCCAATATCAACAACCAGGATATACCACTTAAAGGCACAAACACACAAACACGATCTCACAATATCACAATGACTTACTCGCTCGCCACTCACCCACTCGCACTCGCACTAGCACTCACATTCACACCAACATTCACGATCACCAAAAAAGAAAAAGCAAACACTTCATTTCACAACTATATTTCATCTCCCACTACTACTTTGCACCCTTATTAACCAATCTCTATCTACCCACCTCTTCGCCTACCTATACTTTTTTTTTATATTCTCTTATTCTATTTTACTTTATTTTACCTTACCTTATTTTATTTTTCTATACACAATTTACAAACAAATACAACCCAACACAATAAACCCTCCCTCTCCTCCTCCTTCTCATAATCATTCTCCTTTTCTTTATCTTCCTACTCTTCCTACTCCTCTTCATCCTATTCCTCATCTTCCTTCTCCTTCTCTCATCTTCCCCCCTCCCCCTTTTTTTTGATAAGTAAAATCAATCACTCACTTATTTACACTCCACTTGATGATCAAACCGACAAAAAAAAATCAAATCAAATCAAATACATATATATATAATTACCCATGTTCCAAACAAAACACCCACAATAACAACAACAAAAAAGACCGCATTATTCCCTTATTAAATGTCATCTAAGAACTGTTTGTGACTGAACTAAAAGAAGTAATCAGCTCATTTTCAAGCAGTGAGTTTATTTATTTAGTTGTTTTTGAATAAAGTCATTGCAAATATTTTACTTCTTTTAGGCAACTCTAGATCATTATGATTACAATTCTTTTAATACAAAACAAAATCTCATGAGACTTCCCTCCTTCATTTTCCTTTCCTCTTTATTCAACCAACTAACCAAGGAATAAAAAGAATAAGAAAGAAAGGCTTGTTCTGAATCAAGACCGAAAGTACCGAATGTCCTAGATGGAATGAGAACAACAATTGACTCAATATACCAATATGATTCAAAGTGTGTTCAAATTGAACACGTTAACCATACATATATTCCTCTAATTACTGTTTTTCACGCCAGAACATGTATGGCAGTTATTTCTTTTACAAGGCAGTTTTATTTGTCTATACACAGTCACACTTCACAATGACCAGCAATACTAGGAATCTCTTGATGACCTCAAGGCTTATGAGAGGAAGTTATAAAAGGAAGGAATGAAACGAAGCAAAATTACAGATAGGATGTTAGAAAAAGTGAGCTTGATAAACCCAATTGTAGAAGGGGGTATGGACAGAGAAGACGTCACTAATATACGTAAAGGGCCCAGTAGGCTTTCCACAATATATAAATATTTTGCATCATCATCAACAGATTAGAAAAATAGGATAAAATTAAAAATCATATAAATTTATACCCCCTCAATTCATGACGTATTTCATCATTTACTCTCTATTTCTCCCTTTAAAGAAGCTATTTTTTTACATATGTTCTTTTGCTACTAAACTAATGCACTTTCAATATCGCCAGTATCACCAATCATAATGATCAATCATTAAGTAAAGAGAAAACGCACTAAACTAAACTCAAAAACTCACACTCTTGATTATGCTTAACTTTGGCCGTAAATTGCCAAACTAAATAGAAAGCGCCTTTTGTTATTTCTATTGTCATTGTCACTTTTTTTTGCACCCACACACAACACACGTCTTGCACCTTTGTACCAAAAGTACCCAACATGTTTCTCAATATCCTTCCTAAAGGGTGACAACAGAAGCCGGGGTAGCTTGGATATCTTGAGCCCAAAGCAATATTATTATTATTATTATTTTGCTCTTTTCCCCGAAAATACGCACCAAGAACAGGTGTAATAAGCAAACGGCTTTTTTAAAGTAAAGAGGCCAGTAATATCAGGGCATTCAAAGCCATTAATATCAGTGCCATTCAAGCAAACTGCCTGAGACTCTGCTAGTCGAGAGTATAGGCTCAGGCGCAATAAATAATTACACTACCAAGCCCACAGAATGGCCAAAATTTACAAAATCAAATGTTCTGTACACAGCAGCTTAATCTAAAAGCAAAACAGACAGACTGCCACTGGTATTGATCGAAATACAATCTCTACTGTCAACATGCCTTGTTTTTTATTAAAAAAAAATATAGCTTAAAAGCTGTCTTTTATCAATCAATAAAGCAGTGAAATAGTATTTATGTCTCAAAGCATAAGTATCTTTAACCAAATAGGAGATAAGTAACTACGAGATAATGAGACTTTGTTAAAGTATCTCCGTGTCAAGACACTTATTAAAAACATTTGGCAGAATGAGAAAAAAACTTAGAAACTAATTAAATATACGCTATCACATACCTCACTAACTCCCGTTAACAGTGTTTATTTTCCCAAAAATTCATTTCGCTTTACTTCACTTTGGACAACTGATCAGAACTGTTCGGTTGGATTTAGCTTAGATGAACATGTAAGAATATATATGCATTAGCATCCTCAAGAGTGAATATATTTTTCTTTGTTAGTTGAGTTATGGAAAGAGAATTATCTATAAAGAAAATATCATCTATTCATTTCTGAGTACCTATCCATCTCATTGATAATAGACTTTAGAAGGTTCAGATAATATCCTGTCCTTCTTTCTTTCTTTCTTTCTTTCTTTCTTTCTTCATATTGGGACAGTGTATTTCTGGTAGATAAATCACATTGAGTTTTCATGAAACTGTAAGTAGTATTATGAAAAAAAAAATTCTACAAAGATTCGGTCCAAACTTTCTGCTACTTTAGTTACAGTAGCTGAAAATTTTCATCAATGTAATTTAATAAAGGAAATCCTTGTGCTCCTCTCTAAGAATGCAATGTCGATCTTTTTTTCGAAAATGCTTTCAGGATTATTGTAATGACATTTGACTCACCTCTGGGCTACACGAGTATAAGTACCTAGTTCTCTCACCGTAGCAAAAGCACCGAAGCATTTGCTAAACAATAAATAAATAAATAAATAAATAAAACTAGTCTCCTTATTATCAAAGTAAACTGTATATTGTCGCTTTTTATTCTTTTATCATCATTTGGATGGCTTGCAGGAATAGAATATATCTCTAGGCGTTTATTCATAAAAGAATTAGCAAGAGGATTTATTGTTTCGATAGCAAACAACCTTTTGTCAATAATAACATCAATTGGCTCAATTCTATTCTTAATAAAAACATGCCCTTGTCCACCTTTGTAAAAAAATGTATATCCATTTTGAATCTGCTGTACGTAAAATAAATATGAACAAGAAAAAGAAAGCAATAAAGATGATTCCTTTTTGTAACAACCAATTTGTGTAGACAGATCGAAAATAATATTGATCAAAAATGAAACAAAGGCTAGGGTGTTAAGCTCTATTATTGGATTAGAGTTCATTTCATTGGATAAGCTCATCCAGGCCTTTGTTTCATCTGATTAATCTTTCCAATCTGCCCATACCAACTTTACTTTTGTCGATATTTTGCAAATTGCTCATTTGATTGGCTAAATTTGCTGTGACTTGTAGAAAAGTATTTACAAAATCGTTTCCGGTGAGAATGAAAAGGCGGCGGCTGAATTTGTGTGCAAATACCAAAATTCAAACCTTAAAAATTTGAACCAAAAAAAAAAAGAAAAAAAGAAAAACGAATATTGAAGACCATAGTGGGTAGGATAGTAATATAAGTTCAAGATGGATCTTAGGTTGCTTGGTAAATATTAGCTCATTCCATAAATTTATTCTGGTATAATTACATAAGCTTTTTGAAATTTAAGCTAGATTTTTTTTTGATAACTATGTTTATATTTTACTATTTTCTACGGTGCTTAATTCAATTGAGCAAGTTTTACCTGTTTATAAGAGCAAATTAAAGGCAGCGTAGTTTCTTGTACATAATACCTTCACTTGAAAAATCCCTGGCGTCTGAAACAATATCGTAAAGCATGTTGTTCAGGACTTTCTCTCGTTATTATTTTGTAGCAGGAATTGACAATGGTTAAAATCTTTGAAAATTCTTAAGATGTGACCACAAATTGTGCTTGACATAATAAAAAAGAAGGTACAGAATACATCATAACCTCTTCAGATATATTATATGCACCATTCTTTGAAAGTTGGTTACTAACAATAATTTTCAGACTATCATTTGTCGATGGTATTATTTTAAACCAACCTTTTCTCCACACTTCTTTTCTTTTCTTTATCTGTAAGTCCTTGACCTATTCTTGTAGGATATATTCTTGCTATAGATATATATATTAGATGTTGAATCATTTTAAACCCTATATATCATTAGGTTTAAATTTTCCAAAGAAAAAAATACAGGCAAGATCACCTACCTTCAAGTGTAAAAGAGATGGAGTTTTTTCCAAATAAAATTCAGTCTACTATTTATTTTGAATATGTTCCTGAGTTGGTATTTGTACAGCAGGAGCTGCATAGCCCCATTTTTTTTTAGGGAACATGAAGCATTTTAGGCTCTCCTATTTCATCTATATCTTTGTTCCAGTCTTCCTATTGACTATTGAACTTACAACAAAGAGTACCCCCCCTTTGTCTATTTTATGATCGGTTGCACCACAGCCACAACTCAACATGCATCAATTTGGGATTTAAATCCCGAAAAGTAAAACAGAAATTTACGCCACGTTTTTATACAACTCTTGTTATTCCTTATACAGTTAGCGCAACACTAAATGGCGGCCTTTGTTTTTCCAAAGAGCGGAAACCGTTTTCTTAAAGGGCGGTTACTGTTTTCTTAAAAGGCACTCTTCGATCTTCAGCAGATGTTTCTTACAGCTGCTTGTGCCATTTTATTAGCAGCAATCTTACGGGAACGACGTTTCCTGGTGGGGTATGACATTTATATCTAACCAGCCTAATCAATTGTGACTACATTTCCGGGTCCTGGTGACTTTCTCTAATCCTTCAGGGCAAAATGGTGTGTTCTGAAAAAACACAATATATTAATTGTACGTATTAGCTTTACTACTTTTCCCCGCACTTTGTATTTATCTATCTCTCCCCAGAGATCTATCTCTTCTTCTTTTAGGAAGTACGACCCATTTTTGGTCAGTTTAATAATAAAATACTGTCTCATACGAAAAACAAATCCTGTATATTGAATTAATAGAAGTTTGCGTCCTGAATTTAGACTTGACAATAAAAAAAATTGGTCACAAATACATTATATCAATAGCAAGCTATGTAGAAGATCATAAGTTGTCGTCATTATAATGCGACGCAATATTGTTAAAAACTTTACTATTTATTGACCTGTTACGCATATCATGCCTTTCTCTTTCTTTCACCTACCTATATTCCCAGAGTTTGAGAGCACCAGCTGGTAAGTAATCCCCACTGCCTCTTTTTTTTTGCAAAGCACAGCAAAATTTTTATACCAATATTCTGTATCCTTAGGGACCAGATATAATCGAAATGTTGACTCCCACCACGAAATGGTGTCCCCCTAGAATTAGCGTACCAAAAAAACAAAAAGCCAATAAGGTCTAATTCACTCAAAGAATTAAACGATGCTGTTTACTAAAAAAGAAATTAAACGAAGAGCAAACATGTCCTGCCTATGAATGGTTAAGAAGTACACTTCTGGATTACTTGACGCTTTTCAAATGGGGTTATCTACCTCTTACCGATCAGCTAGAAGGTGACATGATGAGACGTGTATGGAGGTTTATCGATACAGTTTTTTATGATTCTAAGATCACGTGTAGAGGGTGTATACAGGATGTGCTTCCAGCCTAATTTTATTTGGTTATATACTTATTGTTTTTCTCTTGCATAATTAAGAGCTAAAATGCCAAGCAGATCATCATCAGCTAATATAAATACAAACAGAACCTTGGTCGGAATGGAAAGAATGGAGCGAAAGGCAATGGGTAGAAAACTGGATTTAGTTTTTTACCGCCAACTTTTTGAATACGGATGTTATGAATGTGGTAGAAGAGAGTACCAAGCAAAGAAGCTCCTTCATGGCTCTAAAATTGCAAAAGTATTGAAAGATATGCTGTATTCATTATATCAAAGAACTCCTGGTTCCCTACGTGAATTAGCCCTTGCTGGACTTTTACTTTTTGGTAAGTAAAATTATAGACATACTTTACACTTTTTTTTGCTGATATCTTTTTTATCTTGTACTATGTGACTCACCAGTTGGGCGTGTCTGTAGTATCAGCCATAAAAGAAATCTTGATTTAGCAGAAGAAACAGATGCTATTTGTACTGCATTGTTGCCAATATTAGCAGCTGTTTACAAGTCAATAGTAATGATGGAAAACACCAACAAGCTTGCAAAGCAAAAGCTGGTGGATATTGACCTTGACCTTGACCTTGACATTGATCAGTGCAAGACAATTTCCTAGCTTTACAAGTGAAGGATGTGAGAGAAAAAGAAAAAGAATGAGTGATTCTACTGAAGAATAACTTGGTCACCATGCAAAATAAGGTCAAATGTAATCAATTTCAAACCAAAGAGGATTTATCAACAAGAATCACTGAGGATTGCAATAATTTTCCTCCAGGACATCTTCGAGCATTTTCATAGCACTTGGTAGACATATTTGAAGATTGCTTAAAAGGCAATCCTATCTAATAAAATGTCACAAACAATTGTAAAAAAAAAATATCTACTGAGGACCGAAGAGACCGCCCTTTGAGAAAACAGTAGCCGCCCTTTGGAAAAAAAAATCCGTCTAGAGAATGTAAAAGTCCGCCTTTTCATGTAAAACCCCGCCATTTAATATTGCGCAAACTGTACACAAACTGTCGACCTATATAATACAATGATTATAAATTTTGAGCCACTTAGTTTATGTAAGAGATGTATAGATCTTTTTATTTAGCGTAGAGTGTGACTATGCTGTTATTTCGTTGTTTCCTGTGATAATTCTTCTTGTGCACTTAAATCAATAGTTTCCCACTCATCTTGCAGGGATTCTTCTAACTTCTTCAGGGTTGTTGGCTGGCAATGCCTTGGGCGTACAAAGTGGTCAAAAATATTCCAGGTGTTCTCGATTCTAATAAATAGAGACTTTTAAGGACACTCGAAAACACGTATGTTGAGGGCTTTCTATTTTATCCATCATCTTTATAATAAACACCTTGTGTAATGTGGCGTTATTTTTTTAAAAAATAAATAAATAAATAAAAAGCAGTAATTTTAATAGGGTCCTTGTGTGGCAGTATGTGTATGTGTATCATATAATTACACACACTTTTTTTTGCAGCATTATATATATATATATATTACTATTCAGACAGACAAAACGACCAATGTTTCTCAAGGTAGACTCTTGACATCGTTATCAATTATCAACTTCTTTGTAGCCTTTGTCTTTGTAGGAAGTTATCTGCGTGCTACTTGTGATCTAGGATTTTTCTATATATAATATATATTGTTTTTCCTGTTATTATTATTTTGGAAGAATAAATAAATGGGTAAACTGGGATTCATTATTTCAAATCACAGTCTTCTACTTTCATTTTTCAGTCCATTCTTTCTTTCTTTTTTATATATATATTTTGGTGGAGCCACATTAATCTGTATTAGGAAATGGCTGTACAAATTCAACACAGGTGTTTCGAGTTTTAGTTGTATAAAGCTCCGTGATCAGTACTCTAAAATATGAATACCGATCATCTCTACTTTGTAATATCTATGAAAATTTGATGTCGCTTTCTTACGATGTTTTGAATGTTTTGGGATCTCTATGGAGTTCAATATTTGCCTTTTCCATTGAGCGAGTCCAGTATTTCACAGAGCTGGTCGTATTAGACATCTTAGACACTAAAGCGAATTGCTCTCATCTTTGTAATCTCATGCCAGACATTCTCATCAAGAGACATTCCACCTTTGTGTATTTTTATAACATTTATAGTCTATTAATTGAAGACTTGTTATATTTTCCGAGAGGCGACTTGTTTCTTATTCTTCTTCTTTTTCTTCTTTAGTGTGTAAATGTGAAAGATGAATGTTTGCAGGCTTAAAGAATAGGAAAAACGAAATTAGATAACGTGTCAAGAAGAACAGTCGGGGGTTAAACCATGAAATCAGGTTTCCTAATGTTCTGCATATGATCAGCTCGCTACAATCAGACCTTTATATTAATTTTTGCTTATGTATGTATATTTATATGTATATACTTATGCAGTTATTGATTTGGGAACAAATTAGATAGTATAGGTTAATATTGACCTATTAAATACTATAGATGTAAATCCAGCCAAAGTAGAACGAAGGAACAAACACACAGGAAACACAGGTATAACTATAACTAAAATTATATATATAATTTAAAAGGTCAAACAGACAAACAAACCGTATGTACCTATAGTTTAGATTATTTAGAGATCTGTATTTGTTCTCACGATAATAAAATAAAAGCACATGCAAAGGGGCGTAAGATATAAGCTGAATTGGCTGTGTAAAGTATTGCAAATTGATTTGTAAGAGAACCACGTTTTGCTTATTCACAAATTTGTTATTAGGCACTTATATTATATCTAATATATTTTACCAAGTCTGGCATTTGCTGTAATTATGACAAAAACAAAAACAAAAATAAAACAAGGCACTTTTTTTCTTCTTCTTCTTTTACTCTGTCAGATTTAGCTTCGAATTTCATCATATATTATGTATTGTATGTATATATACATATCTATATTTCTCTTTATATATACAGAGTAAACACTACATACTACATACTGCCTACATACGTACATAATTTACACACTGTTGTATTAAGCAAACTTATGTAATTTTTATATCATTTTGGTCAGTTTTGCAAAATTCAACATTTATTATATACACAAAAAAAGCCACCCAAAACAAGTACTTGTTAATAATACAAAAAAATACAAAAAAAAAGAGGGTTCTGGACAGAGCTTCGAAATTGGAAGGGTAGTGGAACCACTGATGAGGCTGCAGTGTCTTCTTTTTTTTTTTTCCTTAATTTAAAACGAAATTTCTCTTTTTTGTTTTTAGCTGTCCTACCCTTTTTCCTTTCTCTTCCTTTCTTTCGTATTTTTTCAAGTTTTATCTATTAGAAGACGGTCTACAAAAGAAGTAGACTTTTTTTTTCTTTCTATCTTATATCCACTTTAGATATCTTTAGTCTTCCTTATCGATTGCTATATTGATATCTTTGGAGACCATAGAAGAAAAAAAAGGATATAGATATATATATATACATACATACACACATAGAATATATAATTATGAACCCTTTTGTACCAACAGGGGTAGACTACCCGCCACACATCGATATCGAACCCGAATCATCCCAACATGATATTTATACATCCTATGAAGGCCAACAATACTTTACGTCCCTCACGCCACAAAACTTTCAGCCAGTCCAAACCGCACCTACCCATATACTTCCTCATCCGCAGCTCCAATTACATATGCCTTCTCAAAACATTCAACCACAACCTCCCAATATGCCACCTTTTGTACCCGATTTTGGGTCGCAGATTAACCCCAATATCGGCACTAATACACCTTTAACTTACGACTATCACGATCCTTACACAATCGAAGACCAAGTAAACGTTCCTTTATCCTTGTCCACCTATCACAATCAACCGACCGAGTCTTCGGTTAACCAGCCCCTCAAGGCCGAGACTGAATTTAATCCGATCATGGGGATTGATATGTACCCGCCCTCAGACTATAATCAAACGCTTGACACTCAAGTCTGGGTATCTAACCAAGCGCTTACAGATATTCAACCTTCTTTCTCTACTTCTACTCCTATTACTTCTTTCGGAAGCAATTTTCCAAACGCGATAACATTCTCCAATGATGAGCGGTAAGTTTTTCTGTATTTTTATATCATTATCATTATCACTATCACTATATATTATTATATATATAAACGAGTAAATAAAGGAGAGAAGAAAAAAAGAACAATCCAATGTCAAAGTACCACAGACACAGACATATAGACACACGCATGCTTGTGTGAGCGTGTGAGCGTGTGAGTGTATAAGTAGATGTATGTACGTATGTACACATAAATATATATATATATATATATACATATATACATCTATATCTATATATATACATTTAGATATACAAACACCAAAATAAGAATTGTATAATTAAGCACGATTTATTAATATATATATTTTCGAAACACGAGTAGCTAATAAGCCGTGCTATATTCTGTAGAAATTTTGAGCTTGTCGTTATTCAACAGCCTTTGCGAGCTCGTATGTGTGGTTTTGGTGACAAGGACCGTCGACCGATTTCTCCACCGCCTATTCTGCAACTTTCAATCAGAACAAAAGATGGTCAAGAGATTAATCCTGAGTAAGCATAAAGTTTATATTGCCGTTACAAGCATCATTAGTTTTTTTTTTTAAAAAAAAAAGAAAATACATAAAATAAGAAGCACGAAATATTTATAGTCAAACATGCTCAGCTAAAATATTCCTCGCGTCACTTTCCTTTTTCTATTATTTTAGAAACGTCAATGTCTCTTTCTTTGTCGTTTTGTGCGATAGTTGGTTAGAAGATGGCAAGACTGAAGCAAATCTTGTATATCACTCACTTGCAGTATCTCAGATCGATAACCTCACAGGTGAAATATCACAAACTGTCAAGATACGCAACATGGTCGGGTCTTCTGTAGCTTCGGCAACAAAACTTTATGACGCTCAGGGAAATCTAGGTATCTATTTTGTTTTTCACGACATAAGTTTCAGAAGCGAAGGTCGGTTTCGACTCGGATTTTCCTTTATCGACATTGGCACGTAAGTAGCTTAGCACAATTTCTTTTTTCGTTTTTCTTTCTTTTTAAGGACAAGTATTAGTATGGGTGAGTTTTAATGGGGTTCTCATTTGACGTTTCATTTGGTATTCAATTTGTATTTATTTATTTATTAATATTTTATAGATCAATATTTTCTGAAAATTCTGTTCGCGACAGCCAACAGGTCTCCATTCAGCCAAAGCCTGCCCTAAAGAAAGTATTTACAAACCCATTCACTGTCTATACAGCAAAACAGTTTCCGGGTGTAGCTCGTGAGTGTTACTACTACTTTTGCTTAGCTGATAAACTAATACTTGTTGATTTATACGTAGAGTCAACTTTATTATCACAATGCTTTGCTAGACAAGGCGTCAAAATTCCTATTCGTAAAGACACAAAACCAAAGCAAAAATCATCAGAAAGGAATCAAGAATATCAATACAATATCAAGTCAGAGGAAAATGAAGAATGGTGAAATAGAAGGAAAGAAGGGAAAAGAGAGGAAAATCATTAACAAATTCAAAAAAAAGTGTATTTATTATCTTTATGATTTATTAGTACTTTTATTATTAACATTATTACGACAAATTTTGGTATCTTGCGCATTTTAACTATCAAAAAATATTTCTATTTCTATATGTATTATTATTATTATTATTATTATTATTACTAGGCTACAAAGCTTGATTGAATCAACCTTGTAATGTAAACTTAAACCTTCAATTCTTTATGTAACAAAAAAAAACATTTTTTGTGATTTATAACGCTTACCCGATGCTGGGAGACGTAATATATATAGCATACAGCACATGTACTGTCTGTGCCTATTCTATAACTCACATTCTACTTTGTGGGCAAAAAACTTGGTTTTCGGCTTAATCAATAACTCTTATAAGCAGTATATTATGTTCTTTTATTATTATTATTGTGTAATTTTGCTTTAGTGAAAGCGTATATTTTATAACCCTGTTTTGGAAATTGCATAAAGTACCATAAATTGACTTGTCACCATCAAGTTATTCACATACAATAAACTTTGTTTTGTGTGCTGTGCGACGCATCGGATGGTTAACCGAGGGAGACAGAAGGATTTGGAAGGTTTGCAGTTCTATCAAGATTACTACATCGTCTTTTTTGTAGTGGACCTGGATTTTAAATAATTTATATTTTAATGTGTAATCTAAAATATGATCTTATTAACCTCGATCAATTAATCCTAAAATGAAGATATGTAATCTAGCTGGGTTTAAGGATCATAATAGCCAAATAGCCAAAAACAAATATATAAAACAAGAAAAAAAAGGAAAAGAGTTAGGAAAATTATGTATGAATATGGTATTTGTGTGTGTGTGTGTGTATTTGTCATTGTTCAACACTGATTATATTCAGAAGCGTTAAAGTCATCAAATTCATGACTAATAAAATGTGAGCATGGTACCAAATAGAAGTATACCCAAGCTTCTCTTTTCTTCTTCTTTGCTCTCTTTAAGAACGTCAAAATTGTACTCTTTAGTCAAGTATTATTAAGAAAGGAAAATTCAGGGCTTCGTGTCAAACTCATGGTGAATTATGGCAAATATACACTTATCATTCTATATTTATAGCTTCTCATTATCATTTTTCAGTTCACAATAAACATTCTGAACAACCCCGTTTTTGTACGACAGAAAAAATATGGTGGCTGTGGTTATTTTCATGACACACCTTCCCAACACTCCGATGGTCTTTCCAGATATTGTTTGAATAAACAAGTGATACATCTCTTATGACATAACCACAATAATAACATCTATTGTAGCCCAGGATAAAAGCACTCGACCACCAATGCAATTTACATGTGTCCTCATTTTCTTCAATTTGTTTAAGCCACACTATTGTGGCGCAAGCTACAATAGAACAATATTATCTTTTCAACAGAAAAGAAGAGTAAAACATAAGAGAGCTTTAATCATTAAAAGATGAAAGAAAAAAAAGGAAGAATTTTTTTTATATATAATTCCTTGTTGTATTCCAACCTTCTTCACCACTAATATCGAATGAATAGCCTACGTACTCTTTCTTTTTCTTAAACAATACATGCTCCTCCATGATCGTTGGGTATACCTTTAAATCTTTGGAGACTTTGCACTCGATCATTCTAGTGGTGGGCTCCGAAATATAAGTTGCACAATAGAATAAATCTCTGCTCTTTATTGACTGTTTTACGAGAATAATATATATTAGATTTTTCTAAATGGTTTAACCTATAATACTCTGCCCTATAACATAACACACATATATATATCAGCACATTAACTATACTCTTTAAAACGCAAAGGTACAAGTAAACATGCCTAAAACAAAAGAAAAAGAGAGCCTACTGTGGTTTGTGTAACATTTGTATATAACAGGTAATAGTTATAGTACTTGATTTCTCCAAAAAGTATGTATCCGGAATTTTTTTTTCTGTAGTAAGAACCTTTATTTTATAATGCATCATATATATTGACAGCAGCCTTTCAAAACGCAGGAGTCCAAGTGAACGCACTCAAACTGAAAAGAAGAATTATGTAATAGTAATAATGTGTAAAAATGAAAAACAAAATGACCACTACCAAGACGTAAAATATGTGTATAGAGAGGATATTAGGTCAGAAAACTTTCTCATTTTGAATCAATGATATACAATAAAACACATTTATAACACATTAGTAAGCCTATCTTTGGGATTAAACTTGATATATAAAAATATAAAAATATATAGATATATAGATATAAATAAATGCTGGTGGTGGAGTTCAGAGTTGTATTTTCCGTATTATGCATAAACCATGAACGCTTGTTTTTTGTCGGCGACAACTAAAGAATAAACTCTCTCCATTATACACTTCTCTAAAATCAAAGTATTGGATCTCGTCACCACTAGATCAATAGTGCAAGTTCATGGTCAATAATGACTTCTCTAATCCTCTTGGTAATTTCATAAAAAAAAGCAAAAACAAAAACAAGAGATGCAGTCGACATCATTGGCATTATTCGGTGCTAACAACATATATATATATGTGTGTGTGTGCTTACATTGCACATCTCCATGCTGAAATCGCAAATTACTCAAGAATCTTGTGTAATTGAAACGTTTCTTGAATCATGAAACAAGAGATCTGAATCTGCTGAGCAAATTAATGCTGTAAAGAAAAAAAGTTTTTTCTTACACAGATCTTAAGCGTGAAAGCTGTTGATTATATATTTAGCTGTTTTCGCGAAACATTGGATTTTTTTTGGTGAGATTCCTTGATTTACGACTTCAAAGAGTATCTAATTCTTATAGAATTTGGTGAGTTTTGCTTGTTTGTTTAAATGATAGAAAGTGTTCAAGGAGCGGAGTTCCTATAATTACAGTCTATTTCCTGAGTTCCTTGGAGGAATAAATGGTAGAAAGCATTGTAACCTTGGCTTTACAGCTCCATTTCAAAAAAAAAGTCATGATATAAAATTTAGATTGTAGTTTTACTAACGTACTTTGTATATAGTTCATCTGTGCTGGGTTTAAGAAGTTCTTTATCAATATAATAAGCATTTAAACATGTAAAAACTGAAGATTATAAGGTAAGAACAAAGGACTGGCAAGAGTAGACTACATTATTTAAAAAAGTCAAGAAAAAAAGTATAATGGGCATAATCAGATCTATAAATTTTGCTACGAAGCCCTTTTTGTGCTACTTTTAGTGTCAGTATTGAGTATTTTAGAAGATATAAAAGCTGTAGTATGTATAAAGCTAGAAAATGAAGAGCTATATACAAATCCTATGCGCCCTGTATTTTACATATTAAGAGGCTGTATTACTTATGTAAAGGAGTTATTTAACGTATTTATAGTTTTTATACTTAAACTTTGAATGTCATTAGTTTTTTTTTGGATTAAGCAAAAGAAAAATCAGATAGAAAAGAACTTTGCTGAAGACGAATGAACGGAGACTTTTCTCTCTTAAAAAAGCGAACATATTAATGTTAAAAAACTTGTACTGGATCTTGGATTAGTGCAGCCATAACTACACAGTCTTGTTTTTTTAGTAGCAGACTAACGTGCACTTAATCTGCAGAATATCTCTTGTCTTCTTCCGTTCTTTCCCAAGCCAAAAAGAACATGTCTAAGTTTTGGGGTGGCGGCCATACAACGGTTTCAAGGGCGATAGAGAGAAGACTGGGTATCACCCTAAGTAGATTCGATCACGGACATTAAGCATTGTTGGTTTTTGCACCTGGATAAAGATTGTATATCTTATTATCTTATTCATAAACATACATATATGACTTTCATATAAAAGCATTTATCTTAAAAGGCTGTGGAAATTTACTATAGGATATTTTCTTCTTCAGAATGGTATAGGTTTTTGAATTTTCTTAAATTTTCCAAGTTCACCGTCTTGACAAGCAGGGCACAGACTGGAAGCCTTGAACTCATCAACCAAGTATACCTAGAAGCCTCTCTTTTCTGGAATTATATGCATTCAGATACCTCTGATGGAGTCATGATAGTTACTTTGTCCGGCCAACCAATTGTCAAGTATCAGTACAGCATAATTTCCGAACCTTCTTCTACTATTGTTGGCCAAGCGTTTGTCTCCATGGGCTTTCATCACCTTGGAATTAATATCCATAACCCTTCTTTATACCACTTCTTTATCCAAGTAGAGAATAACGGAATCATTCAAAATAAAACATTTTAGAATACGCTTATATACCGTCATATAATATGGTATATAGCCCTTTTGTAATGGAAAGAAATTCTTCGGGGATGCCTTTAATATTCCTTGACGAGATAGCCTGCTTGATCTTGTTTATCCTCTTTATTATTAGTTTCTGCGGCTGTCGCAATATTTTTCTTGCTTTCCTTATTCTTATTCATACTACTCCCCGTCGTCTTGATCCTTTACATATTTTTCAAGAGCAAGTTGAAAAATATTCGAATTTTATTTCCATATTGAAGCTTGATCCCATGTAAATAAGTGGTAAGGATCTTTGCTGTTTAGTAAGAAGCTATTTGATGAGCATATTTCATGTCGGCTGGCTCATACGAACAGCACTAAAATTACTGGACTTGATAGTTGGGTATTAGATACCTGTAAGCTGTTGATTTTGTCGAAGTCTTCATTAATAAGATCCTATAAAGGAAATTCAGGTTCGTTTCGCAGCTTATAGAGGAATATATACCTTAAAAAGGTGAATTTATGCGATACTAGGGTGTGGGCGTTGGCTACAGGTTTTATAAGTTACGGAACATATTGCAGCTTCAGTTCTATACCAGTGATTGAACTTTTAAAGGGAGTTCTAGGAAAGAATGAAAGAAAGACAAGTTGATACATTTTTATTTTTCATGCTAGCTTTAATTATTGCCTTTTATATGACATTGTTATATTATAATTTCATCAAATAATCTTCTGTTGAATCTACCTTGTTTCTTTTGTGAATAAGCTTTTCAGTTTGAACACACCAAGTGTACGCTTAATCTTACCGTGCTTTTTTTTCTCTCTCTCTCTTGGGTATGTGTTTACACTAGTCTCATTTATTTTTAAAAAATTGACTTCTCGTTCGTCTTAAATCAAATTCTTTTCTGCCTGGATTTTTTTCTTCATCCAAAAAAAAAACTAACATCGCCTGGATTTTAAGTGGAAACACTGTAATCAAAAGCAATAATACACTTACTATAAGTTTTTTTTTTGCTTCAAGACAAGGATTACAAAAAAGAAATAATAAAAACTTCTCCATGACGTTGTATAATAAAGGTTACAAGGCTTAGCTACCGCACCCTGTGGTTTATAATTTCTGATCAGCACGTTTTGCTTTATGGGGATTCTATATGTGTAAGTGTGTGTATATACTAAAACTTATTAAAAGAAAAAGTCATTTGTGGCTGTGGCCTTTGTCTTTAATTACAAATTAACCGCATCAAATGTTCCCATAGAAACTATTTTTCTTTAAAATAACAATAATAATAATCGAACATCATCAAGATATTGTAGGGACTACACTGTGTTCATTCTACAAACCGGGAATTACATTAAAAAATTAAAAGCAATAATAACATAAAGTACTAAATACCATCAAGCTTTTAATACTTTCAAATATTAACAAAGAGAAGTTAGAACAAAAAAATTGCTTTCTGTACAAACGATTTTTCTATTTTGCTATATATATATATAATTGACCAATTTCAATAGCTATAATATTTTTACTTATCCATTTAATAAATACACCAAGTCGTACTAAAGCAAAATTTCCCCCTTGTTAAATTTTTGTTCACTCTCTTTATAAAAGAAAACAGGGAGGAAGTGTGGATGTAGATGTGAGAAAAGTAGAAATTGCATAATCATGTATTTCAAACACCACTCCTCTTTTTTCTTACCAAATACACACACATACACACACACATTTGAATTTTACTACATAGGAATTTAACTAAAGGTGTCAGTCAAAAGAAAAGAATACCTCTTATATTCTCGTATATATGTCTAAATGTGTGTGTATTACTAAATAGACTACAGCGGTTTCCATGACAACTACATCCGTTGGCAAGAGTTGATTTTACACACTAAACAACCCGTTGCCATAGAGATCCGAGTTTCTTCATTACTTACCCACAAAAGGAAACTGTATTGAATCACCGAATATAACCAGCATTCCCCTACTCCACTCAGTTCTACCTTACTCAACTCTACTCTACTCTACCTTACTCTACTCTACTCCACTCAACTCCACTCAACTCATTTTGTTGTATTCCTTTGCTCCTCCTTTTAAAATTGGCTTGAATCGGGTATTGCCTCAGGAGACATATGTATCTTGCACACCCTGTCATAATATTCGTTGAGAAACAAGCAACAGGCCAAGAATAAGAAGGTTTGGTGATGATCTTTTTCCGGAATCACAGTGGAACATGTGCACCTCTATTTTTTTTCAATATGATGTACTAATGATGGTTGGTTCTCCGCTAGTTTGGACAGCGAGCCCACGTTCTCGCACTTTGTTCAAACCTCTTCTTTATTTTCTTTCTTTCTTTCCTTGTTATCCCTCACCCTCTTACCCCACTTGTGGCCCCTATTTCTCCCTTATTAGTCGTATTCTTTATCTAGATTCTCATTTGATTATTTTCCACTATTACTTGATTTGCCTGTCTTCCTTTATTTATTCTTTAAAAATATATATACATACATATACACATACATACTCCATTGAGTGATTGTGCATGTCTTCAAAAGGTCCTAAAGAAAAGTCATCGAGCCAAAAGTTTTGGAAAAAATTTGGCTTGGGCAAGAGTAGCAAGCCATCACACCCTTCTCCAGGCAAGCTAATTTATACAGACACACATATATCTTTAGCGTATAGACATAAAGACATGTAAACTTGACAATTCATTGCTCATTTCATTAGGTCCGTCAATAGCTCCTGAACCAATACACGATGATCATTACGACGATGACAGATCGATCAAAAGCAAACGCTTGAGGTAATTACTCTTTTTCTTTACTTCTTTGTTTTGCTGCTATTTCTATTTGTTTGTAGTACCTTGTAGTCTCAACTGGAATGTTTACCTTAATATTACTTTATTATTATTTTATTTTTATTTTTTTTAAAAAAAAGTGGATTATTGCCCACAAAGCGTCAGAGCATGAGTTCATTAAAGCGACGTCAGTCCTCGAGCTATCCAGCCATTCTGGATGTACACCCAATGCCCGTACCGTCGTTTCCGCCAACAGAGCTAACTATAGCAAACCAGGGTAGTCCATCACATGGGGACTTGCCTAAACTCCAAGAAGTATCTCCAAAACACGTGGGGCGACTATCTGCAACCCCAACTACCTTTCCGGTCGAGCTAACAAAAAGTCTTTCAGCCGAGCCGAGCCCTGGGATCTCACAGAAACCAGAACCTATTCAGACTACGGTTGTCATGCCGACCACACCTGGACCTACATCTATATCTCCTGTGACAGGTAAGAAAGTGTAGTAATAGAAGAAGTGGAATAAGTAATATTTTAAGAAATATATTAATAATCTTATTTTAATTTAATTTTTTTAATTTTATTTATTAATGAATCAACATCTTTTATTTTTTATTTTTTTATATTAAATTATATTACATTGTATTATATTATACTATTGTTTATTTTATTTTTCATTGCAGATCAAGAATCACCAAAACCACTAGAAAAGTCAGAAGAAAAACCGGTCTCGATTATCCCCGAACCCACTGTGGCAAGGTTGCGAGAAAAAACCCGTCCTCGATATAATTCTAACCCCACCAGACCTGGTATTCCTGTGCCTACAAGTCTCACTACTGGTAGTAGACTAGCAACACTCGGAAACAGTACGACCACAAATACAGTAAAAAAGAACTCCCCGAAATCAGACGACGAACAATCGCAGCAACAGCAACAACGTCCAAAAATCCAACCAACAACTTCAAATGATCGTGTACCTCGTCCTGCAGCCAACAAAAGCACACAATCCCAGCCCTCGGCATCCACCAGTGGCGCCACTTTAGGGTCAGTTAGCTTAGCTACCACACCTACCACACCGACACAGAGCTTAATACCATCTTCGCCAGTGCCAGCACCAACACCAACACCAGTACCAGTACCAGCACAAATACCACCAGCATCAACCAGCATTGGGACAACAAAATTGAGAAAGCCAACCCAGATTACTGTCCCACTAGCCAAAATTACACCACCGCTACGCAGTAGCCGAGCATCAACTCCAGCTAAATCTTTGGATGGAGGCTCGGCTAGAAATAGTAAAGTTCCGGCTGAATCAGAAGACAAACCTCCTAAAGAGCCAGACGTGCTGCCACCACAGACGACCGTACCAGGAGAAGACGAACTAACCATTAGCCAGTTGCAGGAGGACCTAAAAAAGGAGCGCTCGGTGGTACGAGTCCTGCAGGGACAGAAAGAGGGTAAGTCAAAATTGGGTTAATTTTTTATTTTATTTTCTGAAAATGACGTTTACAGAATCTAATTATACACATCTTTAAAAATGGAAATAAAAATAACATGTCATATAATCTTGCAGCTATTTCCAAAGATCTTGATTATTTCAGTATGACAGTTGATGAGCTTATGGAAGAGAAAGAGATGTTCCTACAGCAGTACGAAGAAGAAAAAGTAAATATTTTCTCATACACATGTACATGCAAATGCAAATGCACATACTTATATTTATATAATATTGAAATTAATATTATCTTATTTTAGCTTAAAAATCAAGCGAAAGAAGCTGATTTGGCCATGTTGCTTGAAAAGTTAAAAGTCGTTACAGATAACGCAAGGTGTGATTTCATAGCCTAGACAAAATAAGACTGCTTGCTTTACTCACTCTGTATGCTGTTTTAGAGACAAGACCTATGAAGCTGATCAGTCAAGGCAAGACCTAGAGGTAAATAGTGAATAATTAATAATATATACTGTATATGTTATAGATTTCTAAACACGCATGCACGCATGTATGCGTGCATGCATGTATACATATTTACCTATTTTATCTAATGGATTAATGAATATCTGTAGTATTACCAGAGAATAGCCGAAGAAGAAAAGTCTGAATTATACAATGCCCTTTCTCTCAAAGATCAAGCATATGATCGCCTCAAGGTAAATTCAAACTTAAATAGATAGAGAAGTATATGCGCTTGTACGTATAGTTAGATACTTTATGTTTAAACAATTTGATATAGTCTGAATATAGCCACGCACAAGAACAAATCCTAGCACTCAAATCGACAATGGAACAACTGATCAAGGCCCAGGCGGCCAGGCCAGATGTCATGTCAACCGACACTGCAAGGTAAAATTTATTTTATTTATACATATATATATATGTATGTATGTGTGTATTATAATTTGAAGATCATGCCTAATAATGACTCCAATAAAAATAAAAAATAAAAGGTCCTCTGCACCATGGATATACACACCCAGTGCTTCACCCCATATTCAACACGCCCATGTAGACTATCCTACTGATATTTATGAGTCTCACTCTAGTAGTATGGGCAAGGAAGGATTGTCCGCAGGATTTTTTATTCCTCACAAAAAGACTACATCACAGGATATTCACCCTATTTCGAGCTGTGATTCTGTAAAGAGCCACTCGGGCGTGTACAGCACCACACACTCGTCTAATACTACTGAATCACACGATATTGAGACTGCTGAACCCAGGAAACCGTTACTGGATAACAACCTGGATGATCAGTTGATGGTATTGACGAAAGAAAAGGAAAAGGCAAGTGTGTTATATTTTTCTTTTTTAAAAAAAGAACAACTGAATCTGTTTTATTCTTCTTTCGTTATTTCTCTGTGAGTGTGTGTACTAATACCTTCTTTTTGTACTAGCTTCAGTCAGACTATAGCAAAATTCCATTAACTGGAGGAGGACCAATGTCTCGCAGAAGAAAGGAAGAATTGGAAGAGATGTTGGATGAAGTAGATTCTCAACTAAGCAAGGTTAAACAAAAGATCCGTCGCTCCTAAATTTCCAAAACAGGAAACAGAAATCTACCTATCACAAACAACCCAAAAAAATCAGAAAATTAACGATATATTTTAACACTTCCCGTCCTTTCCCCCCTCACAGTCGGACAACACACGCACCACACACGCACAACAATCCTTTTATCTTTATACCTTGTTTCTTCTTTCATTCTTCTTAAAAGGAAAGGACATATACATACACATGCGCTTCACGTCACCCAAAAAAAATTACACAAGACAAACATTACATTTACATCAACAACATTTATTATACATATATTTATACATATTTACTCTTCTTCTTCTCTCCCTCTCCTTCTTCTAAACAACGATTTTTATACATCTTTATATATACATTTATATATATATATATATAAGTTTATAAATATTTTTAATTTATAAAAAAAAATCAACACATATTTACATTTATATATTATTAAAGAAGAATAATCCTGAAAACAAAATATCAGCCATGGCTTCCTTTTTTACAATTTTTATTCTAGCCAATAGTGATCGGTAAAGATGTACAAACTATCTTGCCTCTCTCATGGATTTTTTTTCATTGGGTTTTATACAAGCACAAACACACATAAACCTACACATAAACCTACACATATACCAATGTATGCATTTATGTGTGTATGTGTGTATGTGTTTGTGTATAAAATAGCACATACTTCTGTTTCTTTTTTCATCTTTTGTATTTAAACAGAAATATATATTACTTTTCTTTAATAACCAAGGGCAGCAATGGAAGCATTGACAGTCTTGAGGGAAGCAGCCTTGGACTCAACAGCCTTCTTCTGGATGGCGATGAGGGCAGCCTTGCGCTCGTAGTAAGCAGAAGACTTGGCCTTGCGCTTATCCTCAAGCTTGGCAACAACATCCTGGTACTTCCATCCGACCTCGTGGGAGATACGGCCAAGGGTGGTGAACTTGCGTCCAGGCTTGAGACGGAGAACACGGAGAGCATCGGGGATGACCATGCGCTTCATGCGATCGTAGGGAGGGGGGACACCCTCGAAGACCTTGATGCGGTCAAGAGCGGCAGCACCACGAGCGGTCTTGTGGGGAACCATACCACGCATAGCCTTGTAGAGGATGCGGGAAGGAGCGCGGAAGTGGAAAGGACCACGACGGGGGTTGACAACACAACGCTTGTTGAGGTAGGCGTGGTACTTCACTATACACACACAAAAGTATATATTATTAATAATTAATTTATTAATTATTGAAAATTTTAAAAAGATAAGAATCAATTATATACATATTAAACCTCTTTTATTTCAACCTCCCAAAAAAGACATTGCTTTCTTAGTTAGTTATAAATTGCCTTCCCATTTCTATTTCTCCCATATATAAAAGATTTGCATCGCTGAATGCCACAGGACGGTTTTTCCTTTTAATAAGAAACTTACGCTTGTTACGGAAGAATTCACCAGAGACGTTGAGTTCCTCGCAACGGACAATGACGACCTTCTGGCCGTTGAGAGCCTGCTTGGCGACAATGGAGGCGAGACGACCGAGGAGATGACCCTTACCATCAATGACAACAACCTAATGCAAGTTCAAAAAAATTAAGTATATAATATATATACACATATTATATTTTATAACTTTAAAAAAAAAATCTCAAAGACACTATATTCACACACATATATATGTATGTGCACGCAATACTAGCGATAACAATAACATCCCAATCAAAATAGACTTTGTGGTTACCTTTTCAAAAGTCGACATTTTTATTTATTTATTTGTACAGGGAAAGAGGAGGAACCACTTGATCTCCCAAAAGGATGTTTTTTTTTTCAGTCTCGCGGCACATGTGGCTTGGCCCGAGCAGAAGGGGGTTCGACACAGTGACGTTTCGAAAATTTTTCAGTTTCAGGTACCGACTAATTTGTAATGAGCTTGCACAGTTGGTTTGTCCTGCATTTCACACAGATTGATGTGTCTGTGCGTTTCTCTCTCTCTCTCTTTCATTCTTTGTGTGTGTACTGTGCATAAAATCTTCTATTTATATTTCCTTACTTCCTTTGTTTTCTTAAAGAAGTAGTAAGATAATTATATAAGTATGTATATATAAGGAACAATTAATCAATAAACACAATTAAAATGAATCAAAAAAACAAAAACAAAAAACAACAACGTTCAATAGCAATAATAATAAAGAAGAGTCTAGTGAGCATGATTGATGTTTAGAAAAATTGGCAATAGCATGCCAGCCAGTACAGTTGCCATATGAGTTCGTCCCAATTTGTCGGATGGTCGACAATGGGCTGACGCTGAAGGTTGAAGTTCCTGAAGAGCGTGCATAGCAACATAGAGAAAAGTACCACCAGAAAATAGTAGCAGAATTCCTGTCCAATAATCGAGATTACCAGGAGTAGCATTTGTTGGCAGTACAAGTAATGCCAGATAAGTTGTGAGCGCACCGACAGGTGCAGCAAGTGAAAAGATCAATAAATGTTTTCGGACCTTGTCACGGGACAATCCATCACCCAGTAATACGGTAGTGAGTGCAAATGCAGCCGGGGCTTTGTGGAGCATAATAGCAACAAATACAACCATTGACAGGGTGGGATGAGTTGCAGATGCACCAAGCGCAATACCGTCTGCCGCGGCGTGTACAATCAATCCAATTGTGGGGGTCATTGAACGCGTTTGGGCAGAAAGATTGGAGTTGGTGTTACTTGGGTCCGTAGAATCTGGAATTGTGTCAAGTTCATTGTATTCGTCTGATGGATGAGAAGCGTGTACATGAAGAGAGCTGACTTGGTCAATCAAAAACATCATTGCGAATCCAAGTACAAGTGTGATTCCTACTGCAGCATGGCTTGCTTCATCATGTTCTTGTCGTTTTGAGTGTGAATCACTAGAGAGATGGCGTTGACTGTCGTAAAGTGTTTCGATGCCTTCTGGAATAATGACGACCAATGCTGATCCAAGTAAGAGCCCGACACCAAGTGCAGTTAAATAGCGTAATTTGGCTTCGGACAGTTTTGTGGAAAGCGGAACACTGCCGGCTAGAAAGCTCCCGACCAGCATCGACAGACTCAGCAAAGTGAGCCAAACAAAAGGATTAAGCATATAAAAAAAAATGAAGGCTTTAATTAATTATAAAGGCAATCAAGCAAATAAGTGAGTAAGGAAGTAGACCAACAAAGAGGAAGAGAAGAGAAAGAAAGTAATGTATATTATATATAAATATAAGTGTGTGTATTTAAATGTGTAATTTTCGGTGGCAAAGAATTCTTGTCGTGAATCTTTTCTACAGATTTGCTAATTTTTTCTTTTTTGTACACTACACATACCACTTACAGTTTACATTAATGGAAAGGATGCATCTTGCAACCAATATTTTAGGAAACATTTTTTCCATTGGGCAAATATTTATATACTCAGCACATTTATTGGTTACTGGAATTTTTTTAAAAATTTCTTTATAATCACACTTATTGGCTGCTCTAATTAATTTCTGTAAAAAATGCCGTTCCTATTGGATACACCGGATAGAAAAATACACTAAATTTCCAAAAATAGGAAGTATTCACTTTGTATTCTTTATTCTTACTTTAATTTCAGCCAATTACATTGTGACCTTTTTACTCTTAAATAAAAATCACAATAACAGATAAAATATAGAGAAATGTAAGTTTGTTTGTTTTAACGCGACCTTTAAAGATTTCAAAAAAGAAATTACTATTGATAATGGAAACATATTCTCAGGAACTATCCTAAATGTATATATTGACAATATCATAGATGTCTTCTTTAGGGACGTATAGCCGTTTCTTTTTGCTATAGAATTTAACCAAAAACTTTGGAAATGATAAAAAAAAATAGAAAGCTGTATATATCTATCTATATATGCAGCTCCTACCTTTCTTTCTTTCTTCTCCACGTACACATTTTACTGAACAAATCCAACGATGTGGTAGTTTACTACAATATCCAATAAATATTCCAAAAAAAACATATCTGTTTCATTTATCTCTCTCTCTCTCTCTCTCTCTATTTTTTAATATAAAAACAACGCGCTTTTTTTTATTATACAGAAAAAGGGGGAAGGAAAAAAAAAGGTTTTGAGGATATTGAGGAAAGTGGACCTAAGAGTGGTGGTGATGGTGTGTGTGGTTCTTTTGGTTTTCTCTACCGCCAGTCGACAGACGTTCGTTCTGATCAACCATGGATGCTGCCTTGTCAGCAAACTGGAGAGCAAGGACCTGGAGTTGAGAAAGCTCAACTTGGTGTAAAACAATAACCTTGGAGACTTGATCCAGAGAAGCCGAAAGTTCTTCGTTAAGAATAAGTTTGGCAACAATGGCAGACACGCGAGTAGGCTCAAGAGCAAACATACTGGCAAGCTGTTCCAAACCAATGGTAGAGTAGTAAGGTGCGTAAGTGAACAAATAGGTGCGCAGACCTTCTTCCTGAATCTTCTGGACAAGCATCTCCTTGATTGCCTCGGTGTCCTGCATCAGATCCCACACCTTGATGGCCAAAATAGAGTCACGTGCACGTTCCCACTCACCAGAGGCCAATGCCTTTGCTGCACTCATAATGTGGTCGCGAGTGTTCTCAGGAGGACCTGAGAAGGGCTGACGCTCATTGTAGTCTAAAAGGCGCTTGAATGGTCTGGAGATATACTTCTTGGTATTGGGACCAGCCTGTGCCTGGGCAGGAATTTCCAACAGCATAGAGCAAGTCAAAAACACACACTCGAGCAATTCAAGGTTAATGTGCATGTGGAAAGGCAACTGGCGCTGGCGTTCAAGCTGGTCAACCTCGGGTGCAGTCTGTTGGCCATAGCGAGGGGTCTGGATACCCTGACCAAGCAATTCCTTAACACGTCCAGATCCCTGGATCTCTTGAAGAGCGGCGTGGGCTTCCTTGATAAGTCCTTCGCGGAATGCACACAAGCCAATCTGTACCATGGCACGGTTGTAGAGCAATTGGGTGGTGATATCTGCCTGGTGGATCGACTCCTGAAGATGGGACATCAGCAGCATGTCGCGTGCAGTGTAGAACTGTTTGTGGAGAGCAATGTGGTAAATGTGGCACAGCATGGCGCGTGTACGCAAGGCAGATGCCTTTTGACGGTACAGATAAGCACACAACTGATGGATCAATTCAGATGGTTCTTCAGAAGTAATGATTTTTGAAACCAGGTTCTTTGACAATAAATTGGCGGCTGAAGATTCGATGGATCGAATAACAACATCAGGCTAATAACACACAATTTCCATATTAATATTTATATGTGTATTAATATTTATATATCAGTTGGTTGATTAACTCGGTTATCTCTTTTTTATTTATTTCTTCTGTTTGCTCGCTTTGTTTTACCTTGAAGTAAAGATGGTCAATGCGACGCATCACGACTCTAGAGACAGTGTTATCCATGTTGTATTTCTCACCATAGATCTGGACACGGACCAACATGGTATATAATTGAGGCTCATCTCTCAGGCGATCAATGTAATCTGTGCTGTGTTGGTCAATGTTTTGCAGAGACTTTGTGAATTCATCGTCAAGACGCTCGATAAAGCTGACGATAGAGCCGCGCAATGCAACCACTTGTCCAGGGGCAGGAGTGATATCCTTGTCGTCTTCGTCAAGAGGTTCTGCATCTTCACGGACCACAAATTGAGGGTTCTTTTCCAAAGTCTCCAAAAGCAAGTTCAACTCTTTTTCGGCAGCCTTCCACACAGGAACAGGCAAAAATCCAGCCATGCTGAGGTTAATATCGAAGCGAGAAGAGATGAGTAGCAAAAGAACAGAGATAATTTGGAAAGGTGAACGAGCACTCTTCAACAGGCGCTGAAGAGTTACAATCTGGTCATCGCGATTGGTGTTCTAATACAGAGTAAACAGTAATAAACAGTAAGTATAAGAAAGTGCAATCCCTAACATACTTATGCACATTAACACACATACACACGTCTATTTATATATATTACCTTTTTACCACGGTTTTCAAGAACTTCCTTGAGAGTCGAGAAGAAATTATCGGCTGTAAGCTCAACCATACGCTTACCGCCCTTGCCAACTGATGTGAAACCATCATCTTCTTCCTCATCTATGATCTGAGCAACAGGTGCCTTGACTGGCTCGGGCTTTTCTTCGATAATTTCTTCTTCTTCTTCTTCTTCCATGAAAGCTTCAGGATCCTGAAAGTATACAATTTTTACAATAAAAAATTGTGTAATTAAATTAGTGATTAAATCAGCAAACAATAAAGGGATCAAAAGTTGAGATTGCAGTATTCATCTTGGTACAATATCTCTCATAAAACTCCAATTTTCTTATATCGTTCTTGGAAGAAGAAGAAAATAAGATCCGTTGGTGTACCTTGTTGTATTCGGCAACAAGATCTTCATACTGTTTGGTGATCTTTTTCATCTTTTGTTTCATCACGTTCATTGCCTTGCTGTTGGTGACATTAAGTTTCTTCTTGCTGTTTTTCGATTCTTGCAAGAGCGCATCGATATCGACAATAGTTTTGATGTAACCTTTGGGAACAGGAATACTATCGAATCCAGTGACAGCCTTGGTTACATGGAGAGAGAGTTTATCGAATTCTATAAATTGTACAAAATGTTAAAATACGAAGAGGGGTTTCTTTTTTTTAGTCTCTCTATCTTTGTCTGTATCTCTCCTTTTTTATACCCATATATGTATAATACACACACACAAGTGTATATTAACCTGTATTTCTTACCAGCCAAGATGCGTCCCCAGTCATTGTTCTTTTGACCACTCTCGATGGCCTTGATCGAGTTTTCCATTTCATCAAGACGTTTGTCCTTTTGAGACTTGACTTGGCGTTTACGGCTAAATTCGTCGTCTCCGGAATCGGAATCACTCCCAGTACCTTTCAAGAAGCGCGATTTCTTGGGCTGGGCTTCTCCAAGCTCTTCTTGTTCGACTTCGTCATCAGTGGACTCGTGGTCATCATCGGAGATGTAGGATTCGTTGTCGGATGACTCGCTGTCAGACTCGCTGTCAGACGCAGAACGGAAGAATCGAGACATATTTAAATAACTCAATAAAAGAGAATCCCACAGGAAGAAAGAAAGGAGAACAAGGGAGGGGAGGGGGGGGGTTCGTGGCGGAGCAAACAAAAAGTTTTGAGCGTGTGACGTGTAATTAAAGTAGCTTTGTCCCAAAGGATGAATATTATCAAATATATATATATATATATATATATTGGATACAATATATAATATGTATGCAGATATGAGCGTAAGTGTATGTGTGAATTTATTTCTTGTAAATCAAAACAAAAGTATTTGTTTTTTTTTTCGAATGTGAGTGGGTAGGTGAGTTGGTAGGTTATTGCGTGTAAATGTTTATAATGTATGTTATGCTATGCTGTATTATATTGTGTGAGTGATAATAATCTACTCGACTCTCATCATCATTATCACTATCATTATTATTCTTATTGATATTATTATTATTAGTATTAGTAGTAGTAGGATGATTATTATTGCTGTTGGTGCTGCTGCTGTTGCTGTTTAAGCTTTTGGTCTCGCTCAAAAACCCATTCTAACTCGACCACCTCCCGCCAGAGACTTGTGTCCTGACCAAAGGTAATTGCGACACTTGTCCGAGCAACATAGATCCACATACGAACACCATTCTCATAAATTCGCTCAAGACGTTTACCAATTCCTGTGAGTTCGAGTTGGACTAGCGAGTTCCAGCTCGCTCTGGCCAACACTAGGGTATGGTAGGTCACGGTCGGATGAAGAACAGGAAATATGAGTTTGTATACCACGAGCAGGTAAAGGGAGCAGCGCATGGCTTCTACCCAATTACTTTCTGCCATTCTTTGTTGCATTAATCCTTCGATGGTCCGGATAGTAGCTAAATTCAGACAGTGTAATTCAGGGATTTTTGATAAGGCCTGCATTGTGAACTCCAATCGAGCTGCGAATCGTGCACGCTCTTCGCGCGTCTCTAGTTCAAACCCATTCAGGGGATGACGACGGTGCTGGATGGTTGCCAGATAGTAATCCGGAGACATACAGTGACTGGTGTAGTGGGTAAAATCAGGAACATCTAATTCATGCCCAGGTGTGATTGTACCAGGAGCAGATTTTTTGGCACTGTAAAGCTTGACCTTGTCCAGTACACTCCATGTCTTGATTTCTTGGGGAATGTGACTAATGTCTTTGGGTGGACAACGTTCCAGAAGGTAGTCAATCCCATCAGTTGCCTCACACCGAGCACAGTGGCAAACATACTCAGGGCCAAAGCGAGCCTGGAGAGCCTCGAGCCGGTCTTGCTTTGTGGAAACGAGATCGACATAGCTCAGGGTGATTGGTTCATCAGCCGATATATCTGTGACGGCAATAACAACCTGTTGGCTCCCTTTGTAGATAACACCTGCGTTTGGTTGACAAGAGTGTGGAATGTGAAGAGAGGTGAGAGGATAGAGTCCAAGAGCAATTGGGTCAAGATGCTGATCTGGATCTTGGATGACAAATGCAGTCCGGCGGACTAGATGGCTCAGCTCACCGAGTTCTTCGAGTGACATTTCGCATTGTTTCAATAGTGTTTCGATCGCGGTGTTGTCAGGTAAGATGTCCGTTCCGATTTTTTTGTGGGCTTCGAGGGCTTCAATAGCGCGTTGTAAATATGGCGGAGAGTGAGAATGCTGCTTACTCAGGTGCGCGTGACTGTGCAAAGTTAAAGCAACTCTTTCAAGAAGCCATTGGTTTTTGTCAATGTTGGCGTAAAGGTCGCGGGTTTGGGGTTCACAGAGAACTCGGTGAAAGTGCAGCCAAGCATTACGGAAGCATTCGTTGCTGCAGAAATAGGCAGATATACAGCGTGAACAGCATTGTAGAGGTGCTTTTTTAAGACAGCTATTACAGCGCTGGCGACGTACTTCCGGTAGAGGAATTGATGCTAGGGCAGCCTGAGTGAGCAGGACTGTTCCGGCTAGGATAGGGGCTGTGGCCACATATGAGTTTTTGTTTGTGGTGATGTCTTGGTGCAATATTGGTTTCATTACACCAAATAATAAAAGAGGAAGATAGATAGAAGAAGAGAAAGAAGAAGAGAAGGAGGACTTTATGAGATAAAGTCAAATAAAATAGAATAAAAAAGAGAGAGAGAGAGAAAGGATGAGCGGGTGCCAGGGACGGGCCAAAACAAAAAGGGTCTGACCATGCTTAGATTTCCTACTATGGGTAAATAGTAAATCCCAAGTGCGCTACTCCATTCCACCACCTCCAGTCATCCGCAAACTTTTTTTTTGCATTTTATACTATTTTATATAATATATATATATATACAAGTATTAGATACGGTGAGAATAAATTCAAAAGTAAGCAGCTTTCAAATGCGATTATATCGGTTATTGATTATTGATTATTATTAATATTGTTAATATTATTACTATTATTACTATTATTATCATACCATTGTCAATGTCAATGCTCACCCTCATTTCTGCTCTTCTTCACTTGATTCATAAAAATTGGCTCACAAGGATTCTTTTTTTTTCATTTATTATTACTTTTACACTGTATGCTATTTAAGCTATCTTGTCCTTCCGCACGTGTTGCTTGGTCAGCCTAAAGGTTCATTTCTCTTACAAACTTTTTTTTTCTCTTCTTCTTCCTCTTTCTCTTTATACCCTTATATATAGCATGTACTATAATATTGCTCATCAATATTCTTATAAAGAGATAAATAATAAAATTAATTGCCATAAAGAGCTTGTAGTTTACAGCCTATTGTTTTTCAAGTATACAAAATACACGTAGATATATATATTTATGTATATATATATATAATATTAGATTAGAATATTTTGAGAAATTATCAGGATTGTATCAGGTACCAGACACATAATACATGTAACCGATCCAATTGTGCTTTGAAGCTGATTTAAGCAATATTCACATCACAACTTTGGGTGTAAATTGGGTACAATACTATAATCAGCGATCTTACGGGGACGACGTTTCTATCTAACCGGACTAATTAATTGTGACAACCAGTCCGGGGCCCGGTGTCCTTCTCTAATCCTTTAGGAAAAAATGACGTGTCCTAAAAAAAGTGCACCAGTAATAGATGTTTGTGCCTTAAATCTAGACTTAATAAAAAAAATACCAGGGGGGTTTCAACGGTCCTTTAAGCTTGCAAATTTAAGCTTTGAGTTTAAATTTTAAAATATAATTGGCTGAAATTAATCTATAAGCACTAAAAAAATAAAAGCTCTTGAAAGAACCCTTTGAGTTTTAAACTTTTAATACATTTTTGTTTAATTTTTTCTTGAAATTTAATAAAACCTTGATGCAAATATTTTTCCTATTTAATTACTACTCTAAACTTATACATTATTATCACAATGTCTAATAGAACTGAAAGATGTATTTAGGGTACTCAAAAACACTAAGGAGCTCTTACGTATTATTGGTCACTCCTTTAAAACTCAAGCTTAAGTTTAAAAGCTTAGAGGACTGTTGAAACCCCCTGTTATGGTATCCTGTTTTTTTTTTCTTTCTCAAAAATACTCTCAGGGTTTGTACGATAACGTTTGACCCATCTTTGAGCTGTACGAATATAAATTTACAGTTGGTTTGCAGTAGCAGAAGCACTTGAGTATTCTCTAAAAAAATGAAAAGATCGAGTTTTCTTCTCATCAGAGTAAAATATGTACTGTCGCTTATTGCAAAACTCTATCAACATCTTCACCATTTCTTTCATCTGGGGCTGAATACATTAGGGGGTTTCATTATCTCTTCGAATAGAAATTAAGATTGGGATTCGGATAGCGGGTGTTAAGCTTGTAGCCAATGAAAGTGAGTATAAAATGGAAATTATTGAGTCCCCCTTTTTAATCAATCGTCTTATTTTTGTACCTGATATTTTATTATAAACAATTAAGTTATTTTATATCACTTATATTGGACATTTTTTTATAAATCTGGTATATAGAGTAGAAATATGTAAGAGAGTCAAATAAATTGATAATTTTTTGCTTTAAGTATTTCAAGATGTCAAAATGACTAATGGTATTGTTGGCCGAGGCCGAAGGCCGAAGGCCTATACCTATTATTCGAAGAGACGGAGACTCTGGCTGTGTTACCATCAATTCTTTATTGAGACGAAAATTTTAAATAAAAGCTTGCTATTGCTATAATACTATTCTTTATCATCTATTCGCGAGTGGTATATATTATAATAAGGAAGGGAAGGGAAGGGAAGGGAAGGGAAGGGAGGGGACAGCCAGAGTCTCCGTCTCTTCGAATAATAGGTATAGGCCTTCGGCCTTCGGCCTCGGCCAACAATACCATTATTCTTCATTCGCCAGAGACTCTGGCTGTGTGTCCAGATAACCGCTAGAAGAAGTCAAAGTCATGGTAGAGAAATTGCTAACAGTCTGTCGTGACAAGCGGTAAAATGTGTCAAAAACGGCGGAGGAAGCCCATGAACCGTGTACAAGAATGTCTTCAACCGAAGCACCAGAAGCCAAAGCAAGAGTAGGTCCGAGAGCCCGGGCCTTGGGGAGGAGGACACCAGAAGGACGAGGGATCTTCTCCATGAGAAATTGAATATGCTTGGATATCCGTTCTGATCCAATGGGTCTATCGTAATTACGGACGTCACGTACTAATCTTTGCAAAGTCACCTGAGAGAGGACAGGGTGAGGCCGAACGCAGACCGAGAAGGCGATGTTGGACTTGTAGGCTAGATAGGTGGCGACGGGGCAAAGTAAGGGGTCTTCATGAGGTTGAATGGCGACAATCCTTTCGATGCGTCTACCTGAACGTTTTTCTTTGGGGGCAACAATGACCAAGCGAAGGATGCCATTGTCTCTTGATGTACGGCGGTCATCGACTCGTTCCAAATCGGCGGGACGCAGAAACCCACAAATGGCAAGTAGCCAGCACAACTTACGTGTGAGATCTATCGCATTCATTGTGTCATTAGGACCAAGGTTATGAATGAACCGAATGACCGGGGCAATATCATATGTTGGACGGTGGAAAGACAGTAGGTTCTGTTCGTTGAGTGCGGAAAAGAATTCAATGTAGGTAGAGTCTTTGACAATAGAATCTTTATCCGAGTACAAATCAAGAATGGCGGAGCGGTAGGCTTGACAAGTGGATGCTTTCCATTTCAAATGGGTAGCACCATAGGCCAGATAGTTGACTATATGAACGGGGTTAGGAATGAAAGGGTCGACGTCGTGGTGGTGTGCCCAGTCGATGTAAGCGCGTTGAATACGGTTATAGGATCGTCGGGAGTGGTTGCGATCGCGGTTGAGGATGATGATGTTGGCATTGTCATCGAATCCTTGGTCTTCTAACCTGCGTAATTTATGTCCCACGCGATCATGTTCCAGTGTGGGTTCTTCAGGAGAACGTGGCCGGCGCAGCCTGGTGCGGGAAGGACCAGGTGACGAGGGATGGGTATTGGCGGGCGGGACGACAGCTGGAGGAGGAGAGGATACCAGAGGGCGCTCGACCAGTTGGGCGTTATCAACGTAGCGGGAACCTTCTCTCGTTGTAGTTTCTGCAGTATGTGGAGAAGTAGGTTCCACGGCGGACAAAGATATAGGCGAGGCCAGGTTGTCCAAGGTACAGAAAGTGCGTCCATCGCAAATGCTTGCGGATCCCATTTCCATGTCATGTACGTCGGAAGCTGGGTGTTCAGGCTCGATGCGAAGCAGTCGATGTGGTGGGGACCCCACAGTGAGTCCAAGTGCCGAAAGAACGTTGGACAAATACTCCACTCCAGCTGCTGAATCAAGCTGCGAGAGGGAGGGTCGGCAGGGTTCAAGGGCGAGGGAATGTACGCCAGGCGGACACGGGTGCCAGTGACAAGGCATTGCTTCCACATGTCCGTGGCCAGATTCATGAGTTTGGCAGACCGGGTTCCTCCAAAATGATTGACATAGGCAATCGTGGTCATGTTGTCGCAGTAGATGCGAAGGGCTTTCCCTTGAAGGCGTGGAAGCTTGGTGGCAAAGGCAATGGTCATCAATTCGAGGTAGTTGATGTGCTCGGTTTGTTGGTCTGTGGTCCATGTGCCAGACAGGACGGTGTTGTCGTACACGATGCCCCAACCGGTCTCCGAGGCGTCGGTGTACACTTCGACTTGAGGTACTTCTGGGAGGAACGAGTGTCCATTCCATGCCTTCAGCTGGTCGATCCACCACTGAAGTTCCTGCCGAGCCATGGAAGAGAGGTGTATCGGACTGGTCCATTGCAATCCGCGGTACAAGGCTTGGTTGCGTATGGATATCAGTTGCCGGGTTTGCAGGCGCGCGGGAAGGACTGCCAAAGTGGTTGCCTGGGCCTTGCCGATGAACGAGGAAAGCTGTCTCAAGGTGATTGTCGGGTTGTGGAGAAGGCGAGATGCTTCTCTCCGGATATCTCTCAACTTGGAGCGAGGGATGATTAGTGTCATATCCTTGCTGTTGATCACAAATCCTAGGTGCTCTATGGAGGTTGAGGGAGTTAGATGAGATTTGGTCGCTTTGATCAAGAAACCTAGTGACTGTAATTTGTCCACTACTCGCTGTGTGTGCTGCAGGGACAGTGTTGGGGATCGGGCAATCACGATCAAGTCGTCGAGGTAAGCCGACAGACGAATCCCCTGTCGCCGTGCCCAACGAAGTACTGGGCGAACCATCTTCGTAAATACCAATGGGGACAAGGACAGGCCAAACGGCAAAACGCGGAACTGGTAAATGTGACCTTTCCAGGAGAACTGAAGATACTTGCGAGAGGACTTGACGATCAGGATGTGCAGAAAAGCGTCTTGCAGGTCGACGCTGGTGAGGTAGTCGCCACGCTGGATCAACTGGCAGACGTGCTTGATGGATTCCATCTTGAAAGATTGTTTCGGGATGTACTGATTGAGTGGTCGTAGGTTGAGGACAGGCCGGAGGTCGCCTGTCTTCTTCGGAATTGTGAAGATGCGCGAACGAAACCCTGGTTCGTGTACTTCCTCGATGGCTTTCTTGCACAGAAGGGACATGATCTCCTGTTCGATCACATTGCTGTCCATCCGGTTGTGGTTCGTCAACGGTCCGGACGAGGAGATGGGTGGCAGACGAGTGAAAGGGATGTCGTACCCTTGTTCGACGGTGTGTCGAACCCAGTGTTCGTTTGTGAGTTTGGTCCATGCGTTGCGAAATAGTTGAAGGCGCCCACCTACTGTGGTGTATTGGTTGTCTGAGACTTGGACAGCTGTGGGCGACTGTGAAAAACCTTCTTCGAGTCGTGGGGACGGGAAGATCGCTGGTAAGATGGGACTGAGATAGCAGAAGTCGGGTCAGATTGAGTGGGTTTGTTGGTCCGGTTTGATTGGCCGGTGCGTTTTCCCTTTCTCGTTCGGGAAGGTCGTGCGGCGTCGTGCAAAGCACGCTGGAGCTTAGCTTGTTCCACAATTCGTTGAGAGTCGAGAAGTGGTTTGGGCTCCAAGGCAGAGTTGGTGACAATTGGTGTGATAGGTAGATTGGCATCTCGGCAGATATTATCACTACGCATCTGGGTGACAACAGAGGCAAGGTCTGATAGTAATTCATGCATAGTGTTGGCAAAACCCAACGCCTGTGTAACCTGGATAGATCCTTCCACAAGCACATCATGTGCGAACAGGTCGATGGGACGGGTGAGACCAGATAGGCGGAACTGAATATCAGCGAGTTGGGCATCAGTACGTTTGGTGTGAGTTCCCACGCCACTGTAGTTGAGAACAAGGGCTTGGTACTGACGAAGTACATTTCGTGGGCAGTTAAGGAGGAATCGGCGGCGAGAGGCTTCGTCCAAGGGTTGCCTGAAGAAGTCGCGCTCCATCCCGGGAATGGCTTTAATAAGTTCGGGGAAGGGAGTGAGATCAGATGCGATAGGTCGTTCGACAATATGGTCGGTAGGTAGCATTGTGTCGTCTTCATCAGCAGGAGAACCATCAAGGGCCACAGGAGGAGCAGCAGAGCGTGCTCCCAAAGCTTCCATGCGGGCGAGGAGAGCTTGTAAAGTGTCGTGGATATCATTTGTCATAACTTGGATCTTCGATAAAGTCGAGCGGTTGAATACCAGGAGCGAAAGAAAAGATGATAAAGAATAGTATTATAGCAATAGCAAGCTTTTATTTAAAATTTTCGTCTCAATAAAGAATTGATGGTAACACAGCCAGAGTCTCTGGCGAATGAAGAATAATCCTCAATTTTAACCCGAAAGCTTTTTTCTTCATATTAAATCTACACATTTTTATTCTATTCAGGTTCTTCTAAGCCAATCATTTCACCGTTTAAACACCCGCTTTCCAAATCCTAATCTGAATTTCTATCCAAAGAGATCGTGAAACCCCCTATTGCAGGGACATGTCTGCCTTTCTGAAGGTTTATTCATTAGAAACTGGGTACGAGAACTTATTGTTTCGACAGAAAATAGCTCTTTATCAACAACACGTCCTTGACCATATTTACAAAAAAAATCGCATACTCATTTTAAATGTTTGTAAAATAATTGGGTATTTGGAAAGGAAAGAAAGAAAACGGAAATGAAAGAAATATACCTTTTTCAGAAACTTTTCGCATTTCAGGAAATCCTTCTTAGTTTTTTTTTCTGCTTTCTAAAACAAGACTAATATGAGCACCTTTTTATTTGATAATGGAGATAGCAAAGTATACGATGAACAAGGAAGAGAAACTCATGTTTACGGAATGGCGGTTGACAATAACCAATATTCTTTGGAACAATTTACTACTTATGATCAGTATATGGATTTAAAACCGCCAGAAAAACCAGTGAAAATTATGGAACAGGAGGCTGAAATACCTGTTTCTGAGGATAACAGCCGTATTGATCTAGCAGGTAAATATCGACACTATAAAGGCACTGACAAAGAGATGATTTTCCTTTCTCATTACGAAAAAAGGATCAAGTCTAAGCAAGGCTGCTGTAAATCTTAATATACCACCATCAGCTACTCAAAGCTGGAAGAGAGAGAAAATACAAAAAAGGGTGAGGATGTTTCCACAAGAAAAGAAGAAAGTGGTAGACTACAGGGAAGACAAGCCATTTTAAATGAGGATCATCAAAAACATTTAGTTGAACTGATCAATTACAATCCTGCTTTAGTCCTGGATCAAATAATTGGGAGTCTTCTCCGTTTGAAGAACTTGAAATCTCCAAAACAGCCCTTTATGATTTTGTGAAGAAGAAGTGCAGGATAAGCGTAAAGCGTACCTATTTTCATGCAGAATATAGAAATAATGTAGACAAGCTTCAAGAAAGACGATAATTGGTACAGAGTTGGGAAACAATGGACATGTATTGCATGAGTAATTGTGTTTTTATCGATGAATCAAGTTTCAATGTAAACATGAACCTAATCCATTGCTTGGACTAAAAGAGGGGAACGTGCTATTGTAGCAGCTCCAAAAACCAAGTCAAGTGATATCACTATACTAGGTACTATTGCCTCATATAGGGGTATAAATATTAGTGGAAGATGCCTAAAGAGAATTGAGCTCTCAAAAAAAGAAAAAGAAAAGTGGGGCGAGCTTCAGTGAGGGTTGCGAACAAAGGTAAAGGTGAGACTGTCACTGGTCATTACTTCGATTTTGTGGCTGCCACTTTGGATGTGCTAGATAAACATGAACAGTTCAAAAGACATTACATCATTATGGATAATGCTCCTATTCACACACATTTGGATATCAAGAAATATATCGAAGGGAGAAGTTATGGCTGTGTTTATCTTCCTCCGTATTTCCTTGAGCTAAATCCGATCGAACAACTCTGGTCAGTACGCAAGAGTAAAATTGGAAAGAGAAAAGCTTTTACAGGAAGAAACGTTATAAAGAATCGCAGAAGCATGCAATAATATATACTTGAGTGACATGCAAGGCTTTTGTAGATTCTCTGTTTCAAAATTCCGAGACTGTTTGGAAGGAAAGCCTTTGTAGTATTATTGAACGAAAATAGCTGTACGAATTTTTTTTTTTGGTGCATGAAACTTTTTACAAAATATGCGAAAAGTTTCTGGAAAAGGTGTATAGGTATGTATCTATGCATATATTACATTATTAAAGTCTGCTGATTTGTCGTATTGATGAAATCCATTACCCAAAGAAAAAAAAGATATACTAATACTCAATATTGGTCTTTATCGCGTTGCCTTTGGGTCACTATCCTTGTTTCCTTTTTTGGGCATAATTTTATATCGCAAAAAGGTAGCCATTCTTTTTGGGTCTTGACAAGGCCAACACCCGGGGGGGGGGGAGGTTTCAACCATATGAAGCACAACCATGTAGTTATATTCTTATTATTGATATTATTATTATTATTATTATTGTCGTTCTTGTTCTTGATTTTGATTTCGGTTTTGATTTCGGTTTTGATCTTTTTAGCATTCTTCTTTGTATTAATATCCTGCATTGTCTTTTGTTTTTTCTTTTTTTTGTGGCGATGGTTGGTTATAATATATATATGTATATATATATTTGCAAATAGAACTTAATGTGTCTTCTCCTTTTCCTTTTCATCTTCTTCTTCCTCTTCTTCCTCTTCCTTTGCGGCCTTGGATTCAGGAGCTAGAGGACTTTCTCTGACTGGGCTGGTAACAAAGTTGTTGTTACTAGGGGAAGTGTGGGGAATAGAATCTGGTGAAGGGTGCTCGGATCCAATTGCAAGAGGTTCCTTTCCAGCCTTGGAAAGCGCGTAATCACCCGAGTCAAAGTACTTGCGTTCCTACAGTACATATTACACACACATACACACACGCATGCACGCATATATAAGTATATATGTATATGTACATTCTCTTTTATGCGTATTAAATAGATTTATTTACCTTGAGCTTGTGTCCTAGTAAATCTTTGCGGTCGGGCAACTTTCCGTACATGCGGAACAATTTTTGTTCTTGTTCAGTCAATTGCTAAAAACACAATGTTATAAGTTCTAAAGCCATGATAGTCATTATAATCATTTTGACCAATCCTTGATTTTTTTTCCTTTTAAGCTACCCTGTTCTATTGTATTTTATATTATTTTTGGTTTGCTTTAGCTTGACTTGAGTATATATATTTTTCCAACTTTTTTATGCTTCTTCTACTTGTTCTTTTATTTTATTTTTGTATTTGAGATGATTAGATTATTAAAGGAATCAAAAGAAGGGAAGATAAAGGAAAGAGAAATATAGAGAGGAGTATATTGTTAGCTGACTTACACTCAAGTCAACCTTATTCGCTTGTGCAGGGTTCATAGTGTTCAATGAGTGGTGCAATGAAGCAAAAGAAAAAGAGACAGTGTGGGATGACGTTGTGATTTTGGTTTGTCTTTAGGTCTCGCTGCCAGCTCTAACCAATCAGATCAAAATAAGCCTATTTGAGTAGTGAAGGCTGTGACTTTTGACGTAAAAATCGTGTGAATGAACAAAAGAATAAAACGAGCAAGAAAGTGAGTAAGTGAGTGAGTGAGTGAGTGAGTGAATAAGAATGCGAGAGAACAAGGGGTATATTGGTAGTCTATTGATCTCCATTACATTAATTCTTTCAGTCATTTATTAATATACTCACACTCACATTAGACATCTGTATATATTATTTCATTTATGTGTGTGAGTGTTTACATTAGTGCAATAGTGCAATAGTGAAATAGTGAAATAGTGTAATAGTGCATTAGCTAATTAGTATGTGTGTGCTTGTTATATGTATATGAATATTATAAATGTTATATTTTTTCGTTATTTTTGCTATTTTATCTTGGCCAATTTCAGCAACAGGCCATACTCGATTCTCCTTCTTTTGGTATCTAAAATTCACCTTGTCCTTTCTTTCTTTCTTTTCTTTTTTTTTCTCTCTCTCTCTCTTTTGTATAGTCCATACTTACTTGTATCCCACAAAGCATTCTTTCATCGTCCTCCTCCTTTTCCTCTTCTCCTTCCTTTCTCATCTCCTCATTTTGTCATAAATCTTCATTACTTCATTGCTTCATTGCTTCATATATTCTACTTCTTCTTATTTCCTTTTATATAAATCATTCATCATGGGCATGGGAATGGAGAAATGCTGTTGTTTTATCCCCCTCCGATTGGGTACATTTATCATTGCACTTTGGTTCTTTGTAAAGTATCATTCCTTTTTGTTTTTTGTTTTGTTTTGTAAATATAGATTATGAAACTGAAATTTTTACAAATTTTTTTCTTTAAAAGAAAAACACAGACACAAACATATAAAACACTTGAGATTATTAAGATTAACTGACATCATTTACTTAGGTCATTTACCTTTTGGACGCTGTCACTGGGTTCTTGGGAGTAAATGGTGAGTATACCTTTAATATAATATAATATATGTAATAGGCTGAGTCTGGTTTGAGTTTATTATGTGTAACTATGTAGTCAAACTGATTATGGTAATTCTTGTTTTATTGTCTATTAGCTGTAATTGTCTATTCAGGCCAATCAGCCAAAGCATGGTACTATATTGATTTACTATTCACTGTCCTTGTTTGTCTTGGAGGTCTATTGGGAATTGTTGGATCTTGCTTTGTAAGTCTATTTTTATTTTGTATAATGAGGAGAGTGGATATTTATATATTTAGAGAGTTAAAAATAATACCAATGCTTATATATAATCTTTATTAAATGAATGAATATGTATGTATACAAATAATATTCTGTAGGCTTCTCGTGGATTTGCAAAATTCTTTAGTGTGATCATATGGATCAATTGCGGACTGTCGATTGTCAAATATGCAGTATCTCTTGCTCTTATGGTCGTGCATCGTGAAGATCTCATTAGATCATGTCTACGATCCGGATTTGTCGGATTTTCCAATGCACAAACACCCATCAGCAGCACTGTCACCATTTCAGAAAGCCCTTATTATGCACCAGTAAAGTATCCAGGAACCTTGAATGCACACGCTACCGATCTTGAACAATGTCAATACAATGTCCAAAGCTTCCTAATTGTATACGGTGTAGTTATCTTTGCAATTGAAATACTTCAGGTACAGAAAAAAGAAATTGCAAAGTCAAAATAGAAGACAAACACACACATATATATATACAAATGTGAAGTTGCTATGGCTATGCTATTTCATGTCATTAGTTATTAATTTTATTTACTTTTTTTTTCCTTTTTTAGATTTATTTTGCTTCGGTAGTGAGTGCATATGCCTCCCGTCTTCGCAATGGTGCCCGTCATCACCGATTACATGACCAGCAAATCAAAGATTTTGAGGAATCTCGTTACCACATGTCAACCGTGTATTAATTTGCCTTAATATCTCACTCTCTCTCTCTCTCTTCTGTTATTATTATCCACACAGCATTTTCTCACCTCACAATCTTTATCTTGTACATTAACATTTTTCTCTATTCCTTTCAATTCTTTTGATTCTTTATTATTATTATTATTTTGCTGGTTCAAATGGATCGTCCTGCAGTTCCACTATAGGGAGGGAACAGTGAAGAAACAAAGTATAAAGAAGAAGAAGAAGAAGAAGAAAAGTGATTGTAAATTAATGTGATTAAGGAGTTAAAAAATACAAATATACACAAATTTGTGAGCTAGTTTATATATATATATATATATTATATGGGGGAATATAAGTATAAAAAGAAAGAAAGATGTGAGTGAGTAAGATTGAGAAATATATATATCTCACACATATTATAGACGATGATAATTGTGCGCCAAATTGAAATAAATAGTAGAGATAAAATGGCTCAGGATGTAGCCTTGGATTTACACAAGAAAACCTTTTGTTATCAAGACAGTTATAAAGCTTTGAAAGGCTTTCATAGATTTAGACAAACGAGTAGTGAATACTTGAAATTGGTAGCAGTATAAAACATATAAGAAACTTTAGAAAGAAGTATTATCATAAATTAAAGTATGAAATCAAGTAAAAGAAACTAAGCAACAAGTTCAATTTTTAAATGGATCATTTTCGTTTATGTTTTAGTATCAAATCTTTATAAGAATAAAATATTCAAATATACTTAGCGAATATTTTTTTTTCTTTCTTTGCATAGTATGGTTATTGTCTATTAAACTGTCTCAATGGGGATGCTGGTCTACCTCATAATTATATTTTACTTGTAAAAAGTGGTACTTGTGATTATTTACACACACACAGAGAGAGATAAAGAGATGTAGATGAAAACCTAAATTTACATTTGTGTGTGCATTTGTGTTTGCTTGCCTTATGGCCAGAATGTAATATTGCACAAATTTAGGTAGACTATGTGTAAATGGTTTTTACCCCAAGTTGAATTATTATTATTCTTTTAGTCTCATCTCATGTAGGGGATACTTCACGTGACATGACTTTTTTTTTGTGTATATTTTGATGAAAGGGTTCCAGGATTCTTAATTCATATTACTGGTCGTTTTAACACATGAAAATGTATTCATGACATTTTGTGTGCCTGGCTTTATTACATAAAGGTTTTTCTTGTTTATTCTGATGAGTAACCGTATATGAAAGTTAATCAGTGATTGAAATTGAAAAACAACAACAACAAAAAAATAAGGAAAGAAAGCAAGAGAGAAGGAGGGGTGCAAATTAACTCCACTGATGTGATTGAAAATAATACTAGATCTTGATGGTGGAACACTAATAAAGTTAGATAAGAAAAATATACACACCAAAATATAAAAGCATATAACCCAGTAGTGCTTTTCTCACGCCAGAAAATGATGTAAAAAGAACTAACCTTCCTGTCTGGACAAAATAAGAAAAGTCTTTTTTTTTTTTGAAAATATATTTTATGTATCTGAAAGAAAGAAAGAGATGGAATAAAATACTTCTTTACAAGCCAGAATATACTTCCTTTACTTGACTTATTTGGATATAGAGTTGATCTTCTGTACTTTTATATCTAGTTTTCTATTGTCAATAGTATTATCATAATAAACAAGAGAATCTTGATTTTATACAGATCGTTAAATAATAGTAGTAATAATAATAAGGAGATCATATCTTCTCCATCTTGACTGAGTTCTATTTTGATAGATGCTTTTATAGGCAACCCGTCATGTCTACCAACTGCATGTAACCCAGTTGCACTACGCCAAGCCTGGTTTGCAGCTTTTGTGAAATATATTATACACACACACACACACACTACACCCAAAATAAAGTATATATAATTATATATTAAGACTAACGCCTGTCATTTTTTTTTGTAACTTAAAATAAAATTATAACCCACACCATGTATTTATCTATCAATCAATCTATCTATCTATAAGTACTATTATCATTATTATGAGCATATAAGAAACTAGAGCAGTAGGTGGCCAAGTATCAGTCTGAACGTTCGTTTGATAATAGCCAGTAAAAAGGGCAGTCTTTCCCCCATGCTGTATAATTTTTTCTTTATCGTACTGAGCTGCTCTACAAATTCTCGTGTTGCCCCGTGCCATCTATGAACTGGGAATTTTTTTTTTGTTTTCTCATTATATAATCAATAACGGCAGAAACAACGTAAATACCTTGATAAAAATAAATATTTTTTTCTTGTAAAAGTTCAAGGCAACCTTAATCAAGCTATAGGCTTCTCTCTCTCTCTTTTTATATTATATAAATATATCACCGGATAAAAATCTGACTGATCGTTTATGTTAAACTTTATATTTGATTTGGCCGTGGTCAATATCGCATTCAAAGTTAAAGTTGTAGATAGTTTTTCTTTGTATATTTAGGATATTGTTCGCCCACCATAAATGAATTTATTTTTTAGGGTTTCTTATCAGACAAGAGAAGATAGACTCAAAGTATACTCACCTTAATTTACTTTCACTTGATCATCAATTCAAGGTACAGTTTTTAGATTGTTAGAAGAATATGGTCTAGGAAAGCATTATAGTCTTTTATTCTATGGAACATAAAGGGTTGATTTGATTGGGTACGCTGATTTTGATCGCTTTGATCTGTCCACACCAATTAGACTCTTACTATTATTATTTTTATTGTAATGTATATGAAATTTGTTTGAAAAGTTTTAATAGTTAGATATATATAAATGTAAAGGAAACCCAAAGATCTGGTTTCAAAACAGTTCAATTAATGTCATCTAAACTTTCATCCTTTTTTGTATTTATATTTTGGAATCAAGCAAATCTGTTTTAATGGGTTTGAAACAAACATATAATTTTTTTTTATAATAGTAGTAATATAATAATAATGGCTATCTTTATTTATTTTTTGCTTCTTTAGTAAAAAAAAAAAATAATATTAAAATATATACAAGCGTGTCGGAGGTCTCCATCTTTTTAGAATACTTGTAATAAAAAATAAATAAAAACTCTTTTTTAAGCCATTTTTTACTCACCAAACTCCACTCCACTCCATTCCACACCCCACACACGTACACGTACATGTAAACGCGTATATATATATATATATAATATAATAAAGAGATAAAGGTCTACAAATATATACTTGTTGTGCTTTGGGGGGAGGAGGTTTACAGTATAGATAAAGATGAAAAAAAAAATTAAAAGATTATGATGTTGTGGGTGAGAGCGGAGATAGTATATGTATATGACAGTTAGAGTATTAGACCAATCAGAGCTGAGACATAGATTGATTGGTGCGGTTATGGCTAAAGATGAATAATAGTGTCATGTGTGAACTGATGAACCAACCAATCATGACACAAATGGTGTCATTATCGAATATAAAGTCTTGTGTTCTTATTCCACCCCCCTCTTCTTGTTCTTCTTCTTGTTTTTATATATCTTCTTTGAACCCCCCCTTTTTTATTTTTTTATTTTTTTCTTTGGTTAACGTCCATTTTTTTATACTTCCAAGATGTTGGCCATTATTTTCTAATCGTTTTACCCTCAAAAAGTCTTAATATCGTATTGTTGAACCTCGTTTATCAATCTCTTAGTGTCAATCTCAATATCCATGTCTTTCTCAACCTTTGAATTTGTGTCTCGCAAACACCTCTCCTGCTCAAACGACTCCATGCTCGGTCCACCTTTCTTCTCATACACCACAGACAAGCCTTCCACCTGCACCCGTAAAAAAACAATCCAGAACGACAACAATTATTATCAACAGTAATATCAACAAAATCCAGAACAAAATTATTACAAGAACAAGAACAAGAACAAACAAAAATCTCCAACAGAATCAAATTTCCCCCAAAAAAAAACAAACCAAAAAAACAAACAAACCAACAAGAACAAAAGAATATTATTAAGAGATGACCTATCAACAACTCTTTGCCCTGAGCGCTGCGCTCACTCAACCAAATGACATTTCTGATGGTCTGCGTATCCTTGCTGATGCCTTCCCAGATCAGTCCCAACTACCATTCCCAACTTCAGTTGACGAGTGGCTGGCAGATGATCTCTGTCACTCTGGCCTCCTGGCCATGCCACCAATCGACCCTCTCAGTATCTTTAAACAGCAGCAACCAATTCACCACCAGCACCAACAACAACAGCAGCAGCAGCAGCAGCAGATGTGTTCAAACACTTCTCAGCATGATCTTCAGCAAGCATTGCAACAGCTCTTACCTGTCTCGCCACCTCTTACGGCCAGCCCTCCAAACCTGGACCGCTCTCTTGAATCACCAGAACACCAGCTTAGGGTCCCTCTCTTCCCAGAGATCCCTCGCCAGCGTGTCCTGATGCCCAAGACCAGCACCAATTGTCCTCGGACGATTGCACCGAGACCGTCGACAATGCCTGTCACTGTCGAGTCCAAGAAGCGGTCGGTCGATGATATGAATAACAACAAGGACGGCGACGACATTGCTGTCAAGCGCCAGAAGAACACCGATGCTGCCCGCCGCTCAAGACTTAAGAAGCTCAAGCGTATGGAGTGTCTGGAAGAACGTGTAAGCGAGCTCGAAACTGACAATACTCGTCTCACAACCCGCATTGCTGTATTGGAGTCTGAAAAGTCAGGTCTGGAATCTAAGGATAGAGGTCTCGAAGAGAGAGTCCGTATTCTCGAACAGCAGCTGGCAGAAGCACATAGAGCATTGACAAACAATCGCTAAAAAAATTATTATTATTATTTTTCTTATCCTTATCTTTATATCTTTATCTGTTTTTTTTTTTTTGCTATTTTGTTTTTCTCTTGTAATTTTTTTTTCTAAAAAAAAAAAAAAAAGATAATAATACAAAATACACTCAAATAAATGAATATTACTACTATCAACTCAAAACGATTCAACAACATTATATACAGTATGTATAGTAAATTAATGGCAATAATGATGGTAAAACAAGATTTTATATTATAAAATTATATTAATATAAATCTTAAAATACAGTGTCAAAAAAAATAAGAAAAAAAAAAAAAGGTAAAAGGTAGTAAAAAAGGAAAGGTAGTCAAGAAAAAGAAAAGGAAGTGAAGAGACTGTGATAAAATGTTGGGGAAAGTGGAAATTTGGATTTGGTGATGACCTTGGTGATGGGCCAGAATATGTACATAATATAGGAAAATGAGAAGGAATGGGACTATATAAAGTGTGTTTGTGGAAGGGATTTAGGCAGGAATATAATAATAAAAGGGCATGGATAATAAAGGAATAAAAAATAGTGCGTGGTGTAGTGAAGTGTAGTATAAAGAGAGAGAGAGAGAGAGAGGTGTGTGGTGTGCATGTGTAGTGTGTAGTGTGTAGTGTGTAGTGGGTGGTGTATATGCGTCTAAGCGTAAATGATTGTGTCTAGGTTTTTCTTTCTTTCTTATCTTGGAGTCAAAATGATTCCAAAAGAAGAAAAGGAAGAAAAACATATACGCATGCGTCATATACATATGGACATATAGAACATATGAGCGGACGGCCGGGCAGACGGACAGGCGGACGGACGTAATGTACACCACACAAGACACAGAACATGAATGAGATAATATGGGATGGGATGGAATGTGGTGTAGTGTAGTATAGTGTAGTATAGTGTAGTGTGGTGTAGTGTGGTGTAGTGTGGTGTGGTGCAGTGGATAAAAGAAGCACAACACAAAGCAATAGGCTATCCATGTGAGTGACGTATAAAATATATATAGAGAGAGAGAATATAAACCAATAGATAGATATGTGGGACAGCTGGTACTAGTCAATGTAACCTTCGACAAAGTCATTGATTGACTCCCAGGTCATATCTGCCAGATGGTGGTGCTCATCGGCTTCAGAAGCAGGGCTTGGTGTAGCAGAGGCTGAAAATGTGGCTTTGCGGGGAGTTGGCGGGTTGGAGATGGTGTCGGCAGAGTTCATAGGTGGTTTTTGGCCATAGCAGACAAACCAATTGAGATGGGACTGGTACTTTTTACATTCGCGCATAGCATGCTGGATCACTTCGTTTGACAGCACGTCTTCGTTGTCCGGGTCGGAGGATCGGGCCGCTTCTTTGATCCGAGGATTCAGCGACTGGAAAAAGGTCTCTAAGTTCTGAGCATGGACGTCGCCCAGCTGACCACCCCACCCGAGCGGAATTGTGATCCGTCGCTGGTGCACATCGACAAACCCATTGTTGCCTGGTTGAGTCATAAGGAAGGTGGAGATGTGGTGGCTTTTGTAGAGCTCAATGCCTTGGGACATCATTGTCTTGCGAACTATAATGATCATTAAGTAAAAGAAAAATATTTATTTTTTGGTTGCTTACCCTTTTGATTCAAAAGAGAATCACACACAGGTCCAGGTCTTTCAATACGATATTCAGTATCCTTGAGTTCATAGTAGCCACCTGGCTTCAGGACACGCGTGATCTCGGCCAAAAGGTTCATAAATTGGGCGTGGGTTAAGGTGAAAAGCAATAGGCTCATGTGTACATAATCAAAGGAGTTGTCGGCATAAGGAAGTCCCTTGAGGAAGTTGTGCTGGCAAAAATGAGAGTTTGATGGTTTGATGGCAGTTGGGAACATAGTGCGTACATCAGTGCCATAGAATTCTAAGTTCAATTAATAATATGTAAGAATTACAGTGATTTTATGTAATTTAAGTTTATTCTATTTCTTACCTGCATGTGGAAAATCTGTAGCCATTTCAAGAACCCTAAAAAGACGAAAAAGAATAACATAAAATAGATTGTGAGTGGGACAAGTAAATGTGAGGCATCAATAAGACAGGGCATGAGGTGCGGATAGAAAAGAATAAAGAAATAGTAATAATAGCAAAAAATAGAAGCACAAAAATAATACTTTATAACGTATACATAAAAAAATATCTCACCATGTGCCTGGGCCACAGCCAATGTCGAGCACGCGAGGTGGTGTCTTGTCCTCCAGGCGTCGGTCGCGCAACGTATCAGCAATGGGTGCTCCAAAGTTACCACTGAAAGCATATCGTAGTAAAAAGTGCTAACAAAAATAAATCAAAATAAAATAAAATAAATTAAATTAAATTAAATTAAATTAAATTAAATTAAATACATATACATATATATATAAATGTATTTCAATAAATTATAATTATTATATGATAATGGCAATGATAATTGTCGTTTCTATGGTTATTCTTATTCATATTTTGATCTATAATTCTTAATTCTTTATTATACTATATATTACTATTATATAGTATTTATATGTATATACAAAATCCCAAAAAAAAATCCAAAAAAATCCAAAAAATCAGTCGATTATTTCGGGTTTCCTTTTTTGGAGTTTCAGAAGAAGAATTGTCACATTCGCACAAATTACTGTGCTGTGTAAGAAAAAAAAAAGTATATATATATAAAAAAAGGAAAGGCAAAATAGTGACAAGAGTAGAGAAAAGCAAGAAATAATAAGATATTTCTAATTAAAGAAATACGAAAAGAAAAGCAAAAAAAAAAAAAAAAACTAATAAAATACTAACCAAAATTACTAGCCGATCGGCTTCATCATCGTCACAAGGAAGGTAAAAGTGTGTACCTGGGGTGACAAGGTAACGTCTACCGTCAACGACCTCAAAGATAAGATCAGACGTACTGTTGTTGTTACTGTCTGCACACTCTAGTAATGGTGAGACAAGTGTGGATGTTTCGGATAAACCGGATGAAGAACGTGTAGTTTGAGGTACTGGTTGATTTTGTTGATTTGGTAAGGGCGGTAAGGGTGGAATTGATGATCTTGCGTCATTTTTGGACGAAAGCGTGCTGCTGCTGCTCACAGCCAAAGATGGCGTTCTACTCTTCTTTCGGTTGGCGTTCTTTCCAAGTGGAGTTCCCTCAAAAAAACTAATGAATCCCGGGTTTTGCGAAATGCGGCGTCGGACATTTGGTGAAAGAGTAGAGCTGACTGCGTCTGGAACTTGAGTGTGCTGAGAAGAGGAGTTTCCCATTGCAAACCGACAGTATAATATATATATTTATATATATAATGGAAGTGAAAGTAGGAAGTGGTAGCAAAATATAAATATAAGTATAAATATATATTTAAATATATATATAAATATATAAAATATTCGTGTATATTATAATGTGAATGTATAGATGTGTGTAGTGTATATTGTATAGTGTATAGTGTATGTGTTTGTGTTTGTGCGTTGTATGATGATTAGTGCGAGATGTCTAGGGTGAATTGTTGGTGTTGTAAAAAAAGTTGTGTCCAAAGCATAAGCGTAGGCGTTGTTCTATTTGCGGTTTTTTTTTGCACAGCTCAGGATTGACAAAGAGGAAGAAGAAAGAAAAGAAAAGAAAAGTAATGTGCAATAAGAATAATAATATATATGTAAAAATATATAATATATATATATATCGATGGACCATCATCTATTTCAAGACAAGGCCAATCAAACACTATTGAATAACCCTTTCTGCTTCAGCTCATCTGTGCTTCCATCAAATATAAATAATAATAGTAATATAAATAAATAAATAGAAAGGAAAACAAGTGAGGCACGTCGCCTGTTCAATAACACATGCGCCCGAGTTGCAAAAGAGAGCAAAATAAGAAGAAGAAATAAATAAACGTAAATTATGTATACAATTTACTCATCTTACATTCTATAATATGTCTTTAGTATATGTTTCATTTATTTATTTATTGTTTCCAATGGGCTGTCTCGGCAATGGCTTCATAGCAGTAGTCATAGTAACCAACTAGTAGATGAGTAGATAATTAAGAATGAATATCAAGATGTAAAAAATTTAACCATTGATCAACATATAACATATAATTCAATATACCATTATTGTGATCTGCGTGATGCAATTTCACCAACCGAGCGTTAGGGTTACGCTCCAGACTGGTGTACACAGTGGCCTCGTTGGGTATCGTCTGTTGCTTGACCATCCGATCATTTTCGAGCCAATGTTTCGTGAATGGCGCGGGCGCATCGGAACCGTAGATGGCACGATGAAAGAGTTGGTGTGAGTTGTGTCCAGGAATTTCAATATCCGATCCTCCGTATACAATTAAGACGGGGCAGTCGATATGCTTTTAGTCATATAATTGAGTGACAGGGTCGATCAAAAAAAGAAAGAAATACACATACAGTGAGACGGTAAATATCAATGAACAAAAAAGATAAAGTTTTTTCTTTTTCTTCTTTCCTTTTCTTCTATATTTTGGCTGAACTTACCTGGATCCGTGAAATAGAATCAAATGTGTGAACCAATTTTGATAAAACCCAATCTGTCAAATAATTATATAATTATAATTATAATTATAAAAATAAATAGATTATAAGAATAAGCACATGAATAAAATCACAAATTATATGTATATATATATTTTTTTATAAATATAGTTATTTATACACACTCCCTCATACTCACTCACTGAGTAAGTAACTAGGCAACTAACAAAGTAACTAGGCAACTAACAAAGTAACTAGGCAACTAACTCACACCACCATACGTAATACTACTGATACTAATGCTATTACTATTACTATTATCTATTTTTAATATATATATATATTATATAATACACCCTCTTTCTATTACTTACTTTGTAATTGTGGGACATAGTTGAGGGGCCCCAGGATTGGAAATATCTCCAACATACGATACTCAAAAATCAAATTGGGAAGCGAACTATAGGCTGCCTTGAGGATCAATGCTTGAGGTGGAGTTCCTATATATAATGTATACATATTTATTAGGTAGACGATTTGTAAGATGAATTATTTTTTATTGAATTTATTTCTGTATATATTTGTGTGTGCAAATGTTTTTTGATTTTTGATTTTTGATTTTTGATTACCTGCTTTTGTCATGTCGTACGCCAAAGTTGTAGCAACTCCCGTACCTTTTTTTTTTGAATTTTGATGGATTAATTAAGGTTATCCATGGCAATATTCTACCCATTCAGCAGAATCCCACACTCTTAATATATATATATATATATCTCACCGAGAGAATGGCCGATGAGTGTAATTCGGCCATGTGGGACTAAACAATCAAAATAAGAAAGAACAGTATTCATATTCAATTAAAATGGTATATTTTTCTTTTTGTTATTATTTATCGATTATACTCTATTATATTTCATATGTAAAACGATAATAAAATTAATAATTATTATGATTTACCATTTCTTTGAACAAGCCAGTCTATGGTGGCTTTAGCGTCCGAGCGTAATCCTTCTTCAGAAGGAACTCCATCTAGCGTGACATTCAATAAATCACAATCATTATTATTATTATTATTATTATAGCTTTTGTTAGTATTTTAGTATTTTAGTATTTTAGTATTCTAGTCTAATATACATAATCTTATTTTGTCACTGTAAGCGTTCTTTAGAAATAAGGTGTTCTGGCTTTTCTTAGTGCCAAAAAGCTTACCCGAGTCACCAAATCCGCGGTAGTCAATGGTTACCAGATTCACCAGGCCAAATCGGTTGGTCAAGGCCTGGAAAAAGTTTATATGGTGCATGTGCAAATAAAAGTATTATTGTACATCCCAACAAAACCAACCATATCGAACCGAATCAAGCCAAATCAAATCAATGAATTGGAGAAATCGGTATAGATATTACAGATATAGATGCAGATAGATAAAGAAAGAGTTTATTCATTAATTATTTACAACAGCAACAATAATATCTTGGTTAGTTGAATGTAGTACACACACACACATATATATATATAAAGACAGATAGCCAGGCAGTCAAATATATACACACATCTTTAAATTGTGGTAGACCACAAAGATTTTTTTCCCTTTACCTTGTACAGATCGACTCTCCATGGTGCGGCTCGATTCATTGCGTTACCATGCAAATAGACAACCGTCGAGTAACTTGGATCAGCCAACGCGTCATCGTAAATTGTATCAGTAACGTTCTGGTACCGGATGTCCTGACGCCGGTAATAATCGGAGGGAAGAATATGCCATGCACCTTTATATATATATATATATATATATATATATATATAATTTGTGTATGTGTGTATGTGTGTTGTTCATTGTATTGTATTGTATTGCATTGTCATTATTATTATTTTAAGAATAAGAAAAAAAATGAACACACACGCACACAAATATACATACAAAAAACGTACGTTTGTTAATGATCCCTTCGTTATTCTTACTGTAATTTTTTTTTGACTCGTGAAAGATTGAACGCGTGCAAGCAAACAATAAACATCTGACCCTTTGCGCACGCTCTCCCCCACACCCATTAACACCCACACACCCACACACCCATGCGCATGGTCATGGTTATAGTCATGGTCATGGACACCCGATAAACCAATAATTATATATATATAAGTATATAATTCAAGCGCACTTACCAAGCGTCACATTATCGGATGTCTTGATACGTACATTACGAACTTGGTTGTCTAGACAGAAAGTAATATATATAAAAGTAAATAAATTATTATTTTTCGGGAATTCGGTGTAACAGCCAAGAAACGACGTGATTATTATTTTGCAACGTATTCACAGCCTTTTTTTTTTGTTATGTGTTGTACATGGTATTATTCTGCCATGTTCTGTTACTTACGCCCAAACCCATAGTATTCTGGTAGAGAAAACTTTGGTCGAAAAGGAAATTGAACCCAATTACAATATATTATCCTACCCACAAACAAAAACACGAAATAGTATATATATATATATACATTACGTAAAGAAGTTGTATTAATTTGTATACACTTTCTTTTTGGCACATAATATTTACATATGCATGTACATTATTGCATAATATCATATCATATATAATATATATACATTTGACATACATTCTTTGAGGGGTTGGAAATGTCAACAAGAGCAAAAAAGCCTTTTTGATTTTTTTGATTGTTATTATTGTTATTATTTTAGTTTGCTTAATTGTTCATTGTAATCTCAATCTTCTCATTCACATCATTCTTACAGCATAAGATAAAAAGCCAAATGCTGAAACAGCAACAAGCTTCTTCATTATCCCCATGGCGAACAGGAGAAAGAAAAAGAGATAAAGATAGAGTTTTTTTTTTTTTTTTTAAAAGAAAAAAGAGTAAGACACAGAAAGGTGCGTGAGAGAGAGAGAGAGAGAGAGAGAGAGAGAGAGAGAGAGAGAGGGAGAAAGAAGGTAGGGGAGAATGAAGTATTAAACCTAAAGGGCTTGAATACTATTACTATTACTATTACTATTACTAATAGTAGCGTATATAATATTTGGCATTCTAAATGGAATATTAATGTAAAAAAATAAAAGCAAGCATAATAATAAACATAAGAATGGAAATAAAGACTATTGGAGTATCCAGTAACTGAGACAGTGTTTGTACTGCCTGTGAAGCTTAAAGGTATAAACTAGTATAAACACATTTCAGAATACTTCTTTGTTTGTAAGTCTCAAGCCCACCAAGGGTCAAGTCAATGAGGATTTTCTCCTTTTTACTGAGCCACACTTAATCGGAGGTGCGAGTGTAACTGTATCTGAAGCTGCTGGCAGTGAGCTTCCTTGGGTGAATCAAGGAAAAAGCAAGGCAAGGAAAATTAGAATGAGTAGCCGACTTTGTTTTTCTTCTATACAAGATACATGATATGCCGCTATTATTTAACGAGTCCAGAGCTACTCTTGCTCTTCTACTACTGCTACCACTGCTACTACTTTAGATAATAATGGCGATAACAGTGGTAGCTGTAGTAATTGTAATGAACAGGATATCACAGCCCCTTGAATTCAACCTAGGATTATCCGCAAGTTTCACCCAACAAAAAAGAGTTCTAAAAAAAATCACAAAAATACTGTCAGCCTGATACCTGACCTGACCTGAATTGATCTGATGTGATATGATACATTGACATTGGGCAAGTAAATAAAGAGAGGGGGCCTTAACACACACACACAAATATGCATATCTTATTTATCTAGTACAACAAATCAGTGAAACTCCCCCAGAGGTGTTCCTCAATCGGTCTATTCATCGGTAAGCCCATGGTTTAGAACTTTGAAGTCCAGAGTCCAGAGTCTAGAATAAAATGTGGAAAAAAACTACTTCTCTCTCTCTCTTTGCCTGCCTGCCCGTCTTTTTTTCTGTGCCCAATATAGAGTGTTGGTGTAAGACAAAAAGAACAGGGTGCGGCGGCTGTGCGGCCTGCTCTGGCGTTGATTCACGAAATTCACAAAGATGGCCGTACATTTTATTTATTTATTTGAAAAAGACTTGTATTGCCAACTTCCTTTAAATGTTTGAGAAAATCTGGGTTACCAAACACACCCACATCCAGATCTACACCTATACCCATAGGCACACACGCACATGTACACGCACATACCCATTTAAGTGAATTTGAATTTTGAAAGAGAGAGGGAGTGGGATGTCTAAATTATATCTGATTGTCAGAACTCAATGGGTCACAATAATTCCAAAATATTCACTTTGCCTTGATGTGAAAATTGGTTCTCTTCCTTTTGCGGAAGAAGGAACCTTGGAATTTCCAAAAACAATGCCCCAGAGTATCGGCAAGAACTCTTCTTCTTTTCTTTCTCAAAGAACCGGGAATTTAGGGTACTAATGGCAATAAGAATAAAGAGGAGGAGAACGGACAATAGATGAAGACTGAACACAAAAAGAATATAATAGAATAGAAAAAAGGTCAGGATCCATGGTCACAGGCGAGAATAACAAGTGGGTAAACGTTTCATAAACAAAGCAAAATAGAATACAATATAATACGATAAAATTGGCCGAGAGTTCGGTACAAATATTTACTATCCACGTACTAATGTATATTCTTTCTTCTCAATAAAGATAATATATTTGATCAAATTTTGTAATACAATTGCTACAAAATAAAGTAGATTATTATTACCTGTCCAATTGAATTGACTCTGAACTACAATTACAGCACTTGAGAGCATAAGTTCATGCCAGAGTATTCATTTTTATTGTTATTATTATTCAGAATATCAACTTTTTTGTACCTTAAACAATAGCTCATTATCCATTGTTGGCCTGGATCATACTTATATATAATAAGATCTGTGTCTGTCATGCTCACACAAACACAATGTGAGTCTATAAAGCCATAGTAGCTTGTTTTTTTTAGAGCCGACAAAGTCTGTGCACAGACTACAAATATCCACTTGTACAAGCGAAAATATTTTATCGTGATCTTTTCTAAGCCTTACGCACTGTGTCCACATATGTAGTGTCTAAACTTGAGATCGGGACAAGTTTTTTTCTTTAGTTTTTAGTTCTCTAGACAAATAAGGGTTACTTTGTAGACAGCTTACCGCTTAATAATAATTATTTAATCTACCATTTCAGGCAGAGCCGTAATCTGTACGACGGTTTTTCTTATGAAGACTATTGATTTATCATGTCCTTTTCAAATGGAAAATGAGACCTTGAGTATGTTTTTTTATGCATTGATATGTCTATTCCGCAATATACCACAGTCGTTGCATTTCCTCCATCAGTTCCTCAAGATATTTTCCATATTTGCACTGCTTCTTTGACGATCTTAATAGGCATCGAATTTGAATTTGGAAGAATGGAAAACATAAAACAAGAAAATAGTATCTGGATTGCCCAATATATATGCTGAATTTTCCATAGTCTACTGAAGTTAATCGATTTTGTTGTTAGCATGTTTGAACTTATATACTTTACGTTTATATTTTTTCCCCTTCAACTTTTCCTGATAAAGCACTCTTATCTTTGGACCAGCATAACACTGACGTTTTTTGATCCTGTATCTCCTAATTTATTGCTCATAATTAGAATGCCTTATAGTTGCTGTGAATACATAGCGCCAATCAGGATAAATTGCAATAGGTAGAAAATACCTGACAAGCTCTTCTTGATCAAAGTCTGTTAAAGCAAGTACGTTTTAATCTACTCGCTGATCTACTTTTTTTATAGAAAGACTGAAAGAGGAATAATGCTACCAGGTCTGTATATTGCAGCCAAACAAGCCAAACTTGTTATTTGGGTTAATCAATTATTTATACTAAGGACATGTAAGGATAACCTAATATCTGCTGAATGTTCGAATATATATTCTTTTAACGACTTTTTGTATTTTATACTTGAGATCTTAAAAGTCAAAAACTGCACGGAACTGTTTAAAATTTGTTTCATAAATGCCAGTAGCTTTTACTTTCACCAATGACTGTATATGTCTGTTATTGAAAGTAATAGAGAGCTTGCTATCTGGATTTAAATACTGTATACCAAAAGTAGCAAAATTCTTATGTCTGTATTTAAATTATTCATCGACTTAGAATAGGGAGACGATGGTTGTGATGAGAGAGAAAAAACAACCATAATGACCTTGTTAACATAATTTTTACAAATAATTGGCCAATACAATATCTATATTAATATTTTCTTTATATATTAGAGAGCTTGTTAACAGAGTCGATTAAGCTTATACTTCGACTTAGGCTTATCGGAGTATATATTTTCTTATACCGACTACAACTTCCATTTTTGATAAGCCTAAGTTCTCTACTTCGACTTAATTTAGTCGAATAGCGAGAACCTTATCCTACAAATTCATGAAGACATATACAATAATTAATTTTCAATACTCCTTGCATAAAATCAATTATAAGACTCTTAGCTACAATATACTAAAATATCAGGGTGAAATATCAATTAATTCTCTCTAAAAGTCATTATGTTTGTCATGTAATAAAATAATAACATAACATTCCAAGTCTTGGGTATAAAACTCATAATAAATCAACTTTTTCTATTTCATACATCAACTTTTTTTTACAAATCACAATCTTTATTACTGTCATACATTTATAAATATCTAACCAACTATGGTACCAAATAAATCAAACAAAGCTACAAGAAGAAACAGAAAGAACTTGGTCATTCACCAGTACATACCGTCACCTCCAAGAACAAAAGATCAAGAAGGTGAGAAATTTGTCCCTACGGTCAGCTCGTCGGGTTCTCTAGGTAGCTTAACATACTACAAAAAAACTAGTACTACTTCAAGAGGATCATACTTAGTTAAAAAGGTTATAGTTGAAGTATTTTGGATTGATTATAATAAACTTGAGATTGAAGAGATATGAGATGATATGGAGACGATGAATAAAGTGAGACTTTTGTATGGTGGTTTATTGAGAAATTGTTGTATCTGTTGAAAGATGCTGTTTCTAGCTTGATGTTTTCTATCTCTTTTATATCTTTTTCACTTAGAAAAATTTATCTTTTGTTCCTTGATATTCGTTCCTGTTGTTACTGTCTTTTGAGAAAATATTTTCATGTTATATTGTCCGCAATGGTTTAAGGAAGTGTATTGGCTCTTGGATAACAACTACTTGTTGTTGGTGTTGTTTCAGATTGCTACTTTGACTTGAGTCACGGATTTCTAAGTCAGTTAGTTTATATCCCAGATTCTGCAAATACAACAATAGTGTAATTTTTAAAGGTAAAATATAGTTCAAAAAGACATAAAATCGATGTTTAATCTACTTTATATATTATTGATGGTATTGAAATACGCATCAGGCGAATCTAATAAAAGTAGCCTCTTTATTGTAGATATAATTCATAAATACACTCAAAAAGAGCACGGAAAAGCTCAATAACAACAGAGAACACTTATACTTCTTTATAAATCTTCTGACATTAATCTGACAAATTAATGCATAATTTCACTATAAATTTCTAATAATATCCAAATAATTTATGAAAAAAGTGGACAAATAATTGCCACAATCATAGCCTAGTCCTAAGTCGATGAAATAATTCCAGCGGCGAAAATAAACGACTGCTAATTTTGGCAGGAAGAAGTTCGACTCTATTAACAAGCTATCTATTATGTTTTGTTTCCAAGGTTTTACTGCTATTTAAGAAGATTTACGTTATATTTACTTGTATTTGAGCTTATTTTATTAAAATAAGCATATCCAAAGAACAACCTAATACGTTTACCACTTCAATAATGCGCTTAAGAAAACATATACGTAAGATTCATCATAAGTAAGAGTTTGCAGAGGTATGGAGAACATTTTAAATTATATAGCCAAATAACAGACACAGTAACACACGAGTTTACCCTTTTGATAATTGTATCCCGATCCTTTAGGACAGATACTCTGGACAAACAGTTGTATAGAGGTCCGGGTACTCTTATATTAGAGCAAGCTTATTTTTGGTAGTTTACTTTTTATATTCTTTCTTTGGCTTTAATGTTATACCATGCAACCTTCTCGCAATTGACTACTTGTCTTTTTCATATGGAGAAGTGTAACTTTTGAAGATTAACTTCCTTTTACTAATTATGAGACTGTTTTTGAGAGTGATAAAAATCATACTAGCTTGTATATAAGAGCGAAACATGTGAAATAAAAGAAATTTAGCAAGAATGCGAAAGACAAATGTTCTTATTTACACTACACTCTTTGATGTGTTATGCTAATAATTGATATCATGTCAAATATAATGAGTTTTACAAAGAGCTAATTTATATTTCTGATTGACATTGTAGTAAATTTTAGCCAAGGGCCTCCTTCTATATTTTATGCTATGGAATTTGAAAAATACGAGGTAAATATGTCTTCAAGAATCCAGAGGATAAGGTTCAGCTTTAAAGGCTTAGATAGCCGTTAAATCTTCAGCAGATAGCTTTAAAGGGAAGCGAAACACCGGAGTTACAATGTTTTCACAAATTTGGGAATTCACTTGGCCTACGCCTACGCCTACGCCGATGGTTTAACGGCTTAGATAGCAAACTGGCTATTAGAAATTGTTTCTTTATGAGTTTTGCTATTTCCACAAAAACTACCTCCGCTATAACCGCTTTCTTTCTTAAAGAGAATATTCTTGTTTTAGCTTTAAGCATTTAAGTAGATATAAAGTGTAGATGTCAAGAGCTTTAGTTGTCTAACAGCAATTTGTATAGCTATTTCTGATATGCGGATTCCATACAGGAACTTGGTAGCAGACAAGGAGCCAAAATCTATTTTTTTTTACATATTGTACCTCCTCATATCTGAAATTGTATACACTGAAGCAAAAATCAATTGAAAATCTTTATAAATGCACTGTTGATACGCAAATTGTTTTGGACACGATCATAAAGCTTTTTTCCCACTAGTAAGTAGTTTGATAAAGAGGGCTCGTCCTTAACTAATCCTAAAGTTTGCGTGAGAGACGCTTGTTTTAGCAGTATAACACTTCATCGATCAGGTGATTGTCGGTTCTCTTTCCTTCCTTTCGGCCCACTGACTCGTCTTTTCTTGTTTTTTCTTTGTTTTTTATATATTTTTTTGTGTGTAGCAACAACGACAAATTTTTATGAACATATATGTAGATTTTTTTTGAAGTGTAGCATTATAATATAGTCAAATTGTTTTTTGCAAGAATCTTCAAACAACTACGTATGTACGCCTTGAAGATACTCATAAAGGATACAGCCTAAAGCTGTCGTTGTTTAAATACGAGAGCCCATCAAGAAATCAAAAGCCAGTGTAAATCGATAAACAAGAAGTGTCCAAAAAAGCAAAAGCTCGTATTTTTCGTCCTTTACAGCAATATAGTATACCTCATATATTGATTTCATATCTGCCCCTTACTCACCATTTCTTAACCCTATTGAAGAGTGCTGGTCTAAAATTAAAACGCATGTCAAAAGAAACCCACCACTCACCTCATTAGACACTTTGACACCTCGAATTAAAGCTACCTGCATGAGTATTACCACACAAGATTGTCTTGGTTGGACCAACAAAGAGACCGGTATTGCTTGCTATTCCAATAGAATTATCTTTGTTTTTAAGTTGTGCATTGAAGAGTCAGCTCCAATAAAGTATTCAAAGGTATTTGGATGTGTTATACTCTTCCTTCCATTCATGCAAGAAATATGATTGGAGAGACTCTGGATTTAAAGCAGAAAAGTTTACCCAGCTCCACGAGTAGATTGACATTGGTGGTATGTGGTTTGTGGTATACACACCACAATTGAGTGAACAACAGTCTCCGCAACTAAACACTGGTTCCTTCTTGCTAATGAACCTGGCAATTTAACAATCTCCAAAACTGTTGCACACCAGGCACATGTACACTACACACTCATATAGTGTAAACCAACCATTGCACAACAGAGATTTGAATTACAGGGGTTTTAACAGTAACATATATAAGCAATATCATTTTGTCTATTTAATAAATAACACTCTCACCGTATCTACTTTTCTCATTTTGAGATACTGGTCCATAAATTAATTCCGGATACCTCATGGCTCATCCTCATTCTGATGACAAAAGTCTTGGTAAAAATTTGGCCATAAATATTTTATAACCCCCTCAGTTCTTAATAAACACTCTTCAAGAGGTTGGCAAGGATAACAAGAGTAGAAATTGTTTTGTGTGCTGTCTTTCTTTTCTTTTAATTGGGTTTGTTAATCTCAACCTTAATTAATCCTGTGGAAAATAAACAACGGTATATAAAAGATAAAGCAACGAGTTTAAAGGACCAGAACAATAAATACATACGTATATATAACATTTGGTACTTTGGACTAGCTATTAAAATAGGAATAAGGATAGAAATGACAATAATAGTAATAGTAATAATAATAGTAGTAAGAACAAGAATAATGAAAAATATCTAAAAATTAGTCAGAGTTTACATTGTCCACAAGTCTAGGATATAAACCAGCAAAAATATTCCAAAACACCTCTTTCCTTGCAGTCTCAAACACACCAAGAGTAAACGTTTGCTTATTTTCTCCTTCTGATTCAGCAGGCGTGAGAATTACTGGATCTAGACTATTGACAGTAGACTCTCGATGAGCTGCGGATGAGCAACCAGCTTTTCCGTAGGATGCTTGACCACGATCCATATAAATATCATCCAACGTTCCAGCGCTGTTCTTCTTCTCTTTCTGAGGTTGATTGTCTTGGGAATTAGCACGGTTCCACGCGGTCGTCCGGGATTGTTTACGGGTTCCACCCAAAAAAAGGTTTTTGAAAATAGTGTCAATTTGATGTCTGGCCTGGTATGATATATTGACCTGAAGAGGCGAACCATCGCGAATATACGTCTGATAAAATTCCATAAAAATGTCCCAGAGGTATTCCTCAATTGGTTTATTAATCAGCAACCCATGTTCAGACTTGGATTCAAATTCTGGGGCACCCTCTTTTGTGATATCAAACGAAGTATCAATGTTGGTGTCGGTGTCTGTGCTAGTGTGAGACAAAACGGATGAGGTGTGGTGATTCTGTGGGCTACACTGACATTGTTTCACAAGATCACAAAGCTGACCGTACTTTTCATAAAACAGCACGTTCTCTACACTAAAGTCTTCGATTGCCAGCTGTTTTAAACGTTTGAGAAGGTCTGGGGTATTAAAGACGTACTCGAGTGAGCTGGGTGCCATGTCCAGATTGTACCTGACCGTCAGGGACCGATGATTCACAACAATTCCAAATATTCGCCTCGTCTTGATATGGAAGTTGGCTTTATTCCTTTTTCGGAGGAGCACCTTGGAATTCCAAAAGCCCCAGAGTATTGGCGAGAACTTCTCAAAAAACCGAGAATTTAGAGTACTGACGAGGGGGAGTACAACCGACAAGAGATGACAAATGAAAACAAAGAACATGATCCAATTCACAGACGAGAATAACAAGTAGGTAAAAGTTCCAGTGATAAACGAACGTGGCAAAAATACAAAAGTCCAGACGATGTAGATAATAAAGCAAGGAACACCTATTGAAACTTCCATCAGAAGTTCACGCTTTATTCCGTGAGCGTCCTTTTCCGATCGTAGTGCCCATCCGATGTACGGTGCAACCACAAGAAGAAAGCTGGCTGCAAGCCCAATGCAGAGATATATTCCCCACTTTAGATAGCATCGTTGGCCATATTTGTAAAAAGCGATTGCCTGTCCGATTGCACATGCTGCGATTACTATTGCAACGGTGATGATGTAGACAATGGCAGAGCACACATTAGAAAACTCCTTTTTTGAACAATGCTTTACCATCCATCGATAGTCTGGCTCGTCGTTACGTTTTAGGCGCTCAGACTTTGTTAAGCTCATATAACGAACTATCAACTTGTTGAGCCGTAGTAATTTTTGGAGGCGATAGGTCTGTGCACACATAGCGAAAATCCACGTGTAATAGCCCAGAAGAACTCCCCAGAGCAGTACATCACATTTTTCAATGGCGGTAAATGATTGGTATACGAGTACAGTGTCAATAAAAACAAGGTTGCCGAACGCACCAAGTACTGTATGAAATAGACCTCGCTTTCGTAATGAATCTGATCTCCACCGGTGTGGCAACGCCTTTTGTTCTTCTTCTAAGTGGATCACTGATAGGTCGATAACAGCATCAGGCCCTCTGGAAGTGTAATATATAAATAAACCTGTAGTTATGATTATAAATATGGTTGTGAATACAGCACAAGAAAAGTATATTCTGCAAGATAACATCTTTCGTTGTATAAGCATGCATTGTTGGTAAGGTGGCATTGGTGACGGGGGTGCCACAAAGCCTTGGATAGCTTTGGCAGGATCAGAACAATCCGGAAAGCCAGTAAAGGCATTCATACGCTCCATAACTGGATATAATGATCAAAGGGAAAAAAAGGATGATAGAATATATGCATTACTTTTTCTTTATTTCTATAGGTTTAATTTGTATATCTACTATATATATATCTACCAATCAAACTCACTTATATTAATCTATTTATGGTAATTAAAATGGAATTAAGAATTTCTATTGGCTAAAAACATTTTTTTTTTGCTTTACATGTCTAAACTCAGAAATGGGTGTACAAAATGATTGAGAAATGTGACAAACAAAGTAGCCGTATTTTTTTGAGTAGAGTAGTTTTATTCTCAGACAGTACAATTACCCTATAGAAAAAAAAATAGGCGATTTTAGTGAATTGTTGCAAGTTTTTCGGGGTGTAAAGTGTATTGTAGTTTAGTTTTAATTAAGCACCAATTTCTACTCCACCATGTTTTTTTGCAGTCAAAGCAAAACATCTTTTTCTTGGCTTTTTCAACCCATTACAAAACTAAATACCAAGTTATTCAAATCTAATGGCTTACCAGCGGTAGATTGGGTGGGTCCTAAGCGGTAACCAGGACGAAATTTTTTATTTTCTTTGAATTCTAGTCAGTCTTTGTCTCAAACGACGACCCTCCTGGAGATCTTCTTCTGCTTGTCTTCTGATACGTCCAATCCGAATGACGCGGGTGAACCTTACAGGTATAGTCCCATCATATCTCAGATTGTTAAGTATACGTCGGAAGTTCAGGACAGCAGCAACATCCCGATTCCACAAACGATGCATAACCTCTGACCCGTCCATGTTCTCCAAACAATTTAGATTGGTACATCTAAAAAGGACTTGTCAGAATATATGATAATAAAAACGAAGCGTTTATATAATTCACCTTAGGAGACCATGACGTGTCATAGTTAGCATTTGAGAGCGGCGATATGGGCGAGGATTCTCGACTTGCTTGAAGGTTTGAAGAGACGGCTGGTAGCACCTCGGGCAGTATCTAGAAGTAGCATACTCATCGATCAAACAAACATTGAATCCATGTTTGCGAAGTAGATTCCTCATTTCTACACCCTTGATATGTTCGTGGTATCTATTGTGATGGGCAGACCAGTTTACCATAACCAAGACACAATCTTGGCCAAACTTAGCACGAATATCTTTGGCTAGACGTTCGCTGGCTTTACGTTGGTTGATGTATGAGGAGAAGCGAAGCTTGCGGAACAAAGGTTTCTTGCTGGTACGACTTACGGTGCTGGTATAAAAAGAAGAGAGGATAGAGGAGTTGGCTGCTTTGACTGAAGTATGAAAGGCAAAGTTTGTGGTGTTATTGGCTCGTCCCGACGTTTGGGAAATTTCACGTTCTGCAGCAATAACATTGGGGGCTTGAGCTTTGAGATCCTGAAGAATATGACGAAACTTGGTTCTCTTGAGTCTGATGTTCTTTTGGTTGGAGGTGTACCGGTAACATCTCGGTGTTTTCACCGTAGACTCCTCGTGCATGCAGTATAAAAGGCCTCTTCTTCCAGGATCGATAAGGACACAACGCCCGCAGATTATTTCATGCTGTTCTGGGGACAAGTCATGAATGTAAGGAATGTTTTCAGGGTTGATTGTGGTAGCCCTTCTGGGATTCGGTCCTTGGGTGGTGTCTTTGTTCTGCCTGATAATGGAAATACCAACACCATCGGTGTGGATTGTTCCTCTGAACTTCATCACGCCGTTCTGCTAGTCACGGAAAGCCTTTTCGTCCAAGTCCACCACTATTCCACACAGCTCTAGCTTATTCGCTCCTTCTGACCAAGTTCTTTTCAAGAGTTACTGGGATAGTATCCTGGTGTCAATTTGCATATAACCTGGTGACCAGGATCGGCGAAGAGGGAAGCAGTTGAAGGATCTACGCCCAAGGTGTTCTAAGAGTTTGACCATACGGAATAAGGCGAGGAAGTGGTTGTGTGGAGAGGCTTTTGAGTCATAATAGATAGAGTCCTTTTGGAACTCGTATCTTTTAGGATATGCGGTCAAGATGGGGGAGATTTCCATGAAGGCTGTTCTGTATCCCTCTCCGATGAAGACATCTTCAAGTCGGCGAGTTGAAACTCCTTCTTTGAACATCCTGGTGGGTTCGAAGATATGCTCTGTTAGCATTCTTTTGATTCGTTCCTCAGTTGCTCTTTGAATATGCAGTTGTTGGGTAAGCTCTCGCTGTTTGTTTTTTATATCGAGCAAGATATTGATCACTCGGCGGAGATGCTGGCCAAACATCAGCTTGATATTGACTATGTAGGCGGTGTGGATTTTTGTGGCCTCGTACATAGCAATTTGGTGGACGTTTAGGAGGGAGATGCGTGTGCATGAGCTGTTATGAATATAGGTGTTGATGTGGCGGGAAATGAGCTTACAGTTCAGCCTTGTTCTTTCTGCTATTCGGGAGGAGTCAGTGTTCCGGTCGATTAAAGAAAGAAACACCTTGACAAAAAAGGGCTGATTAATCCATCCATTGAGGCCAAAGAATGGGTCAAGTACCAGCTCGGCAAAGAAAATGTGCTTGCTTAGTGCGAAGGTGTGGGTGACAATTGTGTGGAATTTAGCGACAAGGACTTGTAGGGGTCAAAGGAACTCTGGATTCCACCCTGTTGTCTTTATTGATGCCTTGACAGTAAGGGCTAGGAATGGGGTAGCTTCGTTCATTGTATTCTAATCCACAATGGACCAGAGATATGAGGCTTGGGCAGTACTTTCGAAAGTGCCAATTTGTAGTGATATACTAAGATATTGAATAAGTATATATGCTGCAGGTCAGTTAATAGATTACTTACAAGAGTAAAGACCAAATGTATGTAGAGTTTAAAAATTCTTGCCTGTCAATTGTGCTGTCTTTTATAGACCTTTTCTTTTATATATCATATGTTACTTTGACGCATGAGAATATAGTACGTAATCAGCCAGATAAATATAATGCTATATATATTAAGGAGAGCTGCCTAAAGGTATTGATCATTTCGGTAGCATCTTGCAAATACATCAAAATAAGATTTAGTTTCTTATATCTGTATTGGCGTTTTATATTCGTTGTTCCGAATTTTGTGTGCCTATCACTAAAACTTACTGAGAATATGTGTGGGTGTGTATAACCATTGTATTGCTTGCAAACCTTCCTCAAGCCTTTTATCATAGAAATTGAATAATAATATTAATATGATTAATTTGAAGGACTTGTAACTTTGATACTTCTAGCAGTTAGGCTTAGGGTGATATTCAATTATCATTATCTTGGTTTTTAATCCAAAAAGTCATTTTACGTGAATATTAGGGGGTTTCAACAGTCCTTTAAAATTTAAGCCTTGAGTTTTAAAGCAGTAACCAATAATACGTAAGAGTTACTAAGTGTTTTCGAGTACCCTAAATACTTCTTTCAGTTCTATTAGGTATTGTGATAATAGGATATAAGCTTAAAGTAGTATTGAAAGAGACACAGATATTTGCATCAAGGATTTATTAAAAAATTAAAACTCTCGAACAAAATTTAAGTGTTTTAATCTTTTTTTTTTAATGGTTATAGACTCATTTCAGCCAATTATTTCTCAAATTTAAACTCAAAAGCTTAAGTTTAAAAGCTTGAATGACTGTTGAAATCCCCTATTGAGCTTTGGCTGTTATGCATCTTTATTTTGAAAAATGATAACTGGTCTTAAAAAAAGATGTCAATATGACTGTTTCTGGTGTTAAGGACATATATAAGTTCAGATTGGAGATACGAAGAGTTCATAGGGTTTGTTTGACCCTTTATTCGATTTTTTTTAAATCAAAAGGCAATTCGCCATCAGTTATGCGCTAAAGTTGATTATCTGTATTGAAATCAAGAGCTTTCTTTTTCTTAGGAAATATATAGGAATATATATATACTCTAAAATATTGAAACACTTTTGATAGATCTTATTGGTTTAATGCTGTCCAGAGAAAGTAGGAGGGGTGTTTTACTCTTTAACGAATAAGGAGAGTATACTAGAGAAGAATCATCGAACTCCATTATAGTATATACATACAAAATCAACAATATTATATTAAAACACTCTACTGGTACAATAAATGGAGCATATACATACACTGATATACACTTTTGATACTGTTTAGCAACATATTCCCTTTTTCTGCGTGTTACCGATATTTAAGGTTCAATTAAAATAAATATGTTAATTTTTGAGTATGATAACAGACATATATTCTTATAATGATAAATAATATCGTGACCTGTAACACGCATTCATCGCTGCTGGATATTCAAGTATACACACCAACCAACATATACCTATACATAGGCACATTTGTAGATACAATAAACTATATCTTACAAACAAGTACTGGTTCTCAAAGCCCCTTTGGCTTGTGTAAATTGGTTTATTGTGAGGGCTCCTTGCTGATCAGCCCTATCATTTTCATACACATTACAGAACAGCACAGAACAGCATATCATCTGTCGATCATTTTGGGTCCATATTCACAACTGGTTTGTACCTTATTAACCTTTAAATGTTTACTCATACAACTAAACATCCTTTTCGATATCGAGTATTGACTCACTAAATATTGACACACAAGTGTATCTTTTTTTTTAAAAAAAAATTAATACTTGGATAGGAAAGGTGCTCAATAAGTTCTCTCTTTGACCATATAAAGGAATATTGGTTTATGAATTGAAGCTCTTTAAATAATATTAGATCAGCACGTTTTTCTTTCTTTCTTTCTTTCTTTCCTATTTGACAAGTATCAATCTTTAAATTCTTTATTCAACAACTAATTGGCTCGATCGATTCTTCCTTTCCTCCGTGTTTTATTTGGGCTTCATAAATTATTAAACTTATTTGTACCTTATAAAAATGTAGATTTTCTCCTAAAGCTGTGAGTTGGATTAAGGTGCAAAGTTCAAAGTTCAAGTAAAAAAAAAAGATTTATTGGTATACGAATGAATAAATGAATACATAAACTATTTATTAAAAAAAATGAAAGACCAAAACGGCTATATTACATACGCATTTTGTGCAGTAGTTTAAAATAATAGAATATATAATTAATTATTGACCATTTTAAACTGTATTAGAAGAGTTTAAATAGAAAATAAACAAGATATTCGAGTAATGTAGTATTAGGATAAGCTTAAATGGAGAATTATTAAGGATTCTCAGGTACGAGTAAAAATTTCCGAAACTGAAGGATTAATAATCAAGTCGTATAATCAAGTTATATCCCATAACATTTGTTTTTCTTTTATGAGTCTGTCACAAAAAAATACATAGCCAATAGCTATATAAGGACAATATATACTTAGCGCTTTAGACTCGATGACAAATTATGTATGTACACTTATGAGGATCACTGACAAATACTGTATCGTAGGTTCCTTTTTGTATTAAAGGAAAGAGATTTGAATCGAATAAGGCTTTTGTATGCAGTTTTTAGATGTTAAAATCTTCCGTATAACAAATAAGCCAAGCCAACTAATAATCCGAATTAGATTCTGTAAAGGCATTTTTCAAAAGAGAATTATTCACCATATACTGGTAAGCTAGTATCCATTTTCTGGGTTATCTGACAAGTAGGACCCCTTACATCCCAGCTCTAATGGCGTGATAAATGATGTGTGTGTGTATGGGTGTTCAACTGGGGCTACTTAGGGACCATGCAATCATACATTGTGGGTCAATTGTGCCTATAGACTTCTCTCCGGGCATACGGAATCAATAGAAGAGCAAGGATGCTCAGTAGTGATTATATCCATTTGCAGCCTTACAAATATTGTAACACAGTAATGCCCAGAATTACAAAAAGGCTATTTATTCCTTATTTAGCTTTTAGTTTAATTTTTCCCAGCTTGAATATATTTCTCTAGATTCTACTTCATCAGATATCACTCCTAATAGACCAGATGATTCCGATAGGCTACAGACCAATCCAAAGCTTACACACTATATTATCGAGTCCATGATCAGGTTGTGTAAGGTTTGTAGTAGAATCCAGCCAAGAAAATTGCCCTTTACGATTTTCTTGCCAAGAAAGGCAGGACGAGTTTGTCGTGACCGTCACTTACAAAGAACCCCGTTATAAGAGTGCTCTTTTTGTATGCCCTTTCAAAGAATTAAGACTTGTTCTCTCTCTATCTCTTTTTTTTTGTACTCCTATTACTGCTCATCATGACACGCGTTGCTCCTCAGCCTGCTCTTGACTTTAGTATCACTGATGACCAAGTCGCTAACATCATTGCCTCCGTGATTGAGGAAGAGCTTGCAACTAACAACGCCATTGCTGCCTTGAAACCTGAAGAACAAACCTATGAGACTATTGTTGTTCCTCTGGCTCGTATTGAGAACAATTTGTCAGGTAAATTTAAAGAATAATACGGGGGTAAACTTTCACGGAAACCTTTGAGAAATAAAGTGAAATTGACGCGTTTGCGAATTGGGATTATTTCTACAGGAAAAATCCAGCTGGCTAGCTCACTCTCTCAGATCTCACCCGATGCTGTTGTGCGTGAGGCATCCGTTGAGGCCGAAAAGAAATACGAAGAATTTAGCATCGAGCAGACCATGCGTCATGATCTCTACGAAGTTATCCAAGAATTCATTAACAAGACAGACCTTAGTACCCTCGATCACGAGGACGCACGCATGTTGAAGAAGATGGAAACCAGCTTCCGCCGCAATGGTCTCCATCTCTCTCAAGAGAAGCGTGATGAATTTAAGGAGCTCCGCAAGCGTTTAAGTGAAGTCTGCATCGAGTATATGAAGAATTGGAGTCGTGAGAGCAGCAGCATTACTTTTACAAAGGCAAGTCTCACAAAAGAGCAGAAAAAGAACAGTGTGGATTGGTCAGGACATGTGTATTGATTTTTTATTAATTTAAATAGGATGAACTTGAGGGTTTGGATGACGATTTTATTGGTAAGTTTTCAGCTCAAGTTAGTTGTTGAATTCATAAAAAGATAGCTTACCAATATGTATTAAAGGTGGTTTGGATACAAGAGAAGAAGATGGCGTCAAGAAATATGTCTTGACAATGAAGTAAGTACTTGTTTAAGAGACTTTGATTACCAAAAAAAAAAGATGAATTCTGACATGCTTCCCTATAGATATCCTGGTAAGATCTTGTAGTAATGTTAAACACATACAAAAGTTGATGTTTTGATTAACTATAATATATGTAGATGTCCGCCCATGTAAGTATAAAAATATTGTTTATTCTGTTTTATTTTGAGTCCCATATTCATCAAGTATATTCTTCTTTTAGTGCTGAAACTGTGCAAGAACGAAAATACCCGCAAGGTCCACATGACTGCTTTTGAGTCGCGTAACCGTGAGAACGTTGCTCTTCTGGATGAAGTAAGGAGCAAGGCCAATAATTCAAAGGCTTAGTTTTCTTTTTATTTTGACTACCAGCTAATAATCTCAACAATTCTCTAGGCTGTCAAAATTCGTAGAGAATGTGCAAAGGTATACCAACGACAGAAAACACTGTACAAAAACAAGGTGCTTACGATTGAGATAATCTGGTTTAGATCCTTGGTTACAAGTCTCATGCTGCCTATGTTCTCGAGGTCAAGATGGCCAAGTCAGTCGAATCAGTTCGTAACGTAAGCTCCCTACACACACGTACACACATCAAAACGCATGTATTACTAGGTTTAACGTTTCTTGGCTGGTACTTTAGTTTGTAGACGATTTAGCCACTCGCTTAAAAGAGGCTGGTATCAAGGAAATTGAGATTCTCAAAAACCTTAAGGAGGAAGAGAAAGGTAAACTTTAAAGAAACCTTATTTTTCTGTTACACCAGCGATATTATTTATTAACAAATACTTTCTCTCTCTCTCTCTCTCTCTCTCTCTCTCTCTCTCTCTCTCTCTCTCTCATTTAGCTCTGCGCAATGAGCCTTTTGATGGCAAGATAAACTCTTGGGACACCAGCTATTATGAGCGTATCCTTCTTGAGAAAAAGTATTCTGTTGACCAAGAACAGATAAAGAAATACTTTAGCTTGGAGCCAACTATCCAGAGTAAGTAAATATTGTATTGATAAAACACACACACACGCGTATATATATATATATTTAATCAAAAAACACACTTTTTTACATAAAGAAATGCTTGAAATTTATGCAAAGGTCTTGGGTCTGCGTTTTGTTAAAGTACCAAGTGACAAGGCTGTGGTGTGGCATGAAGATGTTCAGTTGTTCGAGTGCTGGGATGATGTGGAGGACAAGAGCTTTTCTGGTTACATGTACCTCGACCTGTTCCCTCGTGACAGCAAATGTAAGTCTTTATCTTTGGCTTCACACAATAGGATAGTTTTTCTGATAAGGTATCATAGATCCCCACGCTGCCTGCTTCCCATTCCAGCCTTCTTATATCAAGGAAGATGGTGAACGTGTAGCCCCAATTGCCGCAATGGTGGCCAACTTCACTAAGCCGTATGTATATATAGATGTTTTGTTTAGTTGAATTCTTTATACCTAAAATTTTGTTTTTTCTTAGTACTGCTGACAAACCTTCCTTGTTGAAACATGAAGAAGTCGTAACTCTCTTCCACGAATTGGTAAATTATCCGTACCCTTAAATAATTTTAAAAGGATATTTTGTATTCATTTCTTTTTTAATAGGGTCATGTCATGCACCATCTTTGCAGTCGTACAAAGTACGCCCGATTCCATGGCACTTCCGTTGAAGGTGACTTTGTTGAAGCACCTTCTCAAGTAAGTAAAGCAAAAACAAATAATACAAATGTAAAATATACTTATTTATTCTCTATAAAAAAACAGATGCTTGAGAACTGGTGCTACGACTCTAAATCTCTAAAGTACTTGTCTTCTCATTTTGAGACTGGAGAGCCAATTTCGGATGAAATGATTGACCTGATTATCAAGTCTAAGAACGTCAATGCAGCCATTTCAAACTTACGCCAACTCTTCTTTGGTATCTTTGATATGGAACTCCACACTTCAGATGGTAACTATAATGGATCGAATTGTTTACGGGAGACTAACAAATATTTGGTTTTTTATTTCAAAAGATGAAAATTTGGACAGCAATAAGCTTTACAATGACCTCCGTGAAAAGGTTTCTTTGATTGCAGCACCTGAAGGAAGCTGTGGTCAGGCTGCATTTGGGTGAGTAGTGTTAGCCAGAAAACTGAGCTACCACGAGTTTACTTATGCGTTTATTTCTTGGTAGCCATATAATGGGTGGTTATGATGCAGGCTATTATGGCTACATGTGGTCAAAGGTGTTTTCAAGTGACATGTTCTATAGCAAGTTTGAGGAGAACACCCTGTCCCCTGAAGTAGGCTATTCTTACCGTAAGTGTATTCTTGAAAAAGGTAGCAGCAAGGACGGCATGGATCTTCTGAAAGACTTTTTGGGACGCGAGCCTTCTTCAGATGCCTTTATGCGAGAAAATATTGGTATTAATTAGATACTTGAAAGCTAAAATCAGGATTTCCCTGGTATTAAGTATTTGGAGCTAAACACCAATAAACACACAAACTCATCCACACACGCGCGCATATATACACACGACCCTTGTAATATTGCCCTTTACCCCAATATATTAAATTTAAGCAAAGATAAAAGGGGGAGTTTTCCTTTTTCTTTTATCTTCTAAAAGGGTATAAAGGAGTTGAGCATGAAGATGTAAATACGTGGATACCTATCCCGCCTCTTTTTAGGCTTTAAGGTTTCATCTCCTTTATGCTATATACATGTACATATTGTACTAAATCTGCAGCCGCTCTTTCTGTTTTCTTATTGATATCGCTATTATCATTTACTCCTGGTAGAAGTTTCCTTGTCAAATATTGTTTACAAGCAAAATATAATCAAATATATTACTGAATAAGTCACAATTTTTGTTCCTTTCCTTTTGATTGCCGTAATAAATTAGGCTTTTTTACTATTTTATATTGTGGATATAAATGATACCATTTTCTCGTATTGCTCGTACTTATTGTTAAATTACGTAATACCGTGGTCATCTATATGAACAAGAACAAGGATATGGTACTTGCCAAGGATCATTAAAACGCCAAGCTATTAGACCAATAATACGTCTTTTAAGCTGAAGCTATCTAATGACGATTGTATACATCAATACACATAGTATCTCTGACAAGTAGAAAAATGATGGTGTGCATGACGTCCTTGGAACCCCGCTCTACCACAGGGACCCCTTTTTTCATTCGATTAGATTTTTCTCATTTCGCTTCTTCAAAGACTTTGTCCTTTTTGCCTTGGATCATTCTTTACACATTCCTTTTTTTTTTAAAAAAAAAAACCTCATTTAATAACTCCCTTTCTCTACCCCAGACGCTAGCTTTATATGTACATCTTCTGGCTGTAACATATTCTTCTTTATACAGCATCAATCTCCTTTATTTATTTTCATATCATTCGTGCTAATTTCCTTTTATTGTCATATAATGAGCTCATTACCAGATGAACATTCTCAAAATGTTCAAGAGCCAAATAAATCAGAATCTTCCCGAGATTCATTTGCGCCGTCAAAGGATCATCCTCCAGTACACACCTTAGCAAGCATGTCCCGAAAAAAAAACCAACATTCCAGTCGACCAAGCTTAGTGAATTTACGTTCAGCATGGTCATCAGAATTTACACCGAGGTTCGTTTCTGAATCAAACCAGATCACCTTACCCGAGCACAGCTTTCATCTGCAAGATCAACCAATTCTCCAAGAGATCAAACATCTAGCTCTTGTAGTAAGTGCACTGTGTCTTGGTAATGCCGTATATGTTGTGAGAGCAACAACATCTGGTGGACTACTAGTATCAATACCTGTCGTTGGCTGGGCTATTTACGTTGTCTGGATATTATTGCACAATAAAAAAGATCAAAGAACTCTTCAATTGGGTTATTTTGGTGCTATTGCAACTGGATTTATTCAAACATTGTCAAACTATCATTATAATAACTACCATTATTATCATTACTCTCACTATTCTACTTACGAATGGGTTACAGTCGGAAACAATCTTATCATCGCAGTCTTATTTTATGGATTACAAAGATTATGGTCAGCAAACTTTCAAGGCCGAAAGTCGGTACAGGATCATTACACAGTTAAACAGCAAGACGCACAGAGCCATGTCAATGAACATCTTGAAAAATACACGCAAGAGCAGACAACCTTTATAAAAACAATAACCGAAGAGATCCAAGATGCAGCCTTGATGGTATTAACAACACTCGAACAGTTCTCGCCATCAAGTTTGTTGACCAACACGCACGAGTTATTGAATGCATGCTCAATTCCCGTACCAGTAGCAAGTGTGACAGCAATCCATACCACAATACGCCAGGTATTTCACATGAGCGCACACCTACAGCTACTATCACAACTCGTCCGCCAAAATACACGGGTTGATTCCGATGATAAACATCTGCAGAGCAGTGTACAACTTTCATTTGATGTGGGAGAAATGGTCCAGAGCGTAGGTGACGCTATTGCAGGAATGGCATCCCAATTGGATGTGGGATTTGTTATCTACCATTCAGATAATGTTCTTCATCACGCCACAATATTAGGAGATGAAGATGCTATTCAGCACACTCTTATTAGTGTAAGTATTGATATCATTTTTCATGAAATGATTGGTACTGAAGTTTTCAGAACCAACCTTGTCTATTTTAGTTATTGCGCAATATTCTTGAAGGAAGTACTCCTGGCGCATGTATCGAGCTTGGCCTTAATATCGTTTCCGTGGACACAGGACTCAAAGTGACATTTGAGATTATTCACACAGTATCACCTGCGATTCCACCCGGATTGAAGGCAACCCTTTTGCCTAATCCAAACCTGACAACACGACTTATTCAGTACATTGGAGGCGAATTGGTAGTAGAGGATTTGGGTAAACAGAAAACACGATTTGAAGTAACTCTTGAAGGAACTAGTCCTGGAAACTCTTTTGAACGACCTCTTGAGCGAAATTTGAGTAGTCTTCAATATTCACGTGAGCCGACCCTTGGTGAACTTGTCGGTTTTATTGGTCAACTCAAGGGCGTGAAGCTGGTTCTCCATGCACCTGAGAAGAGCGTGTTTGCAAAGCATCTGACAAGCTGTTTGGCGAGTTGGAATACTGACATTAGTCACATCCCCATATCTCATTGGGACGATACGGTGATGGAACCAGAAAGCGTTGATACCTCAGTATCGCATGACAGCATCGAGTCATCTAGCGCGAATTCGGGCTCTTCACAAACACAAATTCCTAAATCTGTTTCACCTTCTGGATCTCTCCATTCAAACCATTCAGCTACTTCTCAAAGATCGAACACTTCTTCACAAGTACCATCCCCTGCTCTTGAAGAAGACAACATTCGGGCTATACCACCTGCATTTATCCTGATAGACGATGATGCTGCTACGCTCAAGGCTAAATTGAACGAATTCCGCTCACAGCCACCTGCTTCATCATCCACTTTACAAGCTCACCACCAACAGAGTAGACGTAAACACAAAACACAGATGCCCCACAACTTCTTCCATCAGGGTACGACTGGTATAATCTTCTTCACTTCCTTACACAATTACCGGGACGTACGTAGCATCCTGCAAGTGTATATTGGGGCGAGCCAACATCAACTTCCATTCTCTATGCCACGCGTTGTAGTTGTACCAAAGCCAGCTGGCCCACGTCGATTCTTGACGGCAATCCACACAGCATGGAACAATGCGATTGTAGAACCTCAATTTTTACCCATTGCTACTTCTCCTTCTCATGCACTTGTGAGCGCACATGGAATGTCAACACCAGTTCCTGAGAAAGATGATGTTAATACGCGCATACCTGATCTTAACGCCATAGGGACGGAGATAGACGGTTCCGCCACAAATGAAATGATCGGTGGCGATGGAGTCAGTGGAGTCAGTGGCGGGAGTGCGGGTGCAGGGTCTCCACCTTCAGAACTCCAACGTCGTGCTATGGCCAATAGTGGTGGATTGTTCACAACATCAGTTGGTCTTGTGCCTGATGCTGGATTTGAAAAGGGAAACTATTTCTTTGAACCTATGCACCAGTCTAGTTCAGGGAAAAGGCATGCACGCGCCCAAAGTGGACCATTTGTTTCTCCTGGTCGTCGTGCACTTGCTGCGAGTGACATGGCATCGGATTATGTGACTATAGGATCCACCAATTCAGGGCAAATTTCAGGACATATACATGGACAGGGATCTCCTACTGTCGGCAGTCCTCTCAAGCAAACAATAGCACCTTTAATGGAAGATGATACAACCAATAACAACAACAGTTTGAAAATTACCACTGTTGTATCTAGTCCCGCCAAAAGCACCGGTAGTAGTAACCACAATTCTGGTCAACTAGGAGATGCTTCTGTCGTTAGTTTGGTAGCTAATAATACCCAGACAATCGAAGCTGCCCAGACTACAGCCAAGGTGCCTACCAAAAAATCAATGCGATTCAAGATTAGCAATCGCAAAAAGAAAGACAAGGGAAAGGGATCTGGTGTATCAAGCCCACCGATCAAGGTGTTAATTGTTGAAGGTAAGACGGATCGTTATTTAACAATAGTGACAATGACTGTAAGAGTAACCAATCGATAATTTTTTGAAAACAGATAACATGATCAACCAAGCTATTCTGTCAACTTGGATGAAAAAACACAAGATCAAGTATGAGGTGGCCAGCGATGGTAGGGAAGCAGTGGACAAATGGAAGAAGGGTGGATTTCACTTGGTTCTGGTAAGAATTCAATATATTTGCGTTTACAGAATATTCATTTTATATATAAATATATAACCTAGATGGATATCCAGTTGCCAGTAATGAGTGGTATCGATGCAACAAAAACAATAAGATCCATTGAAAAGGAGCAAAAGATCGGAGTACTACCAACCATTCCCTCCTTTCATCATCAACAGAGCCACGACAGTACTTTATCAGATACTCTTTCACTCGAGGGGTCAGAATCTATGACTCCAGGAAGCTTGCAAGTTCTCCCACCTCCACCTTCACCATTCAGATCACCGGTGATTATTGTAGCACTAACGGCATCATCTCTTGAGTCTGACAGACAAGCCGCGCTTGCAGCAGGTTGTAATGATTTCTTGACCAAACCTGTTAGTCTCGAATGGCTCGAGCAGAAGATTATGGAATGGGGTTGTATGCAAGCCTTAATTGATTTTGAAGGCTGGCGTAAGTGGAAGCAAGCTGCTCAACCCTTGGTAACCGCAGTACCTACGAAAACAACAATACCGACGACAACAGAAGGAGAAAATGAAGCGGAAACGACAGTACTCTCTTTACCAAAAGTGGCACGATCGTCATCTCAAAGACAGGGCATTGTTCTGCCAGGTGCTTCTGGATTAGCTGTTCGCCGTCGTGAAGATCGATCGACACGCCGACCAAATCCAGTCAAACAGGCGTCTGAAAAGACGAGTTTGGAAAAAAAATTTGAGACTAAAGAGTCATAGAGAACGGAAGGAGATGGAGTACGATACATGTAGTGTATATATGATTTAATGATCTAAAAGTCACTGGGAGACTTACCTCTTTGTAAATTATATAATGGAATAGCTTTTAATATATATATACATACACACACACATACACACATACACACATACATATATATATAATTATACATATTATGATAACTAAATTAAGAAAATTAAATGTTTACTGTAATGTAAATCCATTGAATATGTATGTAAATACAAGTACTTTGCCAGTTTAAGCCAAGGTTTTAATGCAGACCTTTCATGCACATCTTGTAAAGAATCAGGAGTCTTGTTCTTTTTAATTTTCCAAGATTATTATTCATTGAATAGAAAATGGAGTTAATAAACAAATGTTGCGCTGCGAGTCAAGACCACAAGGGTAATATCTAGGGGTCAAGAAAGGCATGGATATTATTTGGAGGTTAAAGAGCGTGCTTTTAGTTTTCTGTTTAGGAAGGGTTGAGAAAGGGGTGGTAGTGGTGTTTGGGATTTATTGTTCATTCTCCAGGAATGGACCCTTTTGGTTTCTATTCCATTTGGTTTGCTCTTGACATCCTTTTGCACCCAAAGTGTGCTCTGTGTATGGCTACACTTACGTCCAACATTTCACCATGCTTAAGACTATTACGCCGAAATCTTTTGGCCAGCGCCAACAACAAAGACCCAAGACGGTTACTTTCTTTGACGAAGAAGACCTGTATGATGATGACATTAGTTTCATGACTGACGACGATAGCGTCCATGAGCCTGGCCAAACCACACTTGGGCTGGCAAAGTTTCTTGCGACAACAGGGCCAGAAGAGTTTGATAAAAAAGATTGTTCATCAAATCCGAGCAGCAGTCGAGCGTCAAGATTATTGAACAAATTGCGTAAGCGACCCTCCTTCAAACCTCCAGCCGGAGGGGGAGGTGGTATTGGAGGCGAACGTCGCAACCATATTCCCTTGCCAGTCTACTGCCCAACAACTTCCTCTGAACCGAGACCAACTCTGCGAGACTCGGGGATTTACAGTATGAGCGACAAAGAATCATCCATAGCTCCTCCTCCTCCAGTGCCTAGTTTGCCTTATGTAGCATCACCGCGGCTACCGTCATCGACTTCGTTGAGCGACCTCCACTTCCCTATGCCACCCCTCGCTGCCCCTTCACCGACCTCTTCAACCTCACTCCGACCCCTGCGCCCGAACCCATTGCCGGCAGCAGTGGCCTCTGCTGCAATTGCGGCAGCGATGCATTCCCATCGCGCCATGTCCGTCTGCTCCGATCTATCCGAAAACCCTCAACATCGCCCCTTGCCACCCCAAGTCATTAAGCGAAGGTCTGTAAGGATACGGCATGCACAAGTTCAAACAGATGATCTAGACTATACAGATCTCTTGAAAATGGTAGAGTCCCTTCAGCTCCAATTAGAAGAAGAACGGGCTCTCCGTGAAACCAATACTGTTCCCTAATGAAGTAATTATTTCCCTATTTCTCTTTTTTTTTTTTTTAATTCTATCTCTTTTTTTTTGCTTTTTTTTTTTAAAAAAAAAACTCTCTCTTTTTAAACTGTGTACTTCAACCCTCATATCTCTATCTATCTATCTCTTTATCTCTTTCTCTTTATTTCTCTATATATGAAGGAGCTCCTTCTGTCTCCCCAATTTAATTCGTTTCTATTTCTAATGAGTACTTTTTGACTCCCTTATCTTGATGGGTTCTTTTCCAAAACATTACGACCAGAAATTATTACAGTGTTTTTACTTGATATTTAGGGACCTTGGACAACATCATACAATTTTTTTTGGAAACATTTAACCAAATATATCATTTTATATGGTCTCACGTTTTAGTTCCAACACGTCTATACACGGTCAAAATGTGTGATATTTCAATTATCAGACATGTTAATTTCCTAAGCTCATAAACATAAAAACATACAATTAATGCAATCCAAAGTTTGTTACATTTTGCCATAGGATTATTATAACTGATTAACTTTCTAGACATTAAAGCTAAAACACTGTTGACTACTATTGGTACAAGTAAGATTCTTGCGTAAATAAAGAGAAAGAAAAAAGCTTATGTTTGGGTAATGTGGGCTTCTTTATAAGCTTACTTCAAAACATATATATATATTATTTCAGGTTTTATGACATCGTTAGTTTAACAACAAAAGGTATCAAAAGATGATTGGATAATAAATTTTATATCATCTTTTTATATCATGGAAGATATTTTATGTGGTGTGTCAAAGGTCCCTAATCCCAAGTAGAAACACTGTATTGACAATCTGACAGAACAGTATGTGACGTAAATATATATCCCACAGCTAACGACACTGCGTCCAATACTATCTTTATTTTATAATTATAAATCGTTGAGTGATGTATATATTATTCTATATCCTATATGCTCTTATATATACACATAAAAAGAATTACCATTTTTCTTTGGTCAATATGTTAATGAGCTGTAAAATACTCGATTTTCAATATATGTATACTTGTGTATATCATTTAGTACTTCTAACATGTCCATAACTTTGATGCTTCAATTATTTATTTATTTTCATTGAAGTGTTATAAATGCTAAAGTAAGGCTACTGGGGGATGAACATGGAAGCACACATAAATGTAGCATATTGTCTAGACAAACCCCCCCATGCCAGAAGGTCTTCAAGGTCTTTCTAACCAGCACTCCTATATTTTGAAAAGAATCAAAGCAATAGTCATCCAATACTTTTTTTTTTAAAAAAAAAAGATATCTATTTCTATAAGTTTATAGTTTACTTCTATATAAGCCATCACAAGTATGCGCATACAAAGTATTTTTCTTTTTCTTTTGGCTTCAGTGCAGCCAGGAACACTATTAGATACTACAAGTAGGTGTATTTGATAGTTGGAAGTCCATGTTATCAAATACTACTTTTAGGCTTCTATACAGAATTGAACGTGAATAGATATAAACACAACGGTTTAACAGAGTAAATGAAGGAAGAGTTAATTAACCTATTATCATATTATGGTCTATGACAATAGACTCTAGAGGGGAAAAGAATCGACATCCAATTATTATTATAACTCATTACATGACAATAAGGAGCAGGATACTTGGGTGCATACACTGCGGTAAAAAAAAAGGATGCTTTTAGTAGGTGATTTTGCAAAATACGCCTCTAAGTACACCCCGTAGCACATACAGAAATATATACCCTAAACATGCATTTTTCTTATAAAGACGGATTACTTGGTGAGAGAGCAGAGACCTGGAAGAAAATTGTATAGCATAGAGCACATGATTAATGATACTAGACTTCCAGAAAATGTACACCTTTTTTGACCTATCCTTGGTAAACCAATTTTTACAAAAAATAATAGTTCAAATGCATATTAGATAAAATTGTGCTCATAGTATCAACTCTGCTATCATGTAAAAAAAAATAGTATTGTATTGCGTTCTTTCTAACCCTTTGGAACTGTGGCTTATCTCTCCTATAAAAAACATGCTCTTGTTCTCAATCCGAGTGACAATAGAAGAAGCCTAGCTAGTTAAAGTTGCTCAAAAAATTCTATCTTTTAGTCTGTCCACACCATGTATTTTCTTTTTTCAAAAAGGAACAATATGCTCAAAGCCAAAAAAAAACATCCCTGCTAGAGAGCAGGTAGAATATATTCCTGATGCCCCTATATAAAAGTATATTTTGATTAATTTTAACACTGCCTGTGAGAATCGTTCTTATTTTATTGCCCTGTGCAATTTTTTGCTCTTTTTTTTTTGTCTATAAACAAGCACCTCTTTTATTCAAAGTAAAATAAAACATGGCACATTTGGTAAAGATATTTTTTAATGGTAGTATATCTGTATCTCATTGACAATAAATGTAAAATAAATAGCTTTTCACTTACTATGCTTTCAAGCAAGGCTTTATCTTTGGAGTATAGTACTTGCCATAACACCAATTTATAATTCTGTATACAGTACCTATACATGGCATTTTAGACACTAATATTATTTGTCAATGTATTTTTCGAGAATAGTCTCACTCTCAAGTAGAAAAACTGTAGTAAATTATATTTATCAAACAAAATCCCAGAAAACGAAAACAGGAAAAACACTGCCCTTCAACATTATATAAAATAAAACGGTTCTTTCCTCTACGTTATAAAAATCGTGTCTAGCATCAAAACCCAACTCTTTCCAGAAAAGCGATTTTCTTCTTCTTCAAGTATGAGAGTATTATACGTATATTTTACGGAATTAGATCCAATAAACCTTGCAATAGCTACTGTAATAATCTTATGCACATTTGAACATTATATAGTGTTTTAGAAAGACCATAATGCATTTAACTTGAAGAAATGAACGGGTCAATAAAAGTGATCAAAAAGCGGAATGAATTAATTTGATCTTTACGTCGTATAAAAGAAATCACTATAAGCTTCTATTAAGGTAAACATATATATATGTACTCTTTTCAATAATTAATATGTGTAAGTAACACAATATTGGTGTACCAAGAATTAAACAAAACCAAAAAATAATAATAATAATAATAATAATAAGACGTCAAAGATGCACATTTGGCGGGGTTGTGTTTACCAAGCACCAAGACTTTTAACTACAGATTTTGCCCACACAAAAAAAAAGAGATATTTTCACAAGCAACACGCCCACGCAAATACCCGCGTACATATACATATATTACCAGTGTATTTTATTACAAATTACCTACTTATTTATTAGAAATGACTTGTCTCAGCAAGACACAGTGGATACTGTGCATCTTGATGGGGTTGAGCGCCCTAGCAATTCATGTCATCCTCGATGCATTCTATCATCCTTATGATCCGCCTGCTTGTAGCATGTCCTATGCTCGGCCATCGTATCATCAAATTCCAAATGTTGTTTCTCGCCTCTCTGAAAAATACACACTCTATCTTTATCGTGAAGTTACCGTTGATCGAGAAGATGTATGTATTATATACAGGATACTAAAATACGTGTAAAAAAACACGTTCATAGGAACCATGAAAATTAAAGAGATGTGCGCATAGTTGAGTGGTGTACCCGTTCTTTTTATCCCAGGACATGCTGGTAGTTACAAACAAGTGCGATCCATAGCGGCCCAAGTAGCCAATCATTACTACTATGAAATTCCTCTTCATGAAGGAAGTGCATCGATGGATATTTTCACAGGTAATCAAATGTGCTTGACTTATGAATTTATAAATTTATCATTTGTGTATATCAATCTATCTAGTTGATCTTAATGAAGAGTTTTCTGCCCTGAGCGGCCAATTACTCCAGGATCAAGCGGAGTATTTGAATAGTGCAGTCTCTCGTATTCTTGAATTCTATCCTTCGGCTTCATCTGTAATGGTGCTGGCACATTCTATGGGCGGTATTGTAGCAAGAACCATGTTTACGTTACCAAATTATCAACCAGGAAATATCAACACTATCATAACCTTGGCTACTCCACACGCCACAGCCCCATTGGTCCTGGATCCTACACTGGATAGGCTATATCGGTCAATGGAGACATTCTGGAAAGAAGGTTATGCTAATGGAACATTAAATGATGTCAGTGTAATATCGCTAGCAGGTGGCAGTCTTGACACAACCGTAAACTCGGATTCCGCAAGTGTGGCAGACTGGGTTCCTGAATCGCATGGTTTGACTGTATTCACAACTGCAATTCCGAATGTGTGGACAGGGTGTGATCACAGAGCAATTTTATGGTGCAATCAACTCGTCAAAGTAGTTGCCGCTATGATGGCTGAGGTTGTAGACCAGCGTAAACCACAGCAAACTATCCCAGTAGAGCAACGTATGGCTGTGTTTCGCCGGCATCTTGGTCTCAGGCCCCAGACACATCCTTGGGTTCATTCTTCTTCACTTCGCAACCTTCAGCTCCGTACCAAGATCAATCAAAGAGGTCCCACCAAACGACAAGGAATAAGAATTCTCGTCGAACCAAATAGCACATTTGCTTTGGTGACTAATGCATCCCCAGATAACTTTGGTTTTTCTGTATGGTTGTGTAGCGAAGACAACGGATGTGTGGATATAATCGAAGATATTAAGGCTATGCCAAGTGCATTGGAATCTACCTTGAGGTGGTCCTTGGAATTACAGCCTAATAGACTACAAAACTATGACTATATCGTTTTGGTCCATCGCCAACCGATCACCCGTGAAGATTTCTTTATGGATGCTTCTTTTGTCTCATCAATTACGACTCTAAACAATTCTTTATCCGGTAAGAGTTCTTGGCATCGTTTGATAGCACTCCAGAAAAGGATTTACGCCTTTGAAATATTTGTGTAGATATTGCCCATTCTGGACTCAAGTTTACCTTGAAGCCAGATATCGTTTCCGAAATACAAATACCAGCCATTCACAATCCACTATTGATCTACCGTCTTGAGCTATCGTCTGAGTGCAACGAGCGTATAGTGCGTCAAAGAATGGGTGCTGAGGGAGAGACTAAATTCAGTCACGGAAATACAATACATCTCACCTTCCATCATCACAAGGACGAAGGCTTGGTACTAGAGTTTTGGGGTACACAGAGTTGTGCGCCTTTTGAGGCTTTGCTGAAAATAGATTGGTACGGTAGTGCAGCTCAATGGATTTTGCGTTATGGTGCAGCTAGTATTACCACATTTTGGCTAGTTATCACTCTCTCTATCATAAGCTATCAACTTGAGTATCAATCTTCTGAAGGTAAGACCTATCTTGTGTTGATGATAGCAACATCTATTCTAACACTCTTTTTCTTCTATAAAACAAACAAAACAATATAATAGCAACATTTATACCTTTTGAAGAAGCCTTTTTGCAATGCCTTAAAGGGCGACTCGCAATTTTGACAGGCGTACTAGCGTTGTGTGGATACAGATCCTTGTGGGCTCCATGTATTAATAACATACTACCTTTTACTATAACACCACTTTCATTCCTTCAGGATGAGTTGCTGTTAGGCGATCAAGGAGATTTCTTCTGGTGGATGCCAGTTGGTCTATTTATTTTGGCTGCTGGATTAACAGCCCTTGTTTGGGGTATACTAAGTATCGGATTCGTTCTTTTGAGCCGTGTTTACAAGGGATTGGGATTCTCAACACCAACAGACAATCAATCATCTACCACTGTATTGTGGGTTTCGGCTTTGCTGGCCATCCTGGGCCAGGGTATCATACCTACTTGTGTCGCTTTCTCATTGTTTTATATTGCAAGAATAGTTGTTACTATTTCAGCAAGAGTGGGTGCCCTGAAGCAGGTGGGTCAGCCTTAAACTACTTTATCAATTACACTGTACTAGATACTAAAATTTGCTTTTGCACACTTTTGTAGAATACGGACTATTCATGGCAATCATATTATTATCAGCAAACAATTGTTCTTTTTTTAACTAGCATGTTGCCATTTTATGGACCAGGAACAGTTGTATATATCAGAGATCTCTTGGTGGGTTGGATAGAGTTCCCCTCCATGGCAGATTGGCTCTCCAATCTACCCATTTGTTGGTTGTTGGTATTCATCACCATAGCAGGACAAGATACCAAACACTTTGAACACAGGCATGTAAAAAAAAGCCATCCCCACTTTCTATGTTTCTAACTCGAACCGAATATAGATACCCCTTTATGCCTCGTTTGTTGCATACATATATATTCTTGAAGACACTCTATGGTATCAAAACACCTTTTTTACTCCAAACTATTCTATCCTAACACAATTCAAACCAATACATACAACAATTACAAGCGAAAAAGGAAATCTTTATGATGTGTGTGTGTTTTTTTTTGTTCTCACAAGTGTTTTAAACGCTAGTAAGGACAGGGGGCTCGACAAACTCCTTGGAGATCTTGGCACCGACATCGGAATCACCAGCAGAGGCACCACCGTGGAGAGCCAAGAGGGCAGAGACATCAAACTTGGGTGCCTTAAGGATCTTGACCTTGCGGGTGTAGGTGTTCTGGAGAGGGTAGATACCGTGGCAAGCCTTCTCGATGCGGACAGCAATAGAGTCCTGAGCGGAAGCAGAGGCAGAGGAGGTAACCTTGGCAACCAACTCCTTCAAGTCACAGACGACAGCCTCCTCAGACATGATCTCGAACATCTTCTTGCGAATCTGACGGATCTGGGCGGACTGAGCATAGGTGGTCTTCTTGACCTGATCGCGGCGGCGGGAGGTGAAGGCAACGGTGAAGATACGGACGAGGTAACCGTCAGTGGTCTTGACATCAACGAAAGCCTCAATGAGAGTCTGCCACTTCTTGACCATGGAGCGGAGCTTATCAGTGGTCATGTCCATGCCGTAGAAGTTGGTGAGGAGGTTCTTGCCCTGGATCTCATCAACCTTAAGCTGGATCTTGCGGAAAGCACGAGTCTCATCCTTGGCGAGGTCACCGAGGGAGAGCTCGAGGACACGACCGTCAAGAGAGTCGTTGGCGTTGCGGAGACCCTGAGTACGGTTGACGAGGGTCTTACCGGCCTGACGAACCTCGAACATGGAGGGGGCCTTGATATCGTACCAGTCCTTGCGGGTGAAGGGGTCAACGCTAAGAATTAAGAATGGTTAAGGGTTAATGATTGAGATTTGAGATTTGACATGTAATGCCATGTCCACATGCCACCAGGTGAGGTTATGTATGATTTTTTTTTACTTACACCTTCTTCTTCAATCCCTTCTTTCCCTTACTAAGGCGCTTGTTCTTGCCAACAGCTGCATATAATTTGGTGGTTAATGGATGGATGGATGGATCACTTGGTCTACATACCCATGGTGGACAATAGATTTTTTAAAAAGGAGGGTGTATGGTTTGCACTGGCCGGTTCGTTTAAAGCGGGCCCATCGCTCCCTCTGAGCTCGACCGGCGTATTTTAAATCCCGCTATTACACCGTCCTATTTTTTTATTGTACGCTCGAGGAAGAGAAAAGGACTGCGATTCTGTTCTCCTGGATATGTGTTTACTCTTTCCGAAAATCCATGTCATAGATTGTCAAACATGACTTTACAGGTTGAAAAACGTTAAATCAATAAACCAATAAGGTCTTTAGCTCATGATCAAATATCAAATTCCGTATCTACAGGAAAAATTACTATGTATAAATTTGGGAACTTAGCCATGTATAAATGCGTCAGCAATGTGAATTCTGAGGTTAATTTTAATCTCTTCACCCCTATCTCAAATTGAACATTCGAGTGTTTTTTTTTAATAAAAAGATGAGCAGGATAATTTCGATGAATGTGATTTTAATGAACCTATGAACCTTGCTGCTAATAAGAAATTACAAGCTTTTGAATCAGTTTTTCTTTTCACACGAAATATGCGTGTTTAACTATTAGTATTATTCGGTACAAGTCTGAGCCTGTTACTATTCTTATCACCAAACTAAACGGTACAAATATTCTTAAAGAAATTTATATTCCAGATATGCCGGGATGTCCTGCATAGATCAAGATAAAACAAGGCGTTTCAAACTGGTGATTAATGAGATTGAGTGAATAAGTTGTTGAAAAACAGCTAGAAATACATATTCACTTAACGCAAAGGTGGGTGAAATAGTATGAATTGCTTCTTCTGGTGACATATTTGAAAAACGTAAAATCATTTTTTATATTCCCTTATATTTTATTACAAAAAATGATACTTGCCTAAAGCAGTTGATGAATCAACTGTTTCAGATATTTGAATGACTACAACTACAGATATCAATGCCTCGTAGTTTTTGTAAAGCGCAAATATAACCTATTCTTGAATAATACTTGGACTTTGTCTGTAGACCAAAATGGTGAGGCTGACATCCAAGAAGGCTTTAATTAAGTGTTTAGGCTAGATATAATTGACGCTAGCTTTAGAAAAAAAATCTCTTGATGAAACTATCTTCAATATAAGCATAAAATGCAGTATGGCATGCTTAAAAAACAGTTTTTGAATATTTGCTACCGAAAATAAAATAATAAAAACTATGTTAGTTACAAGCTCTATATTAGAACTGACTGGAACGGGGTTGAGGTTACTACAAATAACGTTATGTTGTTAAAGAAATCATATTTCAGAATTATGGTGGTTTTTGAATTAAGGAGTATAGAAACGTCGGGTAGCACGGATTATACTGTGGATATTTGCTTATAAAACTTTTATTAATCGCAACAGATCAGGACGATTGATTTACTTTACTTGCTTTCACAAAAATAACATCAAAATGGTTGAATATTTGGTTGAATGATTCATTATATATTGATGGTTTATGATCTTGGGATTTTGGTTATTCTTTAATAATATATATAATGTTGGTGTATCATTTTCTACTCCCAGAATAAGATAATATTACACTTTCTCTAGGTAATCACAACAGTGTAAAAGGTTTATTATATATGGACTGTTGATCATGTAATATTTACTATATATAATAATATGGTTACTATAGCAACCAATTCTCTATATTTATCTTCCAATCCTTCCGCCTAAGCGATAAAATAATTTTATCACTCAGTTTTTTTTTATTTATTTATTCATGCACATCTCTTTCTCTTATATTAAGTACCCATACTTTCATGGTAAGATTCTCTCTTCAGGTAAGCACTTTTATTTTATTCTTTAAAAGATAATGCTTAGCAAACATAATAGCAAATTGTTTCCTACATATCCAAATAAGAACATATATATTTTGTATATGCTAAGCCAAACATGGGATTTTATATTATTCTTTGCAGTAAAACACACTATACAAGGTGTATAATTTGACAATATGTGTATGTATTCTCGACACGGCTGTTACGCCTGGGGCGACAGGTGTTCATCATATAATGAAAACACAAGGCGTACAATTTAAGATTATGCGCCTTACAAATGTGTTTTACTATATAATATATATATCGTAGGGCTAGTTCTATATTAAAGGTATGATTTTACTTTACTAAAATTTTTACACTTGATATTGAGACGGTAATAATATTATTTCTAGACAATAGTATCTAGCATGATCTAAGATGCCATCAATTACTGTTTTTTTAACTGCCACCTATCTTTTAACCTGAGACATGAGATGATTCTTTAACCATCTGCACAAGATATATTTATGTCCGTTTGACAACATTTATTAGTATTTTGCTGAAGAGGCTTATACCTATATATATATATATATATATATATATAGTTTATCTTGTTTCTTTTACTTGTTAATGTATTTTTTTCCACGTTGTAGTCGTCGGCATGAGTGTTTAATGTTGATTACATCAAAATCTTCCAAATGAATGTATATAACGTATCCATACCAGTAATTGTCATCTTACAAAGTCTACAATTGAATTAGTTTAATAAAATAATATTGAGATAATATATATATATATGAAAAATATAAGAAAAAATCTCCCCTTTCTAAAGAAATGTGATGGGTTAAGTCCAATCTATAGCATATAACAATTAGTGTCTAAAATAATTTTTTATAGTGCAAGAAAAAAAAATTGAATCGGGTCGCCTAGGCTCAGACGCTGATTTGTCTAAAGTTTATCCGAATATATTTAATAAGAAAAAAAAAAGAGAGAGGGAGGGAGAAAATTGGGGAAGGTGAAAATGTTAAAGTGTGTGTATATAAATGTGTGTGAGTGTGTGAGTGCGTGAGTGCGTGAGTGTGTGTGAGAGAGTGTGTGTGTGCTTTGGACAAAGAAGAGAAAACCTGACTGCTTCCCTTTTTCCCTTGAACCCGATACGAAGGAACCAAGGAAAAAATAAATAAAAATAAAAATTATTCGTTTTTGTCGGCCAACTTTGCGTCCGCCCATTTGTCTTAGTTCATTGCACTTTTCATTTTGGCATCCTTCCTAATGACTCAAGGTAAACTTGACCAATAACCATCTATTCCCTTTACATTTTCTGTCTTTTCTTTATTCGTATCAACTGTGTGAGAGAAACATAATAACTAAGAATATTATCAGACAAGCTTAGAGACAAGTACAGAGAGCTCAAGAAGCGTATCCGGGATATGGAAAGCGTATGTTTGAAGATATTAGCACATATTCTTATATATTGAACTAAAACATACACACACACACACCAGGAGAATGAAGTCCTCCAAGTGAGAATTCATAAAGCTCGCAGAGGTGTCAGGCAGCTTAAATTGGAGAGAACGTGCGTTTGTAGCTTGCAGATAATAATAATCATAACCATAAACAGATACACAAATACATATAGTGGGGATCATTATTACAGCGATTATTTCTACGAGTAATCAACCAAAAGGGTAGACCCACTCAATACTTTTATTGTTCCTAGTGTTCTTCTTGAACGAATGGAAAGACACCAAGGCTCTTTTGGTGACAACGATCACTATGAGATTGGTTCTGATAATGGGTCTCAAGATGAATCTTATATGGTAAGCAGATTCGTTCTTTTCAACCTATTTGAGTTGGATCCCTTTTTTTGCTGTGTTTTCTTATTAGTTTTATTCTTATATAAGTTAAAATACGATCATGGAAAGCACATGGACAAGATCATCGGGAATCATGCAAAGGCGCCCCGGAAGAAAAAGGATCCAAATGCCCCCAAGGGTCCTGGTAATGTCTTCTTTCTTTTTTGTCGTTTTGAGCGTGACAAAATCAAGGATGAAAATCCCCAAGAAAGTCTTGGTGATGTAACTCGTCTCCTTGGTCTAAAGTGGAAGAGTTTATCGAAAGAAGAAAAACAGGTTAGGCACCTCAACTTATACCCCACAGCTTGTCTAACTTTTACCTTTTTTTATTATTATCCTTTACAGGTCTATTATGACATGTACAAAAAGGAACTTGACGAATACGAAGTTGCAATGAAAACATACACAAGTGGCGTTGCAGGATTTCCAGACGTTATGGAAGAATCCACTGCATCCTCACCTGCTATTTTACAGACAGAACCTCTTTTAAATGATCCTAATCCCCAGGACTATACTGAAGATAACATGTTAATGGAAGAAGTTGGGGATGAACCCCTAGAATTAAACTTGCCCAAGTCAGAAGCAGAAGAAGAGGCAGAAGAGGCAGAAGAAGCGGAAGAAGAAGACGACGACGACGAAGAAGACCCTATCTCATAAGAATTGCATCACCCTATTGTTTACTTAGACTATTCATTACATTTTCATTTCTTCTTTATCTTCTTAATTATTAGTACTATATATATAGCTAATGCTCATCTTGGAAAGGAATAGGTCAACCACCAAAGAGTATTTTCCTTTAAGAATTTATTATATCACATTTACATGAATAGTCTTTCTCCTCTCGTGCTCTTCATCATTACAATTATTATTTATCAATATGTCTGTATACACTCAAAGTTATTTCTTGGTCTACCACTTTGTATAACACAATCTTGTTAAAATCACGTTGATGAATCATTTTTTTCTTTTTAAACAAAGACATCACGCTTAGCAGAATATGAAGATAGGGAAGTACGAAAGATAAAATAGATCCAAGAGCATGACGATAAAATAAATAGCTTAGGTAATAATAATAATACAATTACTACTATTCAGTTTTGATTTAGAAAAATATCCACAGAGTATATTGCAACTTGTGGAACTTATATTTGCCGATAAAGCTTGAGTTGAAGGTAAGTGCTAATTTACAAAATACTGTGAATACTAATAATGCTCTTGTCGTCTGAAATATTGATGACATAAATAAAGAAAAAGAAAGCTTGATTGCATCTTTTATAATGGATTTTAGTTGGAATTTTATAAATGTATTTATTTAAAAAGGACCGTAATGTTCTGTTAGATACACTAACTGTAAAAAATATATAAGACCATAACGAACTTTAATTGTTTTATCTTAATTTTCATTCTTATATATCTTTGTTCTTGAGCACAAAGATAATCCCAGCAGAAATGCAAAATATTAAGCTTGTCCAACAAGTAAACTCCCAAGAATACAACTTCCAAGACACTCCACTAGATATTTATTATTCCAGTGTATAAAAATGTAGAAAATTGATTTCTAAATTCTGCCTAGCAGACTTCTCATGGAGATAGAGTAGTAAATTAATACTAAGCCTAAAGACTTTCACAGACTACTTTATTGAAACATAATACAGACCAAGGGGAAAAAGTTTTGATAACTGCCAAAGTCTGATATATACCCTTTCATTAGTAAAACACTGTTTTCTTGCAACTATAAAAACCTTTCATTCAGCTAAAGCGTGTGCATGAATTAGAACTATACAAGTCCTGAATATCTTGCTCCAAGTTTAAAGATAGAGAAGTATATATTTCATGAGCGGATATCGAAATTTATTAAGACTTTTGCCCTATGTCTGTAAATTACAAGCGTTCTTTGTTATTTTGTATTTTGACCTTCTCTTACTCGGTTCTTTCAACAGCATCATAATGGCTTGAGACAAGATTTATCATTTTTTTATTTGTTCTCATACCAGAATAATGTTGGTGCTAAACACAGTTTATTAGTCTTACACAGATACGCTCAATTGTTATAGATCAAGAGCTTACTTTCTAGTATGAGTTTCACGTAATCATAACGCGTGACTGTGGATTATAGTCTCCCCTCCCCCCTCCCCCCTCCCTTTTACTTTGGTTTAGTAAGTTTAAGAGCCATGGGTACCAAACTAACATGTTACGACTCACACAAAGACGATTAACCTCCCGGTTATATTCAACAAGCCATGAACACAAAATATACGCGCTTCCATTCAAGCTTGATCAAAGCAAGGTACCAGAAATTGTTCATTTGGCCTCCTATGTGAGCGAGCACAAATTTCTCGCGTTTTTCAAGATTCTGAAGGGTGTAAGTGAAAAAGATAATACCAAGATGTATACTTTACAGTGTAAGCTAATTTTCATACAGATGTTTCAAAAAAAAATCCCTCATGTTGAAGCATCAGCCAAGTCAATTGAAGTACGCATGGCATACATGCCGATGTGGTACTACGACATGGCCGTCTCTGCAGACGTCATACCCCTCGATACTTCTGGTGACAAGGAAACCACCTTAAAGCGTATGGGACCAGAGAGACAAGCACTTGGGATTGGAATAGACTGTTACTGGCCTGGCCATACTTGGTCTCCTATGTCTTATTTGAGTTTCGGACAGCCAGGAATGTTGAAGAAAGCTGATCTGGTACCGTTCACAAACGAAATGGTTGGTGAAGATGTACAGGTCCTTCCATTTACCGTAAGTCCTCTTGAGGACCTGGCACCAAACGTATCGGCGCTGGAGAATCTAGAACTAGAGTCTAAAGTCTTAAAAGGGACTTGGACGATTAAAAATCCCAAACTGGCCTTCAGTGCATGCTATCCTATCTACTGGCCAGTTTATATTGCCCAATTCCAAACTGAACACACTGAAAATAAGCCAACAACAGTGGTAATCGGAGGGCACAGTCCTCATCCGCCCATATACAAGTGGGATGAGTCCAAGAGTGGCCCTGAGCAGTGGATTAATAACGGTCCTTGGCTCAACCTCGAAGTAACTGAACATTCGTGGCAAATGAATTTTGGCGGATCACCCATGGCTCAATTATTACAAAAGTACCACGATAACGTTGTTGGAAATTTCTCTCCCACTAAAGTTGATTGGGCTGAAAAGAGAATACAACCTTATCCGGTCTACCATGAGCAGAACAAGAAGTATCTAAAGCAGCTCTTCAAGGTGTGGGCCCAGCAAAACATGCTTACCCAATTAGGAACAATGAAGGACGATGAATTAACCATTGGTGTTGGGGACTCCAAATTCCAATTTAAAAAGGCTGGCGACTTTAGAAAAGACATTGAGAAAAAAGTTGGGGATGAATTAGAAGTACTTGAGGAAGTAGAACCAGAGTGGCTTCGAGATTATGTAATTGAGCAAAGGCAGAAAAAAGATGCTTTGAAAGATTCAGAATAAAAATTGAAATTGCCGGATATCACCGGGACTTAAAAGTGACGCGCTTTCAACAAAGCCACTATGATTTCTCTAGGTACCCCTATCCTGTCTGTCTCTTTTTACTTCATTTAAAAAAAAAGTCCCAACCATTGCCAATCATGTTCTCGACCGCCCTCAAGAGCGTGGGTGTTTTGACAGCATCAGCAACACGGGGTGAGATTTTTTTTATGCTTGAAAAAGCATCGCGACAATAAAACAACCAAACTGACAAAACCCCTTGTACAATTGTTGTTGTTTAGCTGTCAGCTTCAACACAGGTAAGACTTACACCAGACAGTACAATTCGTCTCATTCCCAACTTTTTTTTTAGCTTTTACTCGTAGTATACAGACTTCAGCTGCAATTGATACCACCACGAAAACCTCATTACAGAAATTACGCGAACAGCTTCACTACTACGCAATTGCAGAGGTAGCCGGACGCCCCTTTTTGATTACCCAGAACGATAAATTGGTTGTCAATCGTTTAAAAGACGTAAATGTGGGGGATGTTCTCAAGCTTGACCGTGTTCGTGAGCTCGGAAGCAAGGACTATACTCTCAAGGGCGCACCATATGTAAACGAGGCTTTCTTTGATATCAGTGCCACCGTTATTGAGCACCCAAAGAGCAAGCTTATCCAGATCGTTAAAAAGAAGAGAAGAAAGAACTACAAGCGTACAATCGAGCATAAGCAGACCCACACCGTCTTGAGAATCTCAAAGGTGGATATTAATGCATTGGATTGAAAATAAAAACAAAAAAATAGATGACAATGCGTATTATTTATATTACAATGGGGTTGTATGATGATGACGTGCATTAAACCAAAAGAAGGGGGAGAGGAGGGAAATAGAGGAGAAACAACCATGTGGATAAGTATGTATCGGAATGCATTGGGCTGTGTTTGTATAGCAAAAATTGACAATTAAATGTCTTAGCTAGGAGAAGACATAAAGTATAAAATATCTATGAAGCAAACAAAAAGAGCTTTCAATCTTTCTTTCTCCCTACATCATTCTCATTGTTTATTATCATGACAGCACACATCTTAAAATATATATTCTATGGTGTACTTGACCAAGCTTGTAAAGCAGCTACACAGAACTCAGCTATAACGATAATGAAGAATATTGCATTTGTACTGACAGTGACTAATGGCTGGTCCATGTTTTATGCCAATGTAATCTCGAAAGGACCGAAGCAGGCATTTCGAGAACTAATGTTTCGTAGCAAATCGGTAATATTTTGGCTGCTCTATTTATTCATTCATTCGTTTATTTTTAATTCCACAAACTAATAAGTGATACAGATTGCTTCCAAATCATTCGACAATATTCGCTTTCCCAGAGGCAACTCGCCCAACAAAAGCATTGATAATATTGATAATACCGATACTCAATCTCCAATTGAGGAAATCAATGGTCCAGCATAGATTTATTTACCTTTAATTGTTTGATAGTATCGATAATTGTTTCTTAATATATATATATATATTGTAGACTGTAAGAATTGAGTGATACAGTATCTATCCAACTAGACTTTCTTCCCACCAAATTAACACAATTAAATAAATATTTAAATAACTCCTTTATTTTTACTGGTGGTAAAATACCTTTCATAGAATTTTTAAAGAAGTTCTTAGGTACTAGGATCAAATGATCAATTTTTCTTTAGACCGAGTATAGTCAAGACAACACCTGGATTCAAAACCCTTCTAATATTCTTCCCCTCGCCATCTTTTAAAAGTAAAAAGTGTACGTAATATCTCCTAGGGCATATTGGATTTATCCTAACCCTTAATAAATTCCAGGATGGTCTAGTATAGCTTTCTGGTAGAATAAAAAGAATCCCTGTTTTCTCCTTTTGCTAATTTGTAGAATAAATCAAATAAATAATCTCTTTTCCAGAAGTGAGGAATTTTTATACCGCCTGTCAACTTGGAATTTTGAATATATAGGAAGTACTATACATGTCGTTGTACAATTAGAGTAAATACTAATCTTTTACGTACATTCGATTTATTTGGTCAAAGAAGTATTGGATTTCATAATAGACTTTTTGAAATACTGGTCTTTGTATGCTCTCTCTCTCTATATATATGATAAGCACAACAATTCAATTATCTAATATATCAACCACCCTCATAAAGAATAAATTGTAAGTATCATTTCTGCAATCCAAAATATATGTACTGTTTATCAAGTCTAGACTTTGCCAAATAGGCTGTTAAAATTTTGATAATTCCTTCATTCATAGTCTAGGAAACAATTAATAAGGACAATCAAATCAATACTTTATTAATATATTCCGTATACTATGTTGTGTTATGATACAATATGTTATGCTATGTTATGCTATGTAATATGTTATATTATATATATATATATATATTCGGCTTTAATGATATAATTTCGATATTCAACACACATATAAATCATTTAGGTTAAATAGCTTAAAATGTAGGTTCAAATTAAACTGAGCATAAATTGAGAACAATTGAAGGAGAGTCTCTACCCATTTCTAATATATATATAAACAATATATTTTGATAATTGTAAGGAATTATCCATACATGCCCTAAATTATGCTTTTCGCAAAATAAACGCTTGCTACAAAGTCACTGTCTTCTATAAATGAGTCTAAATATCTCTATCATTTAATACTATCATTTAATAATTCAGTCCTTACGAACATCTTAAACTACCTATCCTTCGTTTTGTTATTGGGGTTTATCAACGTCGATCTTATACTTTCTAGATATATAACCAAAGTAATAAAACATAGTCAATATATCACTAGATTTATACAATTCTGTGTAATATATAACATTTAGAATGATTACTTTTTACAAGACCTGCTATTTACTTATAATAATAAAAAAATACGAGAAAATTTCACACAAGCATGTTTCTCAATACATAATAACAAATTTAATTTATAAAAGTTATAGAAGTTATATATATATATATATATATATTACTTCTGTCTATTCCTTAAGAAGATCGGTAGACAGTACGGGCACCAGACTGGTTTGTGGGGAAAACTATCAAGCTTAATTGATAAGTATTCAGAAAACACATATTTATTCTCGATATTACCCAGCATATCACAAATATTAACGTGGGGAGGACGTGAAGCAGTAAAGGTGACAAGTTCAGCTATATATATGATATTAGTTATTGTAAGCTTCCCTCAATTACCCAAAACTTACCAATATCTCGTCCCACCAAAGGTTGGATTCCCTTGTACACCCCATCGGCTTTTTGTTTATCGCCACCGAAACGAACAGTCGAAAATTCGGTATTGACCATACCAGGACAAATAAGACTTACTCGAATTGGGGTATCAATTAATTCATGTAAGAGGGCTCTAGTTATAGCCTCCACTGCATGCTTTGAAGCTAGATACAAAGTGAGTTAATGTACTCCTACAAAATAAGTTTGCATACCACAGTATATGCTTCCTCCTGGGTAGCTCTCTTTGCCAGCCACAGATCCAAGGTTAATTATATGCCCTCTTTGGTTCTTCTTCATTATAGGTAATACGGCCTGAGTGAGGAAAGTAAGTCCTTTAACGTTTGTGTTAAACATGATATCGTAAGCCTCTTCCGTGACCTCAGCTAGGGGATCCATGCCAATGACAAGTCCAGCATTATTCACAAGCACGTCTATATTGTCTCGCAAATCATCCGGCATATGCGACATCGCATTTTCGATAGACGTCTTTTGGCTTACGTCCAAAGACAGAGTGTGGATCTTGATAGATTCATACTTGTTCATTAATTCATTCTTGAGAGCATCCAATCGATCAGTACGTCTAGCAGCGAGGATCTAAAATGATATGTTATGAGTCGAAGGCGTGGGAATTCATCCAAGTAATTACCAAGTTAGACCCTTCACTTGCAAATTCTCGGGCACACGATTCTCCAATCCCTGCTGATGCACCTGTACTGGATATATTTCATAAAGAATAAATATATTGTATAAAGAATAAGGGCAATAGTTTGAATAGTTTCCAAGGTGTTAACAGAATTATTTAACTTACATCATAACATTCTTTCCTACAAGTCTGCCCCGGGTATAGAAGCGCTGATAGATAGAGAGAGAAATAGGCGAGAGTTTTGGGACAAACTGCTTAAGAGCCACACCAAACATCGAAAAGAAAGTGAAGTCTACAGTGCTTGCATACAAGATGTTTAAAAGGCAGAAAGACAGACTGTGGATGACGCATTCTCAAAATTGATGCTCTCTTTGAAATCTCCACCAGAACAGGTCCATGTGAAAAATAGGATTTTGTCAGCGGATATTTGAAGTGAATACCCCGCATTCTGTTCTTCCCTCCAACACTTCAACATGCGTGAGGATCTCATCACTTCGGCAATCTCGTTTTTGTCAGACCCCAAAGTCCAGTCTGCCCCACTTGCAAAAAAAGTGTCATTTCTGGAATCCAAGGGAATGACCTCTGAAGAAATAGAAGAGGCCATGGCACGGTCTAGTGGAAAGGTAGCCACTTCTTCGGTACCTTCTTCTGTCGGTATTCCTCAGGGTCCAGGAATGCATGTTAGTGGTCCAATGGTAATGCAGCCACCTCCTGTACCTCAGAGACCTTCTTATGATTGGAGAGACATATTTATTGCTGCAGTATTGGCAGGTGGTGTTGGATATGGTGTCTGGACATTGGCCAAGGTAAAAAAAAAAGACGCACTAATTTATTTGATAGAAGAAATTGTGCTTATGTAATTATTTTTGCTTAGCGACTTTTTGGCCCTTGGTTTAAAGTTCCCACACAAAAAGAACTCGAGGAAGACAAGGAGAAACTAGATGCCCAGTTCCAAGCAGTAGAGGACTCTCTAAAGGATATCAAAGAACAGACAAACGATGCTCTGGATACCGTTTCATCACAATCCAAGAAAGTAGATGAAAGTATAGTCAGTCTTGAGGGTGTCTTGAGAGACCTTAAGCAAGGTGATCTCTCGCGAGAAGAAGAATTCAAGACTATCAAGGGTGATGTTGAGGCATTAAAAGAGCTTGTACCAAAGGTAACTTTGTCACTATAATTTCTTTCCTGACTCTCTTTCTTTACCTGCAGATGCTGGATCGTAATAAGGAGTCTCAGGGACTCATTCTCAACGATCTCCAGACTGAGATCAAGTCTTTAAAGTCCCTTTTGCTCAGTCGTCGTCCCACCAACGGAGCTTCATCGTTGCTTGAACAGGGATCAAGCACACCTGTATCTCCAGTACACACATCTACTTCAGCCATTGACACCACTCCTGTTGGCCTCTCTCCTCGCCTCTCAGCTGCCTTCAGTTCAAGTCCCCGTGCTGGAATTCCTTCCTGGCAGATTGCAGCAGCAGCAAAGTCAACCTCAGCTGCAGATCCCAAGCCTACCATTGCAACTGCTGAAAATGCCACTTCTACCGAGAACTAAACAATTCTATTAAAAGAAAAAAGCATTTGCAATACACTTATCTTTTATATAAACCTCAATACACATACATACAAACTAAAATAAGGGCTATATATATATCTTCTCTCTTTCCCTTTTTATTTCTATCTAATCATAGTAGCCATAAGTCTGGTAATTGAGCTCGATTGCAACGGAGTTGAATGCTAGTTTGACAGCAATAATGCAAACGAAAAACGGTGGCTTTGCTCTTCTTTATTCCACATTATTTTTTCGCCAATGTTGTACCTTTGTGTTTTCCAAAAAATAAAGATAAATATAAAAATATGGTTAGGTAAGGGTTTTTTTTCAGCTATTAATCGCATTATAATATACTAATTAATGTACACAGCTTTCAATGTGACGGTTGCAGCGATGTAGTAAAGAAGCCTAAGCTTAACCAGCATGGCCAGAGATGCCGTGCAACATTTACCTGCATTGATTGTTCCACTACTTTTATGGGCTATGATTATCAATCTCACACCTCTTGCATCACCGAAGCAGAAAAGTATCAAAAGGCTCTCTACAAAGGAAAGAAGGTGCGTGACTACGATACAAATATTTATATAGTTTGGTTTTTTGATTAACTTTAATTGTATTTTAGGCTGTACCCCAAAAAGCTGCTACTCCTAAATCCACCCCTGCTGCTGTCACAAAGCCAGTTTCACTTGTTGAACAATTAAAGCAGAAGAAGGCAGAATCCGAGGAGCCTTCTGAAGAAACCAAAAAGCGCAAATCATCAGACGAATTAAAAGATGCAGCAAAGAAGCAAAAATCGACTGAATGGAGCTTAACCGAAATCAGCAGCGACATGGCTGAGAACATGGAATTTGCCTTGAAACATGTCTTGAAGGAGGTGAGATGTTGTATAAAATTTTGCTGTGAATAGAAAATAACTGATGTAAATGTATGAACGTTAAATAGAACTCTTTATCACTCAATGATGCCCGTAAAAAAGCATTAGAGCTGATTGAGAACCACCCAAAATCATCATTGAGCAAGTCCGAGAAGAAGGATCTCAAAAAGCAGTTTGATAAGTCTCTTCAAATTACTTTGGAAAACAACACTCTTACACTGAAGAGAAAGTAAAGAAAATTCATTACTTTGCATCAAAATCACTATCATATTTTACTTCAACCATATTAAAACCTACTCGTTTGACATCTATTGAAATCCCATAAAACTACAAAGAAATTATTTTCCTTTCATATTATAGTATAAATACTCTATAGACTATCTTGGAATCCTTAAATATTAAATGTGCTTTTTATAAAACACGCTTGTACCTATTATGCTTGATATAAATATTAATTACTTTGGCAATAGAAAATTGGTGTGGACAGACTAAAAAGTTCAAAATAATCTTAGCCAATCAGATTACCTCTTAGCTCGTACCTTTTTTTTTAAAAAAAAATAGTTCAAATGTATATTAAGTGTTCAAAACACCATCTCTTCTATCAGGCGAAAGTATTTTATTGCGCATTTTTTCAGGTCTTGCACCCTGTAGAACATCTCTCCCATCAAAAGCATGATCTTCTTCTAAATCTAATTGGCAATTAATTTTGATTACTCAATCAGACCCGTTTGATCTTTCTTTGATCTTCGTTTTGAAAGATCAAATATTTTAAAATCTTTTTCAAAACTCTGGTCCAATAATATCGCTTAATTGTTTGACCTTCGTTTCATATTTGATTGATCTTTTCAGTCTGTCCACGCCAATTGATTTTTATTCTTTGCAACAAATCGATCTTTATTTTTACACCAATAATTCCCGTAAAGAGTATATAATGGGTTTTTGGTAAAGCTGAGTGGTAATAAAATATGTATTGTTTAATTAAAAGTATCCTTTGGATTTGATATAATTTACACTGTTAGATGTAAATCTACTTTTTTTTAAAAGCTCAAAATTCACTTGAAAGAGCGTAATAATTTAGAAGACTAATATTTCTTCTTTTTATTTCCTTTTTATACTGCCCAATTTACTCCAATAATATATACATATCTTGTGTAAATACACCAAGTTTTACACACATACACACACATATATATATATATAGACATAAAAGAACCTTAACTGTGTATTCAGCCAGCATCCTCTCAACTATGATGAAACCACGAAAGAAACGAAACTTCAAGAACCTCACCCTGCCAGATTCACCTATTACAAAGCCTACCGAAACAAAGCCTAAAGATGATGATTGGCAAGACAATACACCATTGACGGTTGGACTAGGTACATTTGATATTAGTGTTGAACTAAGATTGGATCTACGTTCAGAAGATTTCGAAACATTGGATGAGCTAGGAAGAGGAAATGGCGGAACAGTACTCAAAGTGATGCACAGAAAAACACAGACAGTCATGGCTTGCAAGGTAATAAGAAAAAGAAAAGAGGTTCAATTTTGAGCTCAAAAAGTCTGAAATACAAACTTATCCTGGGGCTTATTATACCAGATGATTTATGTACAAGCCAACAACGCAGTTCGTAAACAGATCATGCGAGAGCTACAATTTATGCACGACTGCCACTCAAAGCATATTGTGAGTTTCTACGGTGCATTTATCAAAGGAGGAGACATCTCTATTTGTATGGAGTACATGGAATTAGGGCAAGTAAACCATACGGAAAGCAAGCACTTTCCAGGCAATTAATATGGATTATAACATGTGTTTCTCGTACAGGTCTCTCGACACTATTTATAAAAAACATGGGCCGATTGAGATTCTGGTTTTGAATAAAATCACTTACGCGGTATAGTTTTAATCCGAAACCTTTGACATGAATTTGGAGAACTCATTTTCAAATGTATAGGTACTCGATGGACTTATCTACCTCTACGACACTCATCGAATTATTCATCGCGGTAAGAAAGCCCTAATCCAAGAAGGATAGCGATCGACTTTGCTATATATCTCACTAGATCTTAAACCATCCAATGTCCTCGTCAATGCCCACGGCCAGATCAAGTTGTGTGATTTTGGTGTATCTGGCCAATTGATCAACTCTGTTGCCGACACATTTGTCGGAACAAGCTCCTACATGAGTGTGAGTATATTAATATAAGTCCAAGAAAAGGCTCTAAAATCTAGTACCAACAATAAATCCTATTTGTAGCCAGAGCGTATTATGGGATCACCATATTCAGTGAAGTCGGACGTTTGGTCCCTTGGTATGACGGTAATGGAACTGGCACTAGGGAGATTTCCATTCCCATCCGACGGAAGACCGTTGTCTATTTTTGAATTACTCCAGCACATAGTCCACGAGCCGGTACCCAGCCTCCCAGTTCAGCCAGATAAGTATCCGCCTGAAGTAGTGTCGTTTTGCAAAGCATGGTAACTATTTCTCTTATGCCCAAACACCACAAAACAAATTTATTTATCTCTTTCAACATCTACAGTCTCGTCAAGGATGTCCAAACACGCGCCACGCCAAACGAATTAATGGTAATGTGTACTGATTAACCCAATACATTCTTGTGCACAAACCAACCCACATTTCCATACATATATATATATATATAAACACCACCAAATAGCATCACCCATGGATGATCGGTGGAATAACAACCAAAGTCAATCTTGAAAAATGGGCACAGAGCATGATGCGCCCTTGCTAAGGCCACCTTTATTTTCTTATATAATTATACATTATTCTAATTATAAATAGCCAACCAAAGAAGAAGAAAAAACTAGTAAAAACGCCAGACTTTATTACTTTATGTAAATTATCGAGCCGGAGGTGGGAATGGCATGTCGTAGTGTTGAGGATGCATAAGTGGCTGGCCCTGGAACAACCGAGGAAGTGGGTGGATAGGCAATGTACCATGCGACATTGTAGGCTGGCCGCGTAACATAGCCATCAAAGGATGTCCCTCAGCGGGTGGAAAAGGTGCTCCGCCAGGATGTCCTTGGAGTATATTCAACAAATTGTTTCTCTGTGTGCTATCTGTAGGTGAAACACTTTCAGACTCCACGGGAGTTGGCCCGGCAGAAGATGTATGATTTACATTGGCTTTGTTCTTCATCATCTCTTCTATAATCGATGCATGATGCATTGCAGGGGGAGAGTAAGAAGGCTCTGATCTTTGCTGTTGGGCTGCAAATATATGCTGAAGAAGGTTATTATTTCCTGGTTGTTGCATGGGAGAAGCCATGGGGTGATGTTGTAGCTGTAGTTGAAGCTGTTGCTGCTGGTGCTGGTGATGCTGGAGCTGCTGCTGCTGCTGATGTTGATGCTGGTGCAACTGTTGGCGCTGTTGTTCTTGTAGCTGAAACTGCAACTGTTTCGCCTGTTGTGCCATCTGTAATTGCTGCTGCTGTACAAGTATCTGCTGCTGTTGGGATGCGGAGGATTCAGACCCAGAATAAACTTTAGGAGATGATGTACCCAATACACTAGCTTCACCTATACCGAGCAATGACTTTAATACATCAGTAGACTCCTCAGGCTCTATACTGGAGGTTGGGCTGACAGATTCAGGCTCATTCGCAGCGGTTACTGCAGCAATTGCTGCAGAGGCTGATGCTGCCGCTACTGCTGCCGTTGCCGTTGCCGTTGCTGTTGCTGCTGCTGCAATTGCGGTTGTCGCTGCTGTTGAGGGTTGAGCTCTGTGTCCGTCATTTTGGCGTCGTAGAGCCTTTTTACGCTGGCTCACAAAATGTTTCAGCTTGCTATATCTAACGTCAGTCTCTTATAGCTTCCTAGTAAATTCTCTGACCTCACAAAAGGAACTACCATATAAAATCGATAGCCGCCCGTTCTGATGTGGGCTTCGGGCACATTGTTAATTGCTTTGTAGGTTGGCAATTCATCGAATTTGAACCATGCGATTTCCTGTTTTAACACCAAATAGAGAGAGAGAAAAGACGTTCACATTCACTCGGCGGGCCCAAACTTGTCATTATATCACTTACACTAATCTCTTTGCGTGTACGAGGCACAAAGTCTGTATCTTCTGGGACCCCCACAATTAAATACAGCCGAATCCTTTGTTCACGCATTGTGAGCTCAATATAATCTTGCTGTTTCAACAGCGGCTCTACATCATAACCTGTCTCTTCTAACACCTGATCTCAATAGCCCATTCATTTGTCAGCTCACAAGTCTTTCGACCGGACTTATATCATATACCTCTCTGATGGCACAACAATCATACTCCTCATCTTGGTTGATCTTGCCTTTCGGGAATCCCCATCCGGATTTTGAGCTCCATCCTTTCACCAACACACATTTGTCGAGTGCGGCATTGATCATAATGGCTCCACAAACAGGGATTCGGAATCGATATTGCATAAAGTCAGCATAAGCACGCTCATGCTCATGTGCCCATTGGCGTAAAAGAGGGCAATGCTTGAAAAGTGAGAGAAAAAAAGTCAAGGATAATATTTAAAAGAGATGACGTTCAAGTGGTACTCATCAACGAGGTATAAAAAAGGATATTTTTTGCAGAAAATGTCTTGAGTTGAAATGATGGCAGTTCTGGTTTAAGCTCTCGTACAAAATCTTCATAGAACCAGTGAGCTTGTTCCACTTGGAAACAGATGCGCTCGACTGACTTGAGCTCGACGTCGGGAACGTTAATAATAAAGCGACTACGATACGATACACGTGTTAGCCCTCTGCAGTGACCCTACTGCATGGGATGTAGTTTGCCTGGAGAGGTCATCGAGGATTTCTTCAAATGTGGCATTTGCCAAGACAACGCCGGATTGTAATGCCATGGTTTGTTCTTTACTAAATGGAGATGGAACAAGAAGGCGTAAAGAATATGACGAAAGGTCAGAGAACGAGGCACTCTCGCTTTCCCCACCTCCTTTGTGACTTGTTTGCCATAGAAAGATATCTTAGCGCCCTTCTTCTTGTCAAATTTTAAAGCCTTTTATATATATAATAAAAAAAAATTGCTTTGACATGCATTCTTTACAAAGAAGCATGTTTGCCATTAGGAACGCAGCTTTCCCTCGAATTCAGGCTTATTCAACCAAAGGTATTGGGCTAATGAACATAAAAAAAACAAAGGCTCATTTTCTAATTCTACATGTTATAAACAAGCTCTTCCTACATCGAGAATCACTCCTCCTCTTGCTGTTAAACTTGGACAGATGACTCAACGCCATGATACTTTGATGGAGCAACTCAATAATAACTTACTAGACCCTCAAGAACTGGCCAAGGCATCCAAAGAGGTATCATCGCTATCAAACAGCCGTCAGCTTTTCTTAGATTGGCAGCAGTCCAGCCAGGATCTTGCTCAACTGGGCGAGTTATTATCTAATACAGACGACGAAGACATGCTCGAGTTGGCCAAAGAAGAGTTTTCAGAGCTAATGGAAAAGAGAGTAATGATTGAAAAAGACTTGGTTACTGAACTGGCACCCAAAGACTCAGCGGACGAAGCAAGTGCAATTTTGGAAATTAGAGCTGGTGCAGGTGGAGATGAAGCTGCTCTATTCTCGGCAGAGATGACCCGAATGTATGAGCGCTTCTCTCAATTGAGACGGTGGAAGTGGGAAGTACTTTCGTTGTCTGAAGATACCAGTAGCAAAGGGCTAAAGGTCAATTTACAGTTAACGACGACCGGGATCCTTTATATTCAACAATGTAATATGATTGTAGGATGTTACTGTTAATATTACGGGAAAGAATGTGTTTGGTTTACTCAAATATGAATCTGGTGTCCATCGGTAATTGGTTTAAGAAACAAAATGAAAATAAAAAGGCGGGACTCATTCTTTAGAGAATAGTGTTCAGCGAGTGCCTGCCACTGAGGCTCAAGGGCGTATCCATACATCGACTATTACAGTGGCCATTTTACCCCAACCGACAGAGGTAAGTTTTGTTGCACATCAGCACAATAAAGTTTGTACTAAATAAATGAGTAAATTTCAAGGTGGATGTTCAAATCCGTGAAAGTGATCTACGCATTGATGTTTATCGTGCGTCCGGTGCAGGCGGTCAACACGTAAACACAACTGACAGCGCTGTTCGAATGACACATATTCCTACTGGCCTTGTAGTATCTATGCAAGACGAAAGATCTCAACACAAAGCAAGTAAAAGTGTCTTTTATGCTTTGAACCTCACTGTGATATATATGTGTACTAAATACTTACTATTTTACTGATCGCTCTTATAGAATAAAGCAAAGGCTCTCAAAGTGTTGCGCGCAAAGATTTTTGAAAAAGCGCGCGAAGAGACTGACAATCTTAGACGAGACTCACGTAACAAGCAAATCGGTACAGGTGATCGATCAGAGAAAATCCGCACTTACAACTTCCCTCAGGTAATTTGTACATAAATAAACATGATTTGTAATAAATACTTACTCTACGCCGTATAATAGAACCGAGTTACTGATCATCGCATCAACTTGACACTCCATGAACTAGAGCCTGTAATGACTGGCGAAGCCTTGATGAATGTTATTGAACCTCTTCAAGAACATTACTTGGCTGAATCTCTCTTGAATTAAATAGAATGTACAACTAGAATTTTTATGCAAAGTTATTTTTGCTGGCAACAGATAATATATAGATCATGTCTTTTACAAAGTTCGTTTTTTTTTTACTTGGATCAACCAACTAACCTTTTTACATGTGTATATTAACTCGTGAGCCTTAAGACTTTAGCTTATATAATTCATGTGAATAGATTACTCTATATGCTTTTGATTCGTACTTGTATATTTTAAGTCTTATCTATAATGTATATTGCTTACAATCAGGAATAGTAGGATTAACATCATGCTTTTTAAAGTCTATGCTTTCTACTTGCATATTATTTACTGAAAATATACTTTCATCATAAATTTTGGATTCTTTTTTTTGTACCATTTTCTTTCCAAGACTTAACATAGACAAAAGATAAACGTTTGCCAAATGGAAAGGCAATATTTCAAGAGATATATAATCTGTTGGGTATCACTACGGGAAAAAAGTGGGGTTTTACGGCGGTTTTCCAAGGCGGTTTTCTAACGGGGGGGTTGCCAAAAATCCATTTTACCGCCGTGTATCTAAATGTCTCAGAGACAAACTGTTTTTAATACAACGATAGAGTTGGTGTTGGTGTTGTTCCTTGTTTTTATCATATCCTTGCAAGACAGTTGGTCTATGTGTTTCTCCCAGAGTTGGCAAAGCAATTGTCATCATATTTTTACAGTATTAACACCTCGATGCCACAGCTTGTTGCAGGTTTTACTTGAAATTTGATGTGAGAATCTACCTGAAAGAACTTATTAAGAATCGGTCTCTCTACAATATTTTAGGAAGGAATCAAAGTTTAACTATTTGTCCCAGCTGTATATAATATATTTTACGATATTAAGCATAAAGATTAATTCTACATTTTGGATTACACCCAATAAATAAATAATGTAGAACACATTGTAGTCCTCTAATGTTGATACACTCAAGAATACACATCTTTTATTGTTATTTTTTAGGGTAGTGGTGTAGTGAGGCAAATCATTTAAACACTGCTTTGGATACTTTCCCAGATTGCGAGTTTTTGTTTTTCAAGAAATATCTGGCTTCTTGCATATTCACGCAAACAGCTAATCATATCTCTACTAAGCTTAGGCTGTTGTTCTCTCATGTCTTGTTCGATGTGATGGTCAATAGCTTCATATCGTTTCAAGCTATCTCTTTCCGTACGTCGAGCCTAACATTGAATCCATCAATATAGTTAGTGAACCCACCAGTAAAATATTATATGATAAGAAAAAACACGACTTGCAATCTCAAGATCTTTTATGGCCCCATCTGCTCTTGTCCGGTCAATAGAACCCGATGATTTCAAACGTTCTACTTGTCGAAGGCTGTGTTCGGTTTGTTTACGGCTAGTGAGGTATTCAGATAAGGCACCCAATCGGCGTTGCATAGTGGCCTACAATGAGAAATAAGACTTAGTGATGATAGCTGTGCAAAAATAAAAAACTAAACTTGACTCACTTGAGCTGCTTCAGTATTTCTAATCTGGTAATTAACCTCATCTCCTAAAGTTTCTGTTGTTGAACACGCCTTTTACACAATAATGAGAATCAAGATTCGTCAATATTTTTTATTTTTCTTTCTATTCTTACTTGTGATTTTTCAATGGCTGATAGTTGCTGACAACCTTTGGTAATCCCTTTATACAGACTATGCTTGAAGGTTGGAATCATATCACGCATAGAAAAACTTACATAAACAGGCAAGGGTTACGTTCTCTACCGCCATATGTGATCCAAGAAGATCCAAGCTCAACCCATGACTGGCTAAGCACTAAAAGAGAAATAAGAAAGTATTTGGTAAACTTGTTATCAGCACAGCCGTGTTTCTACTGTGTTCTCTACTTACTCTTGTGTTCGCTAGAAGTACGTTCAATCTGTCGAGAAAGGTCTTGAAAAGACTGGAGAATATCGGCCAAGTAGGCTTGCTGTTGTATATAAGCAGGCTCCATATCTCTTTCGGAGACAGGTACGGTTGCAGGTTTGGTTTGGCGACCCTTTTTTAGTAAAGGCCTAAACTACACTTGTGCATTCAGTGTCCCACAAAACAACAACAATGATAAACTGTTGACTTGAACTATTCCCCCCCTTAATACGTACTCCAACTTCACTTTCAACAAATTCCCGGAGGCCTTCACTAGGCTGAATACGAGGGTGATCAACAATACGATCCAACCATCTTTGGAGCTTATACTCGACTCGATCTGTATTATCGTTATTATCAGACTGAATTATGGTATTACGGCCAACATTGAACCACCACTGGCGTACTACACGCCGACCTTCCTTATCATAACGCGGAATAGGACAGGCGGGTAAAACTGGCACAAATACGTCTTCCAGTGTTGCAACAAGATGATCATGGAGTTTCTGAAGTTCACTATAGTATCTCGGAAAACGCCTATGTTTTTGCTTGTATTTTTGCAAGTCCGTCTAAAGCTAGGATGAGTTGCTGAATGAGAAACAATAAAGCTTACGTTTGCTTCTATCCAAAACACTGGGTCTTTGCGATGGTAATCAACTGTTGAGATGAGTAATTCAACTGAATTCATTTGATTTTGTTTGCTCATCTTGTAATTAAGAAAAAAAATAAAGAAAAAAAAAGACACACACACAAAGGGAGATAAATAGAGCAAGAGCAAGAGAGGAAGGGAGAGAGGAAGAGTGCGAAATAGTGGGGAATTACTTTACTCTACTTCTAAGGAGAAAAGGGACAGATAGAGAGAGAGAGAGTGAAGTAGGAAGTGGAATAAGATATTATGCTAAATAAAGAAAAAAAAAGAAACAAAAAGAAAGAAAAAAAGTAAGGTAAAATAGGTTATGCACTATCGTCCTCGAGACCATGTATGCCAAAGTCAAGAACCTCAAACGACGTCACGTTTTCCCTGAAAAGTACAAGAAAAAGATTGAGTGATGGCCAAGAGATAGGGCTCTAATGAAGTGCAAAAAAAAACTTACTTGCGGACAGCTGCTACGCAACGACGTTTATTAAATGCTACACGCCACACACTTGTGACGCCTGTGATAAGGTCTGCCACGTGTCTTCCTGTCTTAATGTCCCACATTTTGAGACCTCCTTCTGAGCCAGATATTACTTTAGTAGCGTCATGCTGGAAGCAGGTTATAGCACCTTGATGACCTGATAATACATGCTCACAGACCCCAGAATCTGGAGACCAGATACGGAGTGTGGCATCTGCTGCAGCAGAGACAAGATGGCGGTCGGTCAAACCCAATAATCCGACCAAAATTGTGTGTCCACCGAGAATGCGCAGACACTCGCCTGTATTAAGGTCCCAAATACGAACAAAATTGTCCATTGATCCGCTCATGCAGTGGTTGTTTTTTGGATCAATTACAACAGAGTACACCTTTTGGGTGTGTCCTTCCATACGATGCAGTAGCCGTCCGCTTTGAACGTTCCATACGCCTACCATATTGTCGTAACTGCCACTGACTAATAAATTACCGTGGGCAGCAATTGCTCGCACTGACTGGGAGTGACCTGTTAATGTGTGCACAAACCATGGGTTTGGCCCCACACCATGATATTCTGGCTCATCTGCTTGTGGTAATCGCCATACTCTTAAAGTAGAGTCACGCGATCCGGTTACTATGAGTGGCTGGGACGGTTCCATCCGACCGTCGACAAGTGTGGGCAGGATTATCTGCAGACATCGGACAGTTGAAGTGTGTCCTGCAAAAACATGTGTACACACCCCGCGTGCAATATCCCACACTCGGATAGTACGATCCGTTGAGCCACTAACAAGTGTATTCCCAACATATTCTAGTGCCCAAACACCTCCTTCGTGGCCTTTCAGTTCGCTTGTGAGCTTCCCTGTGGAAGTGTCATAAATATTGATGAGATAGTCGTCTGCACCCGATATAATTTTTTCATCGTCAAACTGAAGGCATGTCACTACATGTTTAGGGTGTCCACTAAATACTGTTCGTTTAGCTCTTCCTAATTCCCAATTTCTGCTCATTATACTGTGATGCCGGTACATGGCTTTGTATGGATGGAAAGGAAATTGTGTCGTTGAGAACTTGTTAGAGAGTGAGGTGACGTCAGCTGAGTAACCGTCTTGTGCGAGGAGTGTCTGCCAGGTCTGGCTATCGCCATCGATCAAGCGTCGCCACTGTCGGGTGACACAGGAAGCCCTGCAGAGAGAGGGGGCATCGAGGCGGCGGATGATGTTGAGTCCGAGTTCGTGAGGAAGGCTAGCAAGAAAATCACGTTTAAGAACAGGGAGTATGAGACCGTTGACTAGTTGAAGACTATCGAGTGTGGACCGTTTGAGGATCTCGAGGAAAACGGAATCGCGCTGGGAGGGGGTTAAAGAGTCAAATGTTTTTAACATTGCTGGTAGCTGGAGAAGGGCGCGGAGTGTGGGGCGACCAGATGTTGAAGAAGGAGTGGGTTTATGAAGAGGAAAATAGGTGTCATCGATAGGGCGGGTACGATCTGGAGTAGGTGACGGTGATGGTAAAGCGTTGGGATCCACATATGATGTATCTAGTGTACGTCCTAATCTTGCACGTTTGTATGTAGATGTAGGACAGTCGTCGCATGTCACTGATCTTTTGCGAGGTGATAATGACCTTTGAAAAAGTGCCTAGATATTGTACGATTAAACAGATGCTTCATTTGAGTTGAATAGATTGAGATGGGAAAATGCTTACGGTGGTGTCACACGCTAATGATTCTGCGAGTGGGTAGAATGGAGAATGTCTGTCGACAGATCGTACTTGCTGTTGGGTTTGGGGTTGGGGTTGGGGTTGGGGTTGTAATTCAGAAGGAGAAGAGGAAATGCGGACAAGAGTTGAGGGTGCTTGGGAATTAACAGAAGTGGGAAGGGTAAGAGATAGAGGCAGATGCCAGGAGAGACGGTCAGAGGATTTCATTCTTGTTTTTTTTATTATATCTACACAAAAAGACCACTGAACGCTCCTCTGTCTTATCTAGAAGGCTGTGCCAGCACTACCCGATGGTTGAATAAAAAATAAAAGAAGAGAAATGAAAAAGAAGAGGAAGAGAAAGAAGGGGGGTGGAGGAGGTAGAGGAAGAAGATGGGCGGGATGTAAAATGGGCCACGAGAAACTCCTCTCAACTGCCGTCACAAACATTTTCTCCAGCTGCTCGTATTTTATAATACCTTTAATTTTTTCTCATACGCACATACACATACACATACACATACGCATAAGCATAAGCATAAGCATACACAAGTATTTTCTCTCTCTCTATATATATGTATTATGATTTATGATTTTGATTTTGATTTTGATGTTGATGTCGAATTTCGAATTTCGAATTTGAATTTCATTATTTATTTTTATTCACTCTAAGCTTAGGATCGCTAAGAGTGGAGTATAATTCTAGGGGAGGTAGAGTAAGGGGATAGCGATTGGTTGAGACTTAAATAGGATTTGTTTCATCAATAATAACAATAAATAAGTAAATAAATATGTGTGGATGTGTATGTGTGTGTGTGCATATATATATAAAAGGAAGGGGGTTTATAAACAATTATAATACAAGGTGGGTTGTGTATATGTGCATGTATACATAAAGAGAACATGGCAAGCTCATGGCTCTTTGGGAATTTAGGAGCTTCTCTTCTTTTTGGAGCACAAACGAGAGCATTGATTACATTTGAGGGGGCGATTAGCAGCAGAACCACCACCCGTGGATGACGAAGCGGCAGAGTTAATCTGTTGTCCTGGTGTGAGTACAAAATAGCCTCGACTTCCACCAGATTCTTCTTGCAATAACATCGACTCATATAATGTACGGCTGTCAACCCAGACGCTTGGGTACTTTACACGAGCGACATCCATAATAAGTGTCATTCCATCCTTGGTGTTGTGTCCGCCAATCGGGCTGAAATGTCCTTCTCCTTGCTGTCCCAGGTGGGACCGGGCGTAATTCACTACCATTTGGCTGTCTGGGTTCGAAGTAACACGTTCAAGATCCACAAGAAATTGATTATAACCTCCTACTGAGGCCCGCTTAGGCTCGACACTGCAGTGGGTTTGGGCAAGACAAGTGAATTCATCAAAAGGAATTCCACGCTTATATACTGATTCTTTTGGAGAGCATGTCTTTAGCTGGTCACCAGAGAACCATCTCCAGTTTCCTTTCCAGATACGTTTGGGATCAATTTCGAGTGCATTTAAAGCCATGGCGACTGTGTTGAAAGAAAGAATCGGAAAAAAAATGTCAGACAAAAAACAGTCTCAGTGGAATTAATGAGTGGTAAATACTTACGTGAGCTGACACCAGCAAGGGCAGGTGAAGATTGCGTTGAGAAATTTCCCATAAGTTTAAAAAAGCTTTCTGCTTGGCCTTGATCCATGGCTCCTCTAAATAACCGTTTTCCTTCTGTGGAGGTAAAATCTACCAGGTTCACCAAGGGTTTTGGTGCGACAAAGGCAAATAGGGGTAAATAAGGAGGGTAGGTTGCATTTGTGGCATTGACCACAGTGGTGACTTGGCGATGGATTTGTGATGTTGTTGGGAACCAGCTGCGGGTGAATTTGTTTATGTTGTGAGTTGAAATAGACTTTGTGGCGTGTCTGGCAAAGGAGAATGTGCGTGAGGCCATTTTAATTTGTTTTTTGAGGACAATAAGAAAATAATAGAGCGAATAAAAGGAAGAAATAAAGAAAAAGGAAAGAAGGAAGAAAGAAAGGAGAAAAATAATAATTATCAGATCCTGGGGACCAAGTTTAAATAGCTTTTTTTATTTTTCTCTCTCTTTATTTTCTCTTGGCCCCTGACTGGCTAGAAGTTTATCAGATTGTTAATCTTCCATCTCCGCTCATCTCCATCTGATAAAATTTTCTTCATTCCAATTTTTGCGGGCTCAAGATCTGATAAATATTTCAGTTCCCATGTTGGATTACACCTCTGCCCGCCTGTATTGTGTGTCTGATTATTTATATATTATATATTTGATGATTTGCTTATCATTCTTATTATTTCAATTTTATCAGATCTAGTTTGTCTGACATTAAATCCATAATATTAATCACAATGAACCTTTCATTATCATTATATTCTTTTATCCTTCCCTTCATTCATTCCTTACTTGCTTTTAAGCTTTAGTTCTTTCTAAAGTATATTTGGCCCTACATTTCTCTCTATCTTTGTATATTTTCTCTCTTGGCTATTTATAAATACCTATACTTATATTGGCGGTATTGGCTCTTTTTTTTTGTTTGTTTTATTTGTTATATAGGTTTCTAATTTGATGTATTTTTACTTGATTTTTTTCTTTTCTTCTCAATATATCGGTATATCAATAGAGTGACCTATTTCAAGCAAGAATCTAGAATACCATGTTTTATTACCTTTCAATCACTTGCCAATTGGTTGTGTGCCAATAGATTCCATGGTAGATTCCCAAAAAAATCCCATCTCCACACCAAAATAACGCTTAGCCACATAGAATCTGAGTAATAATGATAGTAACACAAATGCAGTTATAAAAGTATTTATACACTGATATGGTTTTTATAATGTTTTCGCACTTTTAATATAACCTTTGTATATCTTGTATTTTAATTTTGTTATTGGTGAATTGTAAGAAAAATGTAGTATCTTATCTCTTAATTTTCATCTCCCTCCATATATATATTTTTGCTTGGTGCATCATAATTCCCTTTGCAGAACACTATTATTGATAATAGCATTTTAAGTTAGTCTCAAATATTTCTATACACACTTTAAATCTAAACAGCTCACATTTTATCAAGGAAACATAAGACTTTAACCAAAAGAAACAAGAAACAAGTAGCAATATTCACATTTTCCAATATTCAACTAATAGAAGCCATATCAATAGCGATAATAATAACAGCAAAGTCATTTAAAAAACGTATGTTGAAAGTGTAAGTTCGCGGAGATTCGGTTTTGGTCTACAGTTGTAATTCGAGCCAAAATATACACTGTTAAAAAAAAAGGTACATATAACCTTGGAGAGAAAAAGGTATATTGTATTGCTTTTCAATCCTACATAGATAATTGCAGGTAATACTTTGGGATAGTATGTATAAATATAATCTTCTTTTTATAAGTAAAGTCTCTACAATATATAATATCTACAGCTATATCTACTAACTATGCCTTTCTTTTTTTAGAAAATTATTATGTAAAGAACTTAACATATTCGTGTATATTTATATTATAAGATTCCAAAAATGTGGAAATAACACAAGAAAATATGTTTTAAGTCCTTGGATCATATGAATAAAATCTCTGGAAATGTTAAGAAAACTATTGGCCGGAGGCACAGCTTTTGTCTATCAATTTTCTTAGAAGACATTGTCTTTTCTCTTTCTATCTCTTTGCATTTCCTTTTGTATAAGACATTTACCAAAATTCTAAAATGCTTTACCCAATATAAAGATTAAAGACACATTTTGAGATATTAACATGAGAACATAATATCCCTCATGTGTGTATTATTAGTAAAGGAGCACAGTCAGTATAATATGAACTATGGATATTTGAATGTCGTAGTTTAGCAATAAAGATAAAAATAATGGAAAAGTAACATAAAATCTTTAATGCCTTTTTATTATTATTATGACAACATCAGCAACAACGACAAAAAAAATAGACATCTGATAGTTAGTTAGAATCATTAATAATCATAAAAATCATTGCTCATTAATATATCTAAATCTTTATGAAGTTACCTTTTTTACATTTTCAGTTATATCTGAGCATAATTCATTACTAAATTGTTATCATTATCGTTATCATTATCATGATGTTTTTGGTAACATTTTATATAAAATAAGTATTACCTTGGGATGAACCCACTAAATGATTTCTTGTTTGTTAATCATATTCGCTAATTTTGTTTCTTCTATTTTATTTGATAGCTACACCAGAGTACCATATAGTACCCCACTATTTTTTTTCTTGGTAACCACAACACAGCACATCACTTTTCAAATCGTTAAAATTTTCACTGCAAAAAATTCACCCAAGTAACTCCCTCCTCCTTTCCTTTTTTCTTTCTTCTTCTTTGGGTGTAAATAGAGCACTTGGTTTTTATATACACTTTCTCATAATTTCTGCATTTTTTTTTAGATATTCCTGATATCTCTGCAAACATAAATTCTAAATGTTTCGAATATGGACTAACTGACTCGTGTTAACTTTACAAAATTTCTATTTGCTTAACAGGGTCTAGCTTTTACTCAGTTGCCGGAAAAATAATAATGGGTATCATCCAATGGCTGTTATGGTGTAAATTGCTCAGTTTGCAGTACTTAGATATTCTAAAGGATAAAAGAAAATTGGGATGTTTTGATGAATATTGAAACAATCGAGATCGAATAATGTTAGAGTAGTGGATATTAATAAACGCTACCAGTTTAATCATACAATTATGTTATCAATTTTGTGAATATATATATTGGTGTTTGGATAAGTTTGATATATTAAGGCAAGTAATATCGTTTCTTTTAATATCCCCATCAAGCAAGAGCTATATAAACCTTTAACGTTTTACACAAAAGTAAATAAGCAAACAAGATACTCTATTTAATCAATTCATATATTTTCTGACTATATTATCCAAATATAGAAAAGAGCAATGATCATCGTCGATGTCTCCTTGATTATTCTGCCTATGATGATAAAATGATAGGAGTCTTTTCTGTAGAAAGCAATGATTGAAACCCAACTCTTTTTTGTTTCTGCTAATTGTAATGTATCGGATCTTCAGGAAAATCAATACAAAAATTTACTAAAGCTTGTAGAATTGTAAATCAACACTCCAAAGCCCTCTACTTTTTTTAGGCCCATATTTACTACTTAATTTCATAGTATTATATCCCACTATCACTTATATAATGTGTCTCATTTTTGACTAACAGATATTTCGTCATAGCCAGATTTCTTTTCTTGAATACTGTGCAAGGACCGTCTTTAGGCGGTTGCGCATGCAGTATAGCAATATGTCTATTACCAAAGTTTCGCCAATTTAAAGAAAAACGATTCATTTTTCTGATAAGTTCTCATTTCGTTAAAAGGTATAGGTCGCTCTGGTCAACTAGTGCTGGCTGTGTTGCTTAGGAAAATCCTTAGCTTGTAGACTTTGATAACTGCGTTGTGTTGTTTATCACCCTCTACAATTTCTACTGTCTCTCTAAAGCCGTGTATGCAGTTTTCTTCCTCTCCCCGTGGATTTTTTTTCTTACAGTGCACCTTATTGCAAAAGTCCCGCTTATCTCCAGCCAAAATACATCATTCAATATTTTGTTTGGCAGAGAGTAAAACTTGGTCAGTTTGCATATGTATATATATATTAAATATATTGCACACCTTCCAGTTACAAATTACTATATCAAGGCATTATTCTTTCTCCATTTGTCACGGAAAATGAAAGGAGTCAATAATTTATATACGCATTTCCTTTATCTCCTATAGTACATTATAAAAAGAAAAGGAGAAGAGGCTGATGAAAAGAAAATCCGGTGATAGACAGGGCTGACGATTTTTATTCAATTGATTTGTACCCAAGAAATGTTTCCTATAGTCTTTCCTTAGGAAATATGGTGCTATCGGACTTAAGTATCTATGTATAATGGTATTTTTCAAAAGATATCAACTTTTGCAAAAATAAATTTAATAAAAATCCTTGAACAGAATTATTAAGCATGCTATTCTCTATAATTCTATTGAAGCGTTTTGTATTAAATTCATTTTTGCAAAAGTTGATACCCTTCAAAGTTTGGGTGTTTTGATAAATTCATTTGCGGAGTTTAACTTTTTTCAGAAGTTGAAACATCTTGATGGCTCCCATAGGCGGTACATGAAAATATTTATCCTAAAACGGAAAGTCATGTGATCAAGAAAGTGACCAAGCTTTAGGAACACACATTTTTCCATACATTTAGCGGAGAGTGAATAATTTTTACATATAAAAAAATTTCAAAGAAGAAATTGAAACAAATGCAAAAACATAGATACTTAAGTCCGATAGCACCATAAGTTCAGGTTTTGTTATTTCTGACAAAAAAAATCTGCCATAGTAAAATGATATATTCATATTGTAAAAATAAAGAATAAGAAAAACATATCCCCTCCTTATACCATATATTATATATATATTGTTTATTTACTTATATTTGACCTTACAATCTTATAATATTAAGATGGTAAGACGGTAAGATAGCAAGGACACACATTCACTTTTGATAGACATTGTGGGTATGGTTATTTTCAAAAGTAAAAATAAAATATAGTATAATGGACAGAAATATAAAATAAAAGCAACAGTCATGAGGCTGAATATTCAAACTGTGGTTATATTCATCCTTAAAGACTTTATTGAAAAATGCTGAGCATATTTTTTTATGAGTATTAAACAAAAAAAATTGCAGTAGAAAGATCTTCTTAATATTATAACTACTGCTACTACTGTTACTACTGTTACTACTATTACTACTATTACTACTACTACTAGTAGTAGTAGTAGTACTCTTACTGATATTATTAGAGTATTTTCTACTGTTTTGCTCACTGAAAAATAAGAAATACAATTGTATGTTTGACAAGAGAACGAGGGCGTACTTCTTCTTATCATCTGAATTCTATTGTATCAATTATATATACCTTAAAAAAAGAGGAATATTATATACATATGCAAACACGTATGCACATACAATATCTTTAAATAGTGCTTGGACGCTTAATCAGAAAAAGTATAATACAAAGCCACCTCAACAGCTTGGTTATACAGCCCAACCTTATATATAAACTACCGGATCAAGTCCTTTCTTTCTTTGCCAAATAACAGTTTCTCAAAATCTCGATTGAGTTGTCATGCTGTCTCAGAAAGTGCTTTGCTGTATTCCTGCCCGCATAGGCGTTATACTAATGTCGACCATCATGTTTGTGAGTTTGATGTACCTTTTTTTTTTAAAAAAAAAACAATCAACATCCCCCATGATGTTATTGTTACTGTTATTAATACTCTTTAATGATCTAGTTGGTATACATTGCAATCATTGTCCTTTCGTTCATCAAGCGAGACGGTAAAGAAAGAAAATACAGCAGACACAATGGCTCATTTCACCTCATTTCACCTCACCTCACAATATGACTCTCTTGTGCGTGATCTTTTGTATTAAATTTTAATATCTCTTACTTTGGTTTTGGCTTTTATGTTTAGAGATGGAGCTGTGGGCCACTACAAAACAGTCGACTGACACCGATTTTACAAAAGAGGCGTTTAATGGCTTATTTTATGCATTTGTTTCAGTATTTATTGTGTATGCTGTTGTATTGGCATATGGTATCCTGTCTGCCTTTATGGTAAAATATATATTGTTAAAACAAGGTCTTGCTCATGGATATTTAATTAATTAATTTCTTTATATATTATTATTCTTCAAAAAGGATAATCACAAATTGGTTCGGATATACCACATCTTGAACTGGTTCTTTGTTTTGCTTGTATTAACTAGCACATTGGCATACTGGATCTATTTCAAGGTCAAACAGACTGTGTATGTCAATGACTGCCAGGAGTATGAAAACACAAAGAACCAGACGACCGACAATACATACAGCCCAGTAGCGATACCAGGCAAGACAACTGTGGCAGGAGGGGCTGACAAGAGTTTCTGTATCGACCTAGTAAATAAGCTGGTAATTGGTACGGGTGTGGTTGTATTTGTTGGAAACTTTATCCAGGTAAGAAAGAAAAATAACAAGTTACGAATGGTTTGCAACTAGCTAATGTTTTTCTTTTATATTAATAATAATCATTTTGTAGGTCTATATTGCTAGTTCGATTGGAATTTACTCTACAAGTCTTAAGCGTAACAACCAACATCAAAGACTCCACTCTCTGGATGATGATGAACCCGAAAAATCATAAACTCACGTGTGTAATGTGACGTCAAGTCAAGCTTATTCAACTCGATTCCTTCATTCAACTTTTTTTTATTTTATTTTATCAAGTCAAAAATAATAATAATCCTCCCCTTCTTCCGTTTCTCTTCTATTTTTCTTTTTTTTTACTAAGAAAACATAATATCAATCTCGAATCGTTCTTTTTTCTTTTTGGTCAAATAGTCTAAAGAAAACATACATATTTCTTTTAACAATCTAAACCAAAAAAAGAAAAGAAAGAAAAGACCTTTTTCAACTCTAAAACAAAAAAGCAACAACAACAGCCATCTATTGTATTTTAATCAAACTTAATTGCAATGTCAACACCATCAAGAAGACGTCTTATGCGCGATTTTAAGCGACTCCAGAGTGATGCACCAGGCAAGTCTTGATTCTAATGATGATTAATGTGGTCCTAATACAATATCATTTATCATGTAGGAGGTGTCTCGGGTGAGAATAAAAATGAACGATAAAATATAGAAACCACTAATGCATAGATGGAGTGTGTAGGTGCACCTTGTTCGGATAACATCATGCAATGGAATGCGGTGATCTTTGGACCATGTAAGATGCATGACTAAACATCAACAAATTCCTAAAAATACATACATACATGCACACATATATATAGCCGATACACCATTTGAAGATGGCACCTTTAAACTTGAACTTCACTTTGAGGAGACTTATGTGAGTCCATATATTATTATTATTACTGCTAGTATTGGATTATTATTATTATTATTATTATAAGCTCTTGTAAATTAATTATATAAATCTTCTTTAAAAGCCAAACAAACCACCACAAGTCAAGTTCATTTCAAAAATGTTCCACCCCAATGTTTATGCCAATGGTGAACTCTGTCTGGATATTCTACAGAACAGGTGGAGCCCAACCTATGATGTGGCTGCCATATTGACCAGCATTCAGTCTCTCCTGCACGACCCTAACCCAAATTCTCCTGCCAATGCAGAGGCAGCCAATTTGTATCGTGAAAACAGAAAGGAATATGTTAGAAGAGTCCGTGAGACAGTTGAGAGTTCTTGGGAATAAACATTTGGTTTTCTTTTTTCCCACTTTTATTGTCTACTATACTGTTTTCTATCTATCTTTCTATCTTCTTCTTTTTTATATTTTATACTTGGATTTATAAATACACATACACAAACACATACACACACACATATTGTTCTTCTTTTCTGTTTCTTAATTGCCGCGAACAGTTCTCATAACCTCATCAGCAAAATCACTCTCCTTCTTCTCAATACCCTCTCCAACCTGCCAGCGCGCAAAGTCAACAACCTCTGCACCTTCCAAGCCAGCATTCTTAGCAACCTCATCAACGTACACGGCCACATTCTGGTCAGGGCGGAGCATAAAGGCCTGTTCAGTCAGAACGGAGTTGGTGATGTATTCCTCAGGGTTGTTTTGTTCAAGAACACTTGCAGGGACCTGATCCTTAGTGAGGTAGACGGGGCTGTAACCAACAACCTGGCGAGCAACCTGGCGAGCTGTCTTGGCCAGCGCAGCACGGCCTTTTTCTTCAAGCTCACCAACAGTAACCTTTCGGGGTTGAAGAACAGCAATTCCACCAATATTTCCTGCTGCAGAATCACCGCCGTGTACGTAAGCAGCAGATACACCATCTACCACAACTGCTGCACGGCGAAGAGTAATGTTCTCGCCAAGCTTTCCAATGGTCTCAACAATTGACTCTTGAACAGTCTTGCTCAAATCTGCTGAGGTCTCATTGGCTAAAGGCATAAGTGGGGCATTCATAAGTCCCTTTACAGACAAGTGTTCGATAGCCTTGCTTCCAGCAGCAGGAGTGTCGTGCAAGAGGAGCGAGGTAGTAGCAATACGAGCAGCAAGGTTTTTGAACACGTCGTTGCGGGACACAAAATCAGTCTCGCAGTTGAGCTAGATATATATATAAAGATAATAGCCTTTTAGGAACAAACTCAGATTTGAGAAACCCATTTTTCCTCTAATCCATTATAACTACACTATCCTCTATCTCTCTGTCTCTCTTTCTGTGTATATATATCTATATATATATATCTTCCTCATGCTCTCACTTCGCATTTAACTTCTTTTACGCACTCACCTCAATCATTGTGCTTCTATTGTTAACCGAGGCAATGGTAATAAGTCCCTCACCCGCAGTTCTACCAGCCACCTTCTCAGCCTTTTTTGCGCCAGAAGCCTGGGCATCGGCAGAAAGCCATTCGAGTGCCTTTGCATAGTCGTTGTCGTTCTTTACCAAGGCTTCCTTTGCCTTGGTCATAGATACTTCGGTCTCCTGACGGAGTTTGGCAAGGAGCTTAATGTTGGGCTTTACTTGGGTGGTATAGGAGCGTGTGAGGCCAAAACGACATGGTGCAAAAGAAGCACGAAGACCAAAGAGCGAGTTCATGAGAAATTGAGCAAGGGGAGAGATATATAAAAAAGGGGGAGGGAAGATTTGGAGCGGGGGTTAATTGAACATGATCCATTTTGACAGCGGTTCAAGGGTGGCTTACTAGTGGAAGAAAGACGTCACGCCTTTGACTGTTGAAAATTTTGTATTTTTCATTCAAAGGGGACCGGCTCAGACGGCAAGTTGTGAACCCTCCTCTTTCGTATCCATCCTCGACTTGGTATGTAGCTTTTTTTCCCAAGACGCTATACAAGCCTGAACACCAGCGATGTACAATCCGCCCTTACCTATAATATTTTAGTTAGCAATGGCCCCCATCAAGAAGACCAAGAAGAACACCGACACCATCGGTTCCCGCCTCCAGCTTGTCACCAAGTCCGGAAAGTACACCCTTGGTTACAAGTCCACCTTGAAGACTCTTCGTCAGGGCAAGGGTAAGTTATATCACAACTCTCCGGGGGACAGGAGCCCAATACAAAATAAAACAAAAAGATTGCAGCCACCCTGTTCTGCACGGGCAGAGATCGTCCCCCCTCATTCCGCTAACACTTGTGAATCCCTCATTTAGCCAAGTTGGTCATCATTGCTGGCAACTGCCCCCCTCTCCGCAAGTCCGAGATTGAGTACTACGCCATGTTGTCCAAGACCGGTGTCCACCACTACAACGGCAGTAAGCACCCTAAACCTTTTTTTTTAAATTAAAAGATAAGACTCTTTCTGATCCATTATGTGTCTAGACAACATCGACCTTGGTACCGCTTGCGGTAAGCTTTTCCGCGCCAGCGTCCTCTCCATCACCGATGCTGGTGACTCTGATATCTTGAGTGCCCAGTAATTGCAAAAATAAATGAGTAGTTTTGTGCTCTGTTTATCCTTCGAGTATTCAGAACATTAAAATCTTGTTTTTTTTTTCAATGAAAAAATTGCCAATAAAACTGTGTTTTTCTTGTCTTATGTATAAATTATCACTTGCTTTTTTATGTTTAATGCGTTTTTCTGTGTGTGTGTGTGTTATATGAATCCTTTTCTGTGGGTTGTTTGATAATCATCAAGTGGCTTGTCCTTTAATTGAGATTTTTTTTGTGACGTTGCTTAATCAATTTTCTCGGGAAATTGTGTGTGGATTAAAAGGATTTTTTTTAAAAAAAACCTATCCATATATATATTGGACTAATAATTTTTGTGTAATAGCTCATTATTTAAATATTTTATCAAAGATAAGAGTCCTTATACTGAGACATGAATGACAAAAGAGGCTCTTCACACTATGTACATGCTTGATATCTTATCAGCTTAATATTTATTTATTTTTCACAGTTCTGTATTGCCACATACTTATTTTTTTTTTTATCAAGATGGATAGGGAGAAATCTGTTGAATGGAGAATAGCAGACCTCAACCTTTATACTATATTGCCAAACGAAACCAATTATGCTCAGAGCATCTGCAGCGGTTACATTAAAATTAATTTTTGCGACTGTTTTAATGTGGATTCCGAAATGTTCTCAAAAAAATCGTCTGCAGCGGTTACATTAGGGGGTTTCATTATCTGTTTTAGATTTTATTTTATTTTTTCTGAGCTTTAAGTTTTAACCAATAATAATGGATATAAAAAGATATTACTGAACCCCCCTCATGTTAGCTAATTTAATGTATAAAGTCTTTTAAAAAATCACTTTTTTGTTTATTATTCTAGATATATTTACTGTTTACATAAAGCTACTGATGGGCTAAAATTTATGAAAAGTCTTTGAATAAGCATGTTTAAGACATATTAAATAATATAATGTACTACTTCTATCAAAATAGACAGAAAATATGAGTAAAGTAATGCTTTTTGTTATTTATAATATTTGAATAAAAATGCTAAGTCAAAAATAAAATAAAATCTTAAAATTATCAAGCCAAGTTTTGAGATTTTATTTTTTGAAATTTTATTTTTTGAGAGATTTTTACCAGCCAATAATTAGTGTTTTTCAATCCCAGAAAAAATAAAATAAAATCTAAAACAGATAATGAAACCCCCTATTACAGACAACATTATAGATAATGTAGTCCATTTTTAAGGTCAGGAACATTACATGTAGTGTTACATTATAAATCGATACTATCTTTTTGAATCGTTTTCTTCCCTCTCGCATCCTTTGTTAAAACGAACAATAGTCTATAGAAATGAGCAAAGAAATTCTCACAAATTATGCTCACTATTAATCTGACAATATTGAAATTATTAAATTCATATTTTTAATGCATATATAGAGAGCAAATGTTCAATAAAATAAATTTCAAGAAAAAGAATATGAACAAAATCATTAGTGAAGAACTGGAAACTTTAGACAGTCAAAAAGCTCAAATTGTTCCTTTGTAATGTAGCCACAATTTGGCAATCTGTTTTTAACTGGTATTCAATCCCCGGTGTGGCTATACTACACTATATATAATGTTTTCGATAATGTAACCGCTGCAGATGCTCTCATCATATGACTTGCCTTGTCCAAAGTATTCATGTAAAATAAGATTTTTTTATGATTACTTTGCAACCCAATTGTGTGCAATTAAATAACTATAAAGATAAAAAAATATTATGGGTTTTTGTAAAAAAAAAAAAAAAAAAAAAAAAAAAAAAGAATAGGAGCCAAAAAAACAGTTCACAAAATGGACGACTTTTTTTTTTGGTTGACTGACGTTTTTGATATTTCTACTGTCAAAGAGATCGACGGTTTAGTAAATTTTAACAGCTTTTAAGTTTTCTAAAACGTTGTATAGCTGTGTAAAAACCGGATAAAATCAGATCACTGAAAAAGAAAAGAATAGCGGAATCCTCTATTCTGAAAATTTATAGCTCTAACTAACAAAAAAGAAGGTTTAAACATAATATTATTGGGGTTTTGAATGGAAACAAGCATATATATATACTTCCTTACGGGAATAAGTTTTCTGTCAAGCCAAGCATAGTACGCAAATTTTTTATAAATTTTGCTTAATAGTCATAGAATATTCTTTACCTACTGACATGTATTGTAAATAGTAGAATAATCCACTTGTACTGATAATGATGTCTAAGTTTTAAAGAGAAATAGCTCTTACCTCCAATGTCATGCTATAGTTTGCAACATTTTTTTTAAAAAAAAACGGTCTAGTTCAGTAGTAACCACACGGCAAGTTGAAGTATGATGGATTCATGAATGAAGTATTGCAGATTGTGATAGAGCTTAATGTGTAAAATACTACATGCACTCAGATTTATGAATGATGCTTGTGTTGGCACTATAAATTTAATAGGTGTTAAATGATTTGAGTCGTTTAATAAGAGCATAGTTGATAATACTGTATTAAATATTATATAGCTAGTAATTCTATGCTTTATACAACCAAGCTTTTGTCTGAGATTAGGATAGTCGTCTTGAGTGGTATACCTAGTAATTAGCCCACCTTTTTGTCCTCTAGACCGCCTCAAATACACTAAAGCTTGCTTTCTGTGGTATAGAATAGAAATCATGAGTGGAAGAAAAATAAGACACATTTAATGCACAAAATAGTCTATAAATCATGTTTGTGACCTTTTTGCCCGCATACCTGGACTTCAAGTTGGAAAAGCAGTAAGGAACGAAAGAGTTATCGATTTATTTTATCCTTTTATATATTGTAATCAAATACCACTATTTCCTCAAAAATCCGTGTGTCTAGCCATAATAGATTGTTAGCTCGCTTATATTCCCAGCTTCCATCTATCAACATTAATATTATTATTTATCTTAAATTACCTAAATGTGTTTCACTATTTTGTCAATAGATTAGAGCACAATGTTTGCTTTTGGTTTTTCAAAACATAGTAGGGGCACATAAACGCTATATAAAGAAGAGTTGCATGTATATATAATAATAGAGCTGAAGCAATGATTAAATGTATTTCATCAAGAAACAGCACCATAATAGCTTTAGTATCTGCGTATGATTAAATAATTTAACGAAATCGCAAGTATGGAAATTTCTTCAACTCTGAACACCCACATTATAATTTATCGAAGACCAGACTATACTCTATAGAAAAAAACCTGAAGTATTTATTCGGATTCTTTCTGTAGCACAATACTGAAACGTGATAAGCTGGAAAGTTTCATTCACAAGATCCTGTACGCCCTTACATTACCAAAACATCATTCACCTGCTGTATTAATGTAAGGTGTAATTAAAAAGCGTTAATATCGGTTGGCAGTATTGTTTACATCAAGAATTCTCACAATTATTTATACCTACACCTACACCTACATAACCTTATCCCTATGCCTATGTTTATGCTTATGCTTATGCTTATGCTTATGCTTATGCTTATGCTTATGCCTATATCTACGTCTACCTTGTTAGTCTTATGGATAGTAAATTAGTTATATATATATTGAGTTATGTACCATAGTTTGCTAGTTATTTCTATCTATGCTTAAAATTAGTTTCCTTGTGCATTAACTCCCCAGCTTAGATTTATGCTCAAGATCGTTGTAGTACAGCTGTGCATATTATTACTACTGTTATTGTTAATATTTGGTTGTTCTATTTTTATTTTATTTTGAACAGGCCTCGTAGTTTTCTTTTCATAGTGGCTTGGTCTGGGATATTCTGTGTGGGCATCATGGTAAATGTCATGAATTGATCTTTGCATCTATTGGAGTAGATATCAAGCTTTACTACTTGGTCATGTGCCAATATGTGCCTCAAATCTTGATTTTTCTTTGGTTAATAGTAGAAAGAAGACGATATTCTTTAACTTTATACATTACAATATATATTGATTTTCAATGCTCATTTTATGGATTATAATAGTATCATTCACCGATCAGAAATTGATGTTATTGCATGCTTATAATATTGATAGCCTGCAGGTATAAAGTTACACTGCATTACTTTACTCGTATAATATTAGCTTTTTTATAGAAGAAAAAGAAGACTATAAAAAATATAACTACTCCAGTTTTGGAATACAAAAATATTGAGAAGTTGTATAAATTCCATAGTTTTGAATGCTCTCAGTGCTATCAATCCAATATATATATATATACATATCATATCAGGTACTACAGCCTTCTGACATCTGAGTATTTAATGTGTGTATAAAAATACAATATTTACAAAATAGTGAATATGAATACATCTTCAGGTGCTATTTTGTATGCAGGCTACAAAATAATATAACTCTAGGATTTATCTACCGATCAATATCCCTTGATAACCATCTTAACGCATAAAAGGAAAAGTCCGAATATCAAGCTAGATGTATATTGACGTATATTGTTACTTTTAAGAAAGAAGAGACACAGGATTTTCAGCATATTATTCTGCATTATCCCCGGTACCTTTCCCCCTTAACTTGTGTATACAAACACGTAGATCATCAAATCCTTAGAAATACAGCGGAAGCTCGGTAGTGCAAAAAGCCACTTTATAGGACTTATTTTGCTCAAATACTATTCTGTTGACAAGGCCTCTAGTAGCATTTATTTTTCGTACAGCTATATCATAAATAAAACTAAAACAAAGAATAATTAGTACTGTGAATATGTTTGTGTTCGTGTCCGTTTATTAGCAAGAAAATAAGAGTACATCAAAAAGGGTAGATACTGTGCAGAAGTCCCAACTACTTGCAGGAATTTGCAGTTTAACACAAAATATACAATATACAATTGGTAGTGATAATGAAGGTACACGCTGCTTTCGAATTATGCGATAGTGCTTTTTGTGCGTATATTTTTAAACCAAATGTGGCGCAATCTACTCGATCGGTTAATATAAAGTCAAATAGGTACATAAACCGAGGTGATAGAACACACATGCTAATCCGGGTACATGGCGGTAAAAATAACGGCTGAACATTCTAAAAGAAAACTTTTAGGTGAAAATGAAAATGAAAATGAAAATGAAAACGAGAATGAGAGTGAGGATAAGTTCGAGTTTTTGTTTTATTTGTTGTTTGATAAAGATCATAATATTATATATGCATCTCGGTGCGTTCAAAACACACTCAAATAAACAATATGCATAATACTAGCAAGTTTGGGATACATGATTGATATGTGGTGTAACTCCTCAGTGTCTACAAAAGGCGTAGCCCTCCATCCCATATCCTATAAAACCAGGCTATTGACAGGCAACCCCCTCTTTAGAAATATACTTTGACTAGCATTTTACAGAATGTCTTATTCGTCTCTGTTGAAAGTCTTCAGCGCTGCTGCCCTATTGCCTCTGTGCTTTAGTGCACCTGAGTCTACACACTGGCTAATGGGTGACCCTCAAGACCATCCCGGACGGTGGATGAACAAGGTACATGATATACCTACATGGGTTATTCCAATTGAAAGTAAGTACTATAAACACTTTTACCTGATGAAAAAACTGAATACATATACCTTTCTAGACTATGACGAGAATACATTCATAGCAGGAAATGTGTTCAGTGGAATGCTCGTTGGATTTTCTGCATTTTATGCTTTTTACCACGTATATCGTGTCTATCTTCCTTCTGCCCCCCAAGGAAAACGCAACATAGGAAATCTTAACAAGGATATCTTGGGCTACCTCAGCAGCTCCTTCCTCGCTTCGTTTATGTACTCTGTTCTTTCTCTCGGAAAGATATGGTGTGGATTTGGTGTACTTCATAATCTGTACGAAGCTGCGCTTTTACTACACATTGTTACCCAGCAAAGAAGTACTTCGTAAGTTTTACATTAAGAAACATATATATATATATATGTATATGGGTGTGTATTCGTATGTGTTTATATATCTAATTTGTTATGCTTTATAGATCGCGAGTTACCTATGGTATTCTTTTTGCTTACATTTTGATTGTTGTTGCTACTTCTTTGGTGCTTCCTTGGCCATTTGATGGAGTCTTTTTTAAGTACCAAGGTAAATTCCTAGTCGCTTTTAAATAACTTACTATTAAGTGTACTAACTCTCGATCTACAGGTCTTGTTGTTGACTACGTCCTTTCTGTTAACATGGTCCGTCTATATCTACACAACAAATCTATTGCTGCGAAGGTCAATGTTCTCACCCCAGCACCAACTGAGAATGGCACAGCAGAAAGCGGTACTGTAGAGGATTCAAACACTTTCAAGGGAAAGCAATCTGTCACTTTTATGCGACCTGTACATGAGAACCTCTTTCTACTTGCTTTTGCAGCTGTGGTACATACTGCTGGAAATACAATGATTATTTTTGCAAATACTGCTACATTGTAAGTAATGAAACACCCCTAATCAACTGGTTTAATTTCTTATTTTGGGGACAAGAAAAAGTAAAACGAAAACGAAAACGAGAATATGAAATTAGACAAGAAATAAGTGTCTTAATATATTGTATCTTAGGTGGCTAGTGTTCCAATTCTCCTATGCGGTAGCCTTCCCAATTTACAGTTATTATGTATCTGAAGAGCCTGATTCCAGCCGCATCAATTGGTACCCCATCAAACTTTTGAAAGAAGTCATTATCGGTGTTGTTAGCTTTGTCGTTGTCGGTGTGCTGATGGCCATAGGATTTATCTCATCTGGTGTGGAATTGTGATTTCTTTGAAGCCAAGTTATAATAATAGAGTCGACAGATTTAAAACAAGTTCAATAATATATGTATATATATTAATGACGATAGCCAAGATTATTAGAATAGTGACTCAACGTTTTTGCGTACATGTGTATGTACATGTATATATATATATATATATTGCTTTGTTAAATAAAGGAATACATTTCATTCAATCTATACATAGACATACATACATAGGTATACATATTAAAGTGTAGTTTTGATATTATTATTTTTCAAAAATAAATCAATCAATATGTATAGTCTATACTCACAATTTTCTATATTTGTTTATAAATTTAGGGTTTATGTCTAGTCTCACAGTATCGCTCTTTTACATGATTCTGGACATTTACATGGCGTTTACCTTACATGCATGTTTTAATATTTAAAGGGGTCAAATCTAGCATTTTATAATATACAGTATTATCTGCTTATTATTACTATCATTACACACCAGGCTTCACATAATACAAGAAACCCAGTCAGTTAAACGGAATGCGGATTACAAAAAAATGTGATTTAGCAAGGTAGTTCCAAAGCAGTCAATGTCTTTTTAACAAGTCTTGGCTTGGAGAAAAAAAAACACTGATAATATTTACATCAACTGAAAGTAAATAGGCATTTTTTTGGATATATTAATGCTAAGTCTACACAAAAACACAAACACAAACACAAGCACAAGCACAAGCAAAATCTTATCAAACAGCACAAGCACAAGCACAAGCATAAATTCACACACATACACACATATACATATACATAGCTTTAAAAACAAATCACATCCAACAATAGTTTATCTAGAGGGAACTTACACAAAACTAATATTCATAATGATCCTCTTCTACAAATATATTGCATGATCAAAATCAGCTATTCTTTTTAATATTAGGAGAATTATATATAAGCTAAAATAAACAGAGCAGCGTTTAAGGTCCAAGGCAACAAGTATTCATTATTAATGCCACATTACTAATATGCTTTGTGTTCACCGAGTGTTTTCCCCAGCTGAGCGCCGTGCTTTTCAGTAGACATACATCAGGCTTCAAAAATAAGTATACTAGGCTAGGTATTAAGTGCATAATGGGTACTTTGCGAAAAGCAGCACTTAATAAACCAAATATTATCTATTTGGTCCGGAAAACATCAAGAATTTTGAAACAATAAAAGACGAAATATTATTAGGGGTCGTCATTCGTGAATAATTGTCGATAATCGAAAAAAGGTGAACTTTTCTTTTGAATAATATGATTGGATAATAATAACTAGACCTTTTTGAAAAAGCTCATGGCCATTTTTGAAAAACTTTTTAAGAGGTGAAAATTGAGAAATATAAAATTTTGTTTAATAGTTTTTTTTATTCTATCCTTTATTTATTCTATAGATTATTATAAATACGGTCTCTTGAACTTTCAAATAAAATTGAGGGTGGGTTGACCATGTTAATGATAAATCACTTAAAGGACCTAACTTTTAAAATACCACAAGCTTAAATCAAAATATACCTTAAAGCTAAATGAGGAAAATGGAAAATATAGGTATTCAAGTGTTGATTATTAAATAATCACCTACACAAATATCGGTTTTTCTTACATGCATTTTTTTTAATATATATAAAAAAAAGAGCAATTATATCAGGCCAATCTGTATAGATATTCTATTGAAAGTATCCTACAAAAATTATAGTCAATCAAGGTATTATTATATCATGATTTTCTCTATTTTATTAAAGGATCAAATATAACAATTTAGTAATATACTCTTTATAAATAATCTGCTTCTTAAGGATAGTGCAGACCATAATGATAATAGTATTTTTTTTATAAACCCTCCAATCTAAATTTTGTGGAATTCTCTTTTCTACACATAGATACAATGACCCAAACATACGGTATACCAATTATAATACGATAAAATTGAAACAAAGTTTTATCATTAATCATTATAATAATAAGAAAATGAAATCTGAGAGAAGTTTTACGTCAATAGATAAGTTATATGCAAAAAAGGCTTGATTCAATTCATTCGTCTAACCAGAAATGCTAAAAGTGTTAAAATAGGAAACATTCAATCATTATGTGGTATTTAAGGTCTACTAGTCTTTTGGTAGTACGAAAAAATAAATGATTCTTGAAAAATGCTTATGGACTAGACTGTCTTAAAAAAAGCACACAAAAAACAAACAAATAGAGAAATATATACTAATTTATTATATAATCGGGTCGGAAAAGGCGGTTTATGCAAATATATTATATATATATATATACACTAACAAAAAGAGCGTATTTAATGTGTGTGTGTGAAGGGAAGCCAAGTATCTAGAATAAATCAAACATTTGAAGACTTTTTAGGGTTAAGGTTGTGTACCTTTGTGAGCCGCGGGCTTGTACACAACATATTTAAGACAGCCAGATTCCACTGTAGTTTGAAGTATCGTTTGAACGGTTCTAATTTCTGTCTGTTGATTTACATTTTGGTATTCAAAGGGTCTTTCGTGTATTAAATCGGTTGTTTTTTTTTTCATGTCACAATTAAGCCTCATATTGCAAATACACAAACAAATTATCACCAAGTCTTAATAAAAGTCATATATAGATATATAGATATATAAATAAAAGAAAGGATAATCTTATCGTCGGGTTTCTGCTCGTCTTTGGAAGGTACTCCCTACTGGACCCACACACATCTGACTTTTACTGTGCATGCTTCTATTAATAAACAGCAGAGAGGTAAATTGGTTGTTTGAACAGACAGCAAGAAAAAAAAAACACGAAAGAAGGTCTGTGCTTTTATATATATATTTCAACCTTGGATTTATAAAGTCAAGACGACTATGAACATGTAATTGCGTCGAGCTGCATCTTTAGACAATACAAATCTAGCTACAGTACCACATTATGAGTACAAAGGTGACACGTTCGGATAACCATTTTCAAGGTTCTCACCGAATGTACCAATGAATAGCTTTAAGGTAACCATAGAAAATCCTGAATATAAATGATTAAAAAAATATATTAATATTTAACTAATAAGAATAGTAACTATAGCAATCTGATAGCAATCATAATAGGCATCCCATCCTTAGAAGTAAATTAATAAATTTTGGGGACCTTCCTCTATTATCAGCTCATAGTGCATATATATATTTATATAATATAATATATATTATAATATTATTTGTGCAATGAGAACCAAAAGAATTAATATAATCAATTAGCGTACAGCCCAACAGTAAATATCAAAACTACACTATTTTAAGACACCTATTTTGATTTTCGATTTTCGATTTTCGATTTTTGATTTTTGATTTTTCATACTTCATACTTCCTATTATTCGTATCTCCAAATAAGTCTTTGAAGGGACAATTGGTGTATCAGCATCTTTGTAGACACTGCGTTGTTTAGCTCCCTATCACTTAAAGCTGGGGTTTAAAGTTATTGATCTATCCAACTTTGTGGTCCTTGTACCAACCTATCAAGGTTTGGCTCTAGATAGCTGGTTAACTCCAAGCTTTTGACTTGAAGCACACAGCTTTAGTATTTATATTTCTCTTTCTCTTTCACAAGCCAAGTAGCTCTTACTTGTAGACGCCACAAGCTAATATTGAATAAGTTGCATTAAAGTCATGCTCAGCTTGTGACTGGATGTGATTGAGTGCGACTGAGTACGATTGTATACTTACGTTTTTTTTTCTGTGTCATACCGTTTTACCTAATCAAGCTATCGAGCAAAGGAATTCATTCGACTAACCAACCCCCCCCCCCCCCAACTCCTCCCAAAGGGCATACTCGCACCAAATCAACTCCACTTGGTTTATCCTCTTTCTTCCTTTCTTGCTATGCTAATTTTGCGGCACAACACCTTACCCTCTGATGAACTATTCGTGATTGAGTGTGTATGTTGCAAATATAGAATAACATATTCCTATCAAGAATAATAATTGTAATCACATTCTCATTAGAAAATGCTCAAGGTGGCTGATGCTAGCCAGCCACTTGATGGTCTCATTGACCTGGTCTTGCTGGACATGCCACGCACCGAGATCTATGGATACATGCTTGGTTTGTTCGAGCGGCTGGATCTCTGTAAAGCAATAGGAATCACATCTTCTGAATTATTGGATTTCCTAATTGATGTCGACAGAGGCTACCTTCCGAATGCCTACCATTCGTTCTATCATGCTGCTGATGTTACAATTGTTCTGTTTGCCATGCTCTCCGATTACGACGCCAAGCAATATCTCACGTCTGTGGACATGGCATCTCTCCTGATCGCTGCCCTCTGCCATGACATTGGCCACGTAAGTCTCCAGCACCACCCTCGCAGGTCTTAACTCCTTCTTAGCCTGGAAAAAACAACAACTTCCAAGTCAATATTCAGACGGACCTTGCCAAGCGATACAATAACAAGTCAGTCCTCGAGTGCTATTCCTGCACCCTCACGATGGACCTATTGACAAAACACCAATTGCTCCAGCACATAGAAGAAGCCAGTGCAAACACCGGGACACCGACTACCGAAGCAGAGGCACGTATATCAATTATTAAGATGATTTTGGCAACCGATATGATCTTTCACTACGAACTTCAAGAGAATTTGGCTGGTCTGTTGGAAATTATCTCAGACAGGGAGTGTACAGAAACAGAAAAGGAAGAGGGGGCTAACCGTGAATGTGGGCATGGAACAGCAGGCCACTGTAAAGGTCCCCAGACCTGGGACAAGCCACGTATCAAAGATATATTTTATAATAGAAACTTTACCAACCCACTATTGTACTTTGAAAGCAAATTGTCGTTCCACAATATTGCAGAAGAGAATGAAGATGAAGACGAGGAAGCTGGGTTAACAGGCGACCACCACCACCACCACCAGTTGTTTCATTCAAGTCATTCTTCTCCACTAATTGCACCGAATGCACCCCCTGCACCAAATGCACCCAACCCACCTCCTTCACCAAATTCGTCTAATCTGCCTAATGCGCCTATTCCGCTCACAAAATCTCATTCGATAAGTGCTCCTAGTGCATCCAAATCTGTTAGTGCACCCAATACGTCTGCCGCACGCACAGCAGCACACAAACACACCGTTACCAGAAGATCCTTGACAGGAAGTCTATCAATAGAAACCCATAGGCACAAATCGATAAGTGGGCCTATCGGAGGGTCAGAGCATCCAAGTACACCTGGGACAATCACCGAGTCTCCTGCGACAATACATGGTTCCACAAATCACACTGGCTCGGTCAATTTACTGCAAACTCCGGATAGTGCAAATGACGGAAATTGTTTAAGCCCTTGTAAGCTCTTGAGTAAACTGGAGAGAGAGGTTCTCTGTCAAATCATGCTTCATGCGGCTGATATCAGCAATGCCTTAAGACCTTGGTCTATCTGTAAAACTTGGTCTAATCTGGTCTGCGTTGAGTTTTTTGGACAAGGAGATGCTGAAAAAGCCTTTGGCTTGCCGATCTCTCCCAATATGGACCGTGGCCAAACAACTCAGGCAACCATCAGTCTGAAATTCGGCGATTACATAGTGAATCCCTATTTTGAGATATTTGCTGCCGTGTTCCCTAAATCTGACAGACTTCTTCAGCTACTAGCCGAAAACAGGAAAGAATGGGCTAGACTTGAAAGTAACGAATCAGCGGCTAATGCGGGTCACACGGCAGAAGAAGGAGGCATCGAAGGACATTTGCCACCAAAAATATTGCCAGATCATCCCATCCTTGACCCTGCCGGTCGAAGAGTATCAACTTCTGCAGGTATGATAGTGATCCCATCGCCAGACGAGATGGAAAGACGTACGGTTGGATTCGGCAAGGCTCAGCGCACATATTGGGGAGTTCGGAGCGCAAGCCACAGCGAGGTACCACGACAAAACGGTCCACATTCGTACATACTCGAAGAGAAAAAAAGACGCAAGAGTGAAGAGCCGGCCCTTTATTTGCGCAAACTTCAATTGAATGCTTCTGGGCGAAGAGTGAGTCCTGCTGAGGCTACCGAGCGTAAGGCGAAGAGGCACAATTCTACTGTACCTAGTAGTGCTTCTTCAAGGCAAGACAACAAACCATTGTAACCTCATTTCTGCTTGCATTCTGACTCAAGCTCAGGCTCATTATTTATTTTGGATATATATATATATTTATATACATATACATATATACATATACATATACACGCACCTTTGTATATACGTGTTTTAAAGAGCAAGTATAACATACACCTTTTTACTCTTTTTCTTTACTTTATTATTTTTTTCTTTAAAATATTTATTACCTGCTTGTTGTAACTTTCTATACATCAATTATGCTATCTGAATATTGTACACTATTACTGGAGCACAATGTATGGATATACCGTAGTATTTAACATTGCGCTATTTAATAAGGGCTACTAGCGAGAATATCTGAAATTACAAAGCCTCTAGAAAAAATCAAATATAATTATGATAGACTGTAAAACCAGTGAGAAGATGAATATAAAAATAAAATAACTTGAGGTCAAAGATCAAAGGGATACCAAGTTGTTTAATTCGTAAAAAGTATTATCAAATTCCACCAATTTTAAAAGAAAAAAAAAGAAAACCCAGTGATTATTCGGCTCCAATGCTTTCCCTCTTGGGCACGACGTTTCTTTTATTGTCTCCTTTGGATTGCTAGGTGCCAGATAGAGTTGGTTGATACCCGGCCGCAAGTCACTTTTTATGAGACTGGTAAAAAGTAATTTGCGGGGATTAAATAAATGTAGTACTCCAGAGAAACATCGTGCCTTAGAGGAAGAGTGTCGGGCCCGAATAATTAGTGAATATAAAATTTGAGATAAAATGGGAGTTAAAATGGACTGCTGGAGATGCTCCTCCTTATTTGAGATACGCTTCTCAATGGCTAAAGGTGCTCTTCAGCGATCTCGGTATAATTATTTTGGCTATAAGAAAAAAACGGGAAACTACAAATAAAGTAGAGAGACTGCTTTTTATAGTAATCATGCTATGCAGCCATAGATTTTGTTCCAAAATTTGATGCTAATTGTATGATTTGATTGGTGAAAAAATTTGGGAAACTATTTGGTAAAATTATATTGAAAAAACGCTGATATAATTAGGAATGATAGGACTAATTGCAGCCTGCTAAAATAGCTATTCATTTTTGGTGGCTTTCTTTAATAAATCTCTTTATATATCTTTTATCTTTGTTCTTGTAATATTTGCATAGAAGTTTCTTTTTTTTAAGAAGTCTATAATATTGAGCATAATTTTATCTTTACTAAAGTTAATTTCAGATAGTAAGCAAAGATATTGCTGTTTATTTTGAATATTTTAAAAGTAAAAAGGAGTGAAAAGAGTAGAGCTTAAAAAATGAAATTTTTAGAAGACGTTTTAGCAAAACCGTAGTTTAAAGTTATTTTTATGATTTTAGCACCGCTTTGAGTTATATTGAGTAGTTTCCCCTGCAAATTCGCACGTAAAACTACTTGGTAGAATTAACATTTTTCGGAAAGTAATTCATGATTTTTTGGTGTATAATTACTATATTTAGATAAAACTTTTCTTTATCACATAATTTTGAATTATACCGAGACCGCTGAAGAGCACCTTAAATGAATATATGAATATATTAAAATACAGAATTGCTATTTTTTATATAGAAAATAAACTAAAACTAATCGACTGTACAGCATGGTTTTGATGTCCTATAGGTGCTCACGGAGTGAAGTGTCAATCGACCAAAAAGTGTCAATCGACCAATTTGGAAATGGAAGCAAAATACAAATATAGATATTGTCCACGTGATAAAATGTCGGTATTATAATAAAATACTATACTCAAGAAACTTATATCTCTTTGAAAATATAACATGAAATATAATTATTTTCCATGTGTTATTAAGAGAAAACATGTAAAATATGGCTTTTAACGCAAGTTTCAACAAGCCATATTTCAATAATACTATTGTGAGTAAAAATATATTAGCACATATAATTAAAAAGAGATTGAAAAACAAGACAAAGTAATGAAATAAAAATGGTTCTCACACACCGTGTTGATAGCAAGAAAAATTAAATACCATATATGGTATTTGAAAATAATTTGTCCCTGGTCAAGAGCAGGGGCATTTTTTGTGGACTTTAAAAATTATATACCATATTTAGGCTTGAGACCCTTCCAAATTGGTCGATTGACACTTTTTGGTCGATTGACACTTTTTGGTCGATTGACACTTTGGTCGATTGACACTTCACTCCGTGAGCACCTTATATTTTAACAATATTTAGACTTGTATCAAGTGTATACTCTTTATTATCATAAATTCAATTACCATTAAAGTGAAACCAGGCAATTAGAGTCGTTTGAACGTTTAGAATATAGAATATTTCTAACCTTTTTTTTTTTAATACATACCAATTAATTAAGAGCTATATGTTCTGCAGAGATTACATACATATACACATTACGTGCAGTATTGATTCAATTGAGAACAACTCAATGAGTAAGTACGCAGTGAAGCAAAAGAAAAAAAAGAATGGAGTTAAAAGCCAAGCAGTGCTTAAGCGCAGCCGCGGCATATAAACATTTTTGTATAACAATATAACGAATATTTAGAAACTATTCAACAAGGTCAGATAACGGATCAATACAGACACGGACTATGTGATCAATTGGGATCTATTGGCCGAGTTTACCCTTCCCACACAACATATATAGGAATGAATATGTGCTGAAAGTATAAACGACACTTCCACGGAAAAGGGAAGCAAGTCAAATGTTACGGTCGGGGAGAAGTTAGTGATAGATGTTGCTGCACAAATAGATAAATTAGCTTGGGATTGAAGGTTTTCAGTATTTCTGCCTTTTGTTTGGCTGTAGTATCAAGGGAGGTATTAAATAAAATCTGATAAAAATACCACTTTACGAAATTATTTGCTTTGTTATTTAGAAAGAGTTTTCTGGCTGTGGCAATGGGTTGTTCTATAATTATTATTATTTTACAAAATAAGTTCTAAGTTACAAGTTTTGAGAAGGCTGGTGAGAAAACAAGTAAATTGATTTTAGGATTAGCATAAATACACTCAAGACAAAGAAGCCTATTGCCTATCGTAAGAGGCTGGCTACAAGGAAGGATTGTATCAAAGAAGCAAAAAAGAAGAAGATCTCGATGGTTCCTACATGTGGGTATAACCTCAATATAATAACATTTTATATCTTCACAATGAAATAATGGGATGTCTGTGTGAGACTGATAATCTCTCATACAAGCATACTGTACTACACACCAAAAAAAGATATTCATCGTACCTGTTACGCATTCCTTCTATATTTAGACCTTATTCATCCTTTTAATACTTGCTCTATCATACAGAATGATGCCTATTTACCCATACTGATCAACCACCATGGGGAGTTTAACAGGCCAATTGAGAAAGAAACTCTGCTTATATATATATAGTCTACATATTTGTGGCGCCACTCGATCCTTATTTATACTGGTTGCAGAGAATAGGATGCTGACAATCGACACAGTCTGGAACCATTCTTGGGTATAATTATTTATAAAATACATAATTTTTTTTCTACCCTGTGATAAACAATTATATGGCTCACCCCTCTTTAATGATCTTACTAGGATCTAACTTTTTTTTTCATAGATAAATCATCAAGCTCCTAGGAATGATTCATTCTGCTCCTTAGTTCTGTAAGTCTGTGAGTAGATGGATAAATTTATTCATGTGACATGTACTTGCTTAAAATTACTATATCTTCATTTAAGTTCATCAATCTCATAGACAGGCCATATTTTCATAACTGGATAAATCCGTTCATCCAGAATCCAAAAGTATTAAACAGGATCAGAGATCATGTGATTCGTACTTGAATCCGTCACGTGTTTTAATAAGAGAAAATAAATAAATAAATAAATAAAAGAATAGCAAAATGCAAAGTTATAAATAAAAATAAGAATAAAACCATACAGGCATATTTATAACGTCAACGGTTGGGCTGTTATACAATTAGAGACATAGGTTAGATTTGATGACTGCATAAGATTCACAAAATAGGTAGATATGTTGAAGTCAATAACTAAACTCTATACAGACACAAGTAAAGTATGTAAAGCCAGTGACTGAGCTTTTTTAGATAGAGTCTAATTGCGACCTACCAAGCAAGAACCGCTTTTATATATATATAGAAGTTGAATATATAAAATGTTATTATATTGAAATCATGTCCACACGTGGAAACCTGTATAATTTCTTTTTACTTTATGATTCTTGCTTCTTTTTAAGCCAGTTGATACTGAATAGTTTGGTCTTCAGCTCGAATGTACAACCATGTGGAACCAGACTAGTGAGAAAACAGGACCAAGTGATGGAGAAAATTTTGAAAATGTTATTTTTGATCTTTTTTTTTTCCATTAGTTAAATTCAAGTAACAATACACACACATATATACAAAGTCTCTAGACATTTGCTAAGATCACTTTTAACTTCTAATCTGTTTGTGTGATGATCAAAGCAAACAAATATCATTAGCCTCCTAATATATTATCATCAAGAATAAGGGGTAAGGGCACCTAGGCCGATGGTAAGCTTACACAGAAGGACACCCAACCATACACACACAAACACATACACACACACACACAGTTACGCTTACACGGCTTTTGATTGACTTTTAACAAGGTTATGTTGTGTGACAGAGGCAGACACTAAGGAAAAGAGGGCTTAATTTTCGTGTTCTTGGCTCTTACAACCAATCATATTTCATTATAGCCTCTAGTGAGCCCCTGCTCTCCTTAAAATGCTCTGTCATCTTTATTTTTTTAACACCCATTTTCTTGAATTTTTCATCTTTCTTCCTAACTTTCATTTTATCAAATTTACACAATCATGGCTCTCCTACTAATCCGAGCAGTGGCTCATGTCTACATGGCACTCTCGGTTGTCAGACCTCTTCAGACTATGGAGATATCCAGCCAATTTTTTCAATTGATATCTACTGAATATCGTACAGTTGGTCTGGCGAGAAGTAAGCGCAAATTGGCCTCACAGGCATGGCGTCACACGGGCCTTTTCTGTCTCTTGTCTGCACGTTTCTCAGTATTGATATTTCTCCTCTTCGCGAGAGCAATACTTGAAGAAGTAAAATATTATCGTATCTCAACTCAATCCAGTTTGCCTGTGTCAAAGACACCACAAAAACCCACTAATGAACTTCCTACTACTCCTACTACTTCCACTACTTCCAATACCACTATCAAATCTATGCCCGCCCACACACCCACACCCACACCCACACCAACTTTCAATATTGTACCAGAGCACAAAGAGCTTCCTGAAAAAAGCAAACCTAAATCAGACCAAACCATGATAAAGGAAATTATCTGCCTCCCAAAGAAAGCACCAATCAAGCCCTCTTGGCCTACTGGTGCTAAGCAAACCAGTGCTCCGCCTACACCTCCTGCCGAGAAGGAGGAGGATATTGAATGCGAAAGCTTGATCGTCTCAGATAGCAACAATATCACCTTTTCCCACATCAAATCAACGAATATTCATCAAAGTGATGATATCGAGCTGAGCCAAAGATATGCGCCTACTCCTCCACCACAGTCTATTGAAGAACCCAAGGTCGCTTCTTCAAAAAATGAAATTAATGATACCACAGTTGCCCAGCTTAGCGCACCAACGGACCTTAGTCTATTTCCAGTAAGCGAAGAAACTGAAGAAGAACTCTTTACGGAGGACCGTATTGTTTCAATTGAACCTACAAAGAGTCCGACAATGGTGTACCCTACACACGAACCCACAATGGCTGTACCCAAAAAGCTTATCTCTCCCTCACAACAACCATCACAATCTGCATCATCGTCGCCGTTGCCGTTGCCGTTGCCGTTGCCGAATTTTAGTTTGAGTACTCCAGTTCCAGTACAGTCCCCTGCTTACAGCTCTGAGCCTAACATGCCCAGAGTTTCCCCTCCAACGACGGAGACAGTAACAAACCGTCCTCCAGTAGAGCACCGCCACTCACATTCATCCACCTCGTTCGATTCTCAACCTAGCACAAAAAGCGGAAAGTCTATAAAAAGTAGATTGCAGACGGCTCTTCAAAAGGCTTCTCGAGTCGCAGCTAAAGATATAAGCCCCACAAACGTTGAACCCTCAAAATCAAAGTCTTCTGTTACGCGCGCGGCAAGTAAAAGCAGCAAGCGTTTCTCAAACCTAGCTGATATACCAATTCCTACATCCAAACCCTCTACTGAAACCAAAGATACCCCCAAGAAATCTGGAAATCGGTTCACTAAGATTTTCAGAAAGAAGAAATAATGAAAAACATAGTGGTTACTATTATCATTACCATTGCCATTATCATTATCATTACCATTACTATTATTTAATTATTACTTTCTTTCCCTTTTTTCTATTATTATTATTATTATTATTATTATTTGCCAATTACTTCTGATTGATTATATTTGTATAATTATTATGTTATTAACACAACACGTCTCCATTATGTAAATAAAAGTGTATAATTTTTTTGCTGGTTACATATATGGTCCATATCCGCCAATGTTAAACTTTATGGGTTTTGTATCCGAAGCATAGTTTGTACCAAATGATGAAGTCGATCATGCCACACCCTTGGTCCTACATTGATACCTTGTTTAATGGTGTACATTATGGGATTTTAATCCGACTATCAAAAAGGCGCTAACATAATATAGTTTATTTATTCATTCATTCATCTTATTTCTTAAATGAAAACAGCAGTCTATTTCAATGACACTCTTGGAATGATACTACCCCACCCTGAGAGCCAAACACACGTGTATACATATAAATACTCAAAGTCTACCTAAAATCTATTGAACTGAGCATTGCTTGTTTAGGGTGAAGCGTGTTAGTCAGCACTAGAATCACCCACCTACTCACCTACTCACTCACTCACTCACTCAATCACTCTTTTTATTTTTATTTTTATCCATGTCTCAAACCTTCATTACTAGTGGCCTTTAGAATCAGACCTTATATCCCCCTTTTTATTCACATTGACCAAGTCTTTGCAAAAATAAGTTACAGAATTACAGCAATACTTCTGTAGCATTCTTAATGAAGAAGCCTTTGAGTTGATAGAAAGATCTTGCTTCTGTTATTAGTATTATTAGTATTATTTTGGGTTTAAGCCAATCTAAAGAATAGCCCGATCTTTTGGATCACAAGCCCTGGAAGTTTGGCTTGGCATTTTCATTTCATTTCACTTAATTTTATAGGAAATTATGATGGCTTGTTTTCCAGTCAATTAAGTAATTAAAATAATTAAATTGCCTTGTTCCCAAGCTCTCTACAGATACAAATACAAGCGAACCCAGCTTAATATAATCAAATATAGATCAATTAAAGCAAGATAAATAAATAGATAAATAGATAAACAAGAACAGGAAAAATAAATAAATAAATAAAACAAGACACTTCTCTAATCCCATAATGAAGACAAGTCTGGGTACCTTAGCAATCATTATACTATTAGTACTCGATCCATTCCAGCAAACATTTGCTGTCAAGTAAGCCTACCGCACACCCGCCTAATAAAATGGCTATTAGATCAACTTAAATAATCATTCTACAGTATCCAGCTACAACAAGGGCAGGGTCCCTACGTCAGTACTCCTGCAAGATTACAGCGAACCCTTGCTAAGTATGGGCTTAGAGGAAAACAAACTATCTCAAGATTGGGCCCTACAAAAGGAGTAGTTAATATGACGAGTGCCTTTATTGATGTAGAGGTAAAAAAAAAAATTGAAAAAGGAAAAGGAAAAAAAAAAGGCGTTGAATTGTGTGTATTACAAACTACAAACACCACGCATTAGTATATTGGCATTGCTTCAATCGGAACACCTCCGCAACAGTTTCGAGTTAGTTTTGATACTGGAAGTGCAGACATCTGGATACCAGACAACCAGTGCATTCGCTGCGGACTACACAACTTTTATGATCCATTGCAATCGTCCACTGCGACACAAGAAAATAAAAAATGGATTATAAAGTATGGAGATCGATCAGCAGTAGAGGGTGTTACTGTCAAGGACACTATCCATTTGGGAGATATTCGATACCCATCCCAGAGAATAGGGCTTGCTCGAAACGAAACACCTACACTAACCAAAGACAGCTTTCTTGATGGAATATTTGGACTCGCATTTCCCTCCATATCACGTACAGGGCTAAACGAATCGGCGGTTCAGACCATGTATCGGACTGGTGCAATTAAATCTCCTGTGGTTGGTGTGTGGATGGGTAGAACTGTGGCTGATAATGGTGCAGGCGAATTGGTAATTTAAAAATTCTATTTATTTAATTTACACACTAAAAATAAATGGATAAATGGATAGTAACCATATTCCAGATTTTTGGTGGAGTAAATCCAAACCATTTTTCAGGCAGGCTAAAGTACATTCCAATTGCAAAGAAGGGGTACTGGCAGATATTAATGAACGGTGTTAATGTCAATGGAAAGGAGCAGTTGGAAGACCCTCTCCAGGCCTATATTGACACCGGATCAACTCTCATTATATTGCCTCCTGCATTGTCTCAAAGTATTCATGGTGTCATCCCTGGAGCCACCTACAGGTTAGACAGACTATTAGAAATAATCAAAGATAATTACTGCAATTAATCCAATCTTGTTTAACTTGACAGTCGTGATGGTGGCTGGCGTATTCCATGCAAGATAAAGCAGGATTCCAAAGGAATTGACATTTCATTCCGACTAGGGAATCATAACTTTCCTATTAAAGTCTCCGACATTGTACGAGAGATTATAGATGAAAATAATCCTAGTCTTTGCTATTCAGGTGTCACAGAAGCTGGAGGTGGAATTGCAATCCTTGGCGATACGTTTCTTAAGAGCTATTATTCAGTCTTTGACTTTGAGAAATCTCGTATTGGGTTTGCACCCTCCAAATCTTGATATATATATATATATATATATATACATTTAAATATTATATGAAGTTTTTTTTTATTGTTATTATTATTATTTGAAAAAGAAGATTACAAGTCATAAAATGTATTTTCAGGGTTTTTAAAATCTACTGCAAGATTTAAACAAGCAAGTTTCTTCTTATTCACATCAAAGGCGCGTACTTCCACTTTGAAAAGAGCCTATATATATATGTATATATACATACATATATATATATATATATCAATAAGTTTATCAGTACTCAAAGCAGACTTGTTTGAATGTATCCATGACTTACCTTTGGGATATCTTTGGGAATGGTTACTTTGTGCGTGAACTAGTTTTTGATTAATGAATTAATTTTTGTGTTGGGAAAACTTTTATTTAATTATTGTTTGAACTCACCTTGACCTTTCCTTTTTTCACTGGGCATTGAATATTTGTTTTATTATCTTTCATTACTTGACAGAGATCATACTGTTTTTTCAAAACATCAACATCACCGACTTTAACCAGTACATCGGCATACGCTCCAGGAAGAAGTTTCTCTTTTATATGACCGGTTGCTACTACCGAAATCTCCTTTCCAGGAACAGGTACAGCTGGGGTTAAGGTGATATCTTTGATTTCTACCATGTAAGATTTATCACCTATACAATAACAGCCTCTTGTCTTAGGTCTCATTTCATTTGGAAATCGCACAGTTCTGTGGTAGTATCTTACCGCAATCCTTTATAATACTGGGTTTGCTTGGATTTGCATGAGACGAGGAAGCCTGCTCAAAGTAATCCAGTTCAAAACCAGAAACAATTGTAGAATTCAGTGCAAGCAGTAAAAGAGAATATATCGCGATCTTCATATTAATAATAAACAGAGAAAAAAAAGTTTAAAGACAATCAAAATACGTTTTATGGAAATGCATTTTATACGTGTATGATAGCGACCATTCCTTCAATTTTCTAAAACGAGATTATTTGTAGTAGCAATGTGTAAATAGCTGCTAGTTGTACCCAGCTTCTTTAAATGTAGTATATGTATATTAAATAAAGTAATCCTGTTCTGGAAATAGTCTTAAAAGATTTACACATAATCTCATACACGACGCATCTACATATAATCAGGCATACAGCCTTTTAATGATTTAGAATCGAAAGGAATGGATAACGAAATATGGTAATTGGGAATATAAGCAAAGTAGCCTTCTGACCACAGACTCAGTTCATAGTTTAACAATCGCTATTTGTTCGAAACAAAATCCATTAGAACTATTAAAAATACATAAACTTTTCTTTTTCTTTCTTGTCTGCGTGGCAGATCTTCGAATACGCTAATATGCATCTAGAGAATAAAATGCTATACTTAGACAAGCATATACAAGAAGCTATCACTTTCTCTTCGCTCCGGTTAAATGCGTCGTGACGTCGTAGCCATGTTAAATTTTAAGAGTGTAGAAAAAAAAAGAGTACGGACGATGATAAATAAATAAAATCGATTTTAAAGACTGGGTACAGGACTTGCGAATTGATTAAAGCAAAATATTTTGTATTTTATTTCATTTCCCAAAGATTGCCATGCAGACCGAAGAAGATCTACCAGAAATCTGTACTTTATCAGCCCCACACTAACAAAAGAGCGTCTTCTAATGTTTCTGTTGTGCAGCAAAACCAGAGGTTCAGACCTTTGTTAGATTCTTTAATTCTCTCTCTCAGGTACATTACTTGACGCTCATTTCAAATCAAGAGCTTGTTACTCATTAAAGCTATAGCCCACCGAAAGAACCATTAGATTCTTTGAACGAAATGCAAACGACACGCAATATTATACTTGTCATGGGCAAGACGCTGTCCACATTGCACACGAAGTTTTCAAATCAACAAGTGTGATCAAGATCTGGACTGGTGTGTAAATTTCATAAGCATTGATTCTTTTTTTTACTAAACAGAACAATCCAGCTAGCGCAAGCGAAGAATTGCAAACAACAACAGTATCAAAAAATGCTGCCGAGAATTTTATTAGAGAAGCACTTTTGCACCAACAACTTCACATTGAGATTTGGGCACAACGTAAAAATACAAGCACTTGGGAACTGTCTCGAAAAGCCTCCCCAGGAAATTTACAGGATGTGGAGGACCTCTTATTTGTTGACACAGGAATGGTCATATCTCCTGTCATACTAGCTGTCAAAATTTCAATCACAAAAGATCACAAAGTAATATTAAATAACATTTCAATTAAACATACTCACATGGTTGATATATTAGGTTGTAGGCGTGGCATTTGCAGACGTTTCAGTAAAAGAGATTGGCGTTTCCGAATTTTTAGACACAGACCTCTATTCGAACTTTGAAGTAAATGAATCAACTTTTTGATCCACATCATTATTAACAAAGTAATTTTTTTTTTCTTTAAAATAATAATATAGTCGTTTATTATCCAATTGGGCGTGAGTGAGTGCATTATACCTGTACAAGATGGAGAAAAAGACGGGGAAATCCAAAGAATCAAGAACATCCTCCAACGTTGCAATATTTCTACAACAGAGAAAAGAAAAGGTTAATATTATTGTTGTTTAATATTCTACTTGGATTTACAAACTAACACACAACTTTCCAGCCGACTTTAATTCGAAAGATATTGTACAAAGTTTGGATCGTCTAATAAATACAGATCTGTCCGTAGCTACTTTGCGTAAGTTAAGATTACTATCAAAATAAACGCACACACACACGCATATATATATATCTAATGATAAAATCAATTGATTGATACACAGCCGAAATTGATATGAAGAATGCTATGGATTCGTGTGCCTGTTTAATAAACTATCTCTCGGTAATACACTTTCAGTGCTGCTCAGAATGAAGAATACTAAACATCATTTAGCTCTTAAACGACAAGGAAAATTTTAAGCGCTTTAGCCTCAAACATCATGATCTATCACAGTACATGCGGCTTGGTGGATCTGCGCTCAATGCACTAAATCTGATGCCCGGTGTTCATGAAGGTGTAAAACAAACAACTCACCTTTATGGGCTACTCAACAAATGCAATACAGCCCAAGGAAGTCGTTTGTTAGCCCAATGGCTGAAACAACCTCTTCTGAGCCTTGAAGATATTGGTGAGAATTTTAAACAAATCATTATGCATCTTAACTTTCAAGGGTTCTCATAAGATTATTTTAGGCTATCGACACGATATTGTACAGGTCTTTTATGAAAACACCGAGTTGCGACACATCCTCAGAGATGAAATCTTGAAACTTATTCCAGATATGAATCGACTAGCCAAACGTTTCCAAAAACGTAGTGCAAACCTCGAAGTAATATAAAGATATTCATAATATGCTTAAACATTGTTAATTGAATTAGTTTTTTTTGTAGGATGTTTACAGAGCATATCAAGTTGTTACTTGTTTACCTCTTTTCTTGACGTGTCTAACGAATTATTTGCCGATGGATCAAGATAAGGCTGATTTGATCCAGAAAACTTACATTGACGTTATCAGTGTAAGTATATATCTATTTATATATTAAGATTATCGTTATTTAATGGCTTTATTAGAGACACTATGAGGAAATGTTCACCATTAAACAGCTTGTGGAGACTACGCTTGATTTAGACGCAATTCAAAACCACGAATTCGTTCTTAAAGCGCAAATAAACCCAGAATTAACAGGTGAAAAATCGAAGAATATTGATATGTATATTTGTGTATTGTGTATTTATAAAAGTGTTTTTTTTTGTAGCTATTAATGATAAAATTGTTGCGAACAAGGACATGATTGACAGTATTCACAATTCGGTAAGTTTAATGTACCACAAAAAATTATGTAAAATACTATTATATTAACAATATCAATGTAATGTTCTTAGGTGGCAAGAGAGCTTCAAGCAGATACCGACAAAGTGCTCAAGTTAGAAAAACACAGCTTGTATGGATACTGTTTGCGGATACTCAAATCCAATGCCGGAAAAATACGCAACAAAAAATCATACATTGAATACTCTACTCAAAAATCGTGCACCTATTTTACTACCCCTGAGCTCAAACGATTGAACAATGATATAAGTGACCTGAATAATGAGTATCAAAGGTGTCAAAGCCTCTTGGTCGCAGATGTAATAGATACCGTAGGTAAGAAAAAAACTGGTATATATATATATATTTAAAAAAAACAGAAACACCAACAACCTCGTTTAACGTACAATACACTTATTGGCCATACAGCTGGTTTCTGTGACACATTTAAACTTTTGGGAAGTGTGATTGCCCATATGGATGTTCTTGTGAGGTAAACCCAAGGCATTTTCTCTTCACATTGTATACTGATACTCTTGTTATAGTTTTGCCTATGTAGCTATCATGGCTCCTATTGCATATGTGAGACCAACCATGTCACCAATGGGTAAGTGTGGAATAAATATTAATGATCTGACTTGATAAAAGTAACACTACATACAGGGCAAGGAAATGTTATATTAAGAGGTGCAAGACATCCGTGCTTGGAGAATCAGAGCGACGTTTCATTTATTCCTAATGATGTAAAGATGATTCGAGGTAAGTCTTGAAACACAAAAGATAACTTTGTTTTTGGAAGCGCTAACGTATGCAATAAGACGAATCTGAATTTTTAATTATTACGGGACCTAACATGGGTGGAAAGTCAACATATATTCGCCAGGTAACTAGTGCACATATATTTTGATGTAATAATAACATATCTTGTAGATTGGTGTTATTGCATTGATGGCCCAAATCGGATGCTTTGTTCCTTGTACAGAGGCAACTATGTGTATTTTTGACTCAATATTGTCCAGAGTTGGTGCCGGAGATTGCCAATTAAAAGGTGTATCCACATTTATGGCAGAGATGCTGGAGACATCAACCATCCTAAAGGTAAAACTGAATAACTTGCGTACAATCAACTTACTTTTACCAGTCTGCGACTAGAAATTCTTTGATCATTATTGATGAGCTTGGAAGAGGTACTGGTACAGCCGATGGCTTTGGTCTTGCTTGGGCACTTTCAGAGTAAGTTTAGATAACGAAAGAATAGTTATTTTGGTCAAAGATTCTTACTTGTATTTGTGTATTCACAAAAAAAATAGGTACATAGCTACGGAGGTTAGGGCATTCTGTTTGTTTGCTACTCATTTCCATGAGCTTACAACTCTAGCTGAAGAGGTACCCTGGATAAAGAATCTCAATGTAGCCGTTGATGTAACGGAAGTGATGGGTAAAGCGAGCGAAATCACGCTGCTTTATACAGTCAGAGAAGGTACTTTTACTTAATAAATACATAATATGTTAAACTTAAAAATCAACTCCATTTAATTTCCTATGCTTCCAGGTGTCTGTGACGAGAGCTTTGGTATTCACGTCGCGGAATTAGCCAATTTCCCATCCGACACAGTGAAGCTCTCAAAAGAAAAGTTAAAGGAGTTAGAAGAATCAGAAGCAAACTCAGGTACGTACACATATCACACAAGATATAATTATATTTCTAATGATAGATACTCGGACAGATAAAAATCTCTATGGCAGTTATTCAGTCCAGGATGTAGAGGTAAGTCTTTGTATAATATCCAAACCGTTAATAAAGTAGAATAAAACTAAATATATATTAATAATTTAAATCTATAGGACGGGAAAAGGCTTGAGGATGAATATCGAACAGAGCTTTACAAAATAGTAAACCGTAATGGCGCAACTGATAGTGAGATCATTGAAGAAGTTTCTGCTCTTAACAAAAAGTTCAAACCCGTTTTTGAACAAAATGCATACTTGCGAGACTTCCACAAATGACTAACGCCATAAAATCAAGTTCAAAATTTCCATTTGCATAATAAATTCTAACAGCTTAAAAGCATCCCCAGACATTACATTTATTAGTTTCATAGAATACATGAAATTTAACTATACTTTCGATGGAATATAGCCCAAAAAAAAGAAGGCCAAATTATGGCTTCATTTATTTTTTCTATTTTAAAAGATTAATTTTTTCACTGGCTGAAGTTGCCAATTTTTTTTTTACTGGTAATTTTATCCACGTTCTTTTTTATGATCATTTTACGGTGTTTAAACATCCAATCCATAAAAGGAAAGTCGCGTGATCATAAAATGGCCAGGCTTTAGATCAACAGCTTTTTTCTTATAATTGGCGTAGATCAAATAATATTTCATATAGAAAAATTTCAAAAACGAAATTGAAACAAATATAAAAACATTGATACTTATGTCCAATTACACCATATTTTAGTCTAATAGATAAATTAAATATTTCCCTCTATTTATATGCTCTTTGATGTAAGGGAAAATCACTTCAGCTCATGGGAAAATCTATGATATATTATAACATTTTCAAAGATTATAATCGAAAAGACCTTGTCTCAGCTTTTGGGTCTCATATTTTATTAACAACAATATTGAACAATCAAGGCTATATAACTACTACTACTACTACTACTACTACTATTTCAACTTTTCAGTCGGAACACTACGATACTTGATTATTAACGGATAATATCACATTATAAATAATGAGGTCCCAGAAGCAGCTCATGTGATGTATATCACTCTTTAAATCAGTAGACACCTAATATTATTTTATTCAATAGAAACATAGCTTTGAATTCGTTTAATTTGAAGTTAAAGAACTTGATAAATCCAATCCAATTTATTTAAACAAAAAAAGAAACACTTAACCCTATTCGGGCTGTTTATCACCAAAAACAACATTTTCCCAAGAAAACAGCACATACTGTTCATTGATCTTTTTGGCACGCTCCGTAAGGTTGCTGTCAATCTTTTCCATAATTCTCAGCTTTTTTTCTTCCTCTTCCCAATCCAGTTCTATGGAGGAAGATTCTGAGTCTGTGTTGGTGATGCTGCCACCTTCCGACGCAGGGGAATCCTCTTTGTAGCAGATCTTTGATGTAGCCGGCTTGGCCAAAAAATTCATGTTGTCTTGCTTTGCGGTCTGTTTCATAAGCCGTATAGCTTCAAAGTTCGAAGTAACCATCCTCTGTAGAAAAGTAACCGGCTGTTAATATATTATCGCTAATGTTAAGGGGGCGACATTTTCTGATGGGGCACTACCTTTTCTGACGGAAAACGATGTTTTTTTTTTGTATGAGACAAAGTTTTAATATTAAATTGCCCAAAAACAGGTCGTACCTCCTAAAGAAGGAGAGGTAAATGCCTGGCGAGAGATTGACGAACACACAAAGTGTGGGGACTATGTAGTAGGAAACGATAAATTACAGAGAAGAGGGAAACAAAATTAACAGAAGAAATCCAGGACACATCATTTTGCCCTGAAGGATTGGAGAAAGACACCAGGACCCGGACAAGTAGTCACAATTAACTGGTCCGGTTAGATAGAAACGTCGTCCCCGTAAGATTAGTGATAAATCAATACGCATAATCTTGTTGAGTACCCCTATGGTAATGAACCGTGGTGTGACCCAAGTCCACCAAAAAATTGAGAGCCTATAAATAATCAAGTTCATTAGCCCGATGCACTATAGCCAAAGTTCGATATTTTAGAGTGTGTGTGTGCAGACTTGTGGCACTTTGTACATTCATGCCGTCAAAACCACACGAGTCATGAAAAAGCAAAGCTTAAGAATTCTGGTATTAAATGTGACTTGTACGGTTACAGTGAGGATCTACAAAATTAACAGTTGCCATCTTAGAGCGCGACTCTAGTTTTACTTTTGCAACGATGGATGACCCAAATGCTGATACTGAATGGTAGATGAACAAATGCACTAAATGTTTGAAAAATAGACAATTATTTACCCCCTTCTCCACTCCCCCTTTTTTTTTAATAAAAAAATTAAGGAATGACATCCTCCGCGCCAAAGGTATTCTTCCTCCGCGAGATGAGCAAACAAAAGATGAGATTGAAGATATGTACGCCGAGGCCTTACACGCACGAAGACGAGAAGAGGAAGACTTGGATAACAAAACACTTGATGAACTTGATGAACTAGAAGATTTGGAAGATGATCGAATTATTCTGGAGTACAGGTAAGAAAAATACTTAAAAGGGCAAGTCGAAAAAAGCGAAATATAGCAAACTGACAGCTCCTATGTTCGCTAGACAAAAGCGTTTGCAAGAGATGCAAGCAGTATCATCCAAAGAGAAATATGGTGATGTAGTGCAAATCTCCAAGCCTGATTTTGTAAAAGAAGTGACCGAGGCAAGCAAAGAATGCTACGTAGTTGTACATCTCTTCAAGGACTAGTGAGTGTGTGGTATACGCCAGTTAATAATTGATATCTAAAGTTGAATGAGTAGTATTCCTGCATGTAAATTGATGAACCAACATCTGGCTGTGTTAGCAAAACAGTTCAAGGCTACAAAATTTTTAAAAATTGTGAGTGATCAGTGTATTCCCAATTATCCAGATCGTAATGTACCCACATTGCTGGTTTATGGTGAAGGCGACATCAAAGCCAACCTTGTTGGTGCTGCTCAGTTTGGTGGTATGAAGATGACAGTCCAAAGTAAGTCAAATCACATATAAGTTATATTGGTTTCTTAATTATATGTACTTTTCAATGTAGGTCTTCGCACACTCCTTGCTCAATATGGAGCAGTTCCGCCAGAGAAAGAATCAGTTGAAAAGGAACAACCAAAGAAGACTATTTATAGCTCGTCTGCAACAGCTGCCCTTAGTAGTGATGAAGACGAATCGGATAATGATGATAGAGGCTATTATTAAAAGAAAAGAAAAAATGAAAACATAAACATAAACCAAACAAATATTCCCAAACAAAGACAAAGGCTTTATTTTATTGTATTTTATTTAAAATAAGAAAAACTGTTTGTTGAAAAAGTAAAAGAATAGGAGCCCTTTTGAATCCATGCCATGAGTTGCTTGCACGTGACGGCTCTCCTTTGCCTTACATCAAGCTGCTTTCTGGGGTGGGGTTTTTAGTTACATTTTTCTTTCTTTTTTCCAATCTACAATCCCCACTAGAGCAAATAATGAGCTCCAAAAAAGCGGGTGCTAGCGGTAGCTACGGAAGAAGCCCACAAAGAGGGCCTCCGCGTGACACAAACCGTCGTCATGATCTATCATCACCAGCACGGCCATCAGCGCGTTCTACCTTGGGTACCTTTCTCAGCACACAAAGCAGTTCAGAGGAAAGAGGTTGACCTTATTGGCTAGATCGTACTACAGGAGAACCCCGAGCATTACAGCTGCTACGCCGTATTCTCTTGGATGAAGACGATCCATCGTACTCACGAAGAAGTGCAAGCGCAACCCAGTTATTGCGCTTGCTCGGGGATTCACGACAACACGAACCTGAATCTTCTCCAAATCGACAGGAGAGAAATCAGCTCATGGACATTTGTCTCCATGGAATAAACAATGGCCCAGATGTACTTACTGTTTTTGAAACGATAAAGGCACCAAAAACATTAAAGCAGTCGGTTGTTCAGATACTGTCATCGCTTGCGTGCAGTACACGCCTCGATATGATTCTTGGTTGGTTATTTGATTACCTAAGTCAATGGAAGGAAGATTATGTTCCATCTGTAGAAACTAGTAGGGAAAGAGAGGTGAAGGTGTGGTTATTACGCACGTTGCAACAGGTACGGAATAAACAATGAAAGTAAGGCGAACCCATGCGTAAACAATACTTCTTGCTCAGATTATCCTCGACATCGGAAGTGATCCATATAACAAAAGGCAGTTCGAAGAATTATCATCGTCAGTAGTGACAAATTTGATAACATTTTTGGATGCTATGGACTCTGCTGATTACCTTCCTGATGTTCTTGACGCTCTTATCGTATTTTCAAAAAACTGCGGCGAGAAATTTACTGCGAGATTCCAGGTAAATAATTTATTTGTGCAATGGTCGAGGACTTGACTGATAAGTACAATTAAAGGACGTGATTGATTTACTTGTTGGATGGAATATTGATACCACCCTACCTGAGCCGAAACGCCTATTGCTTAAAGGCAAGTCTTGTGTAAACATAAGGAGTGTCTTTGGGATTAGTGAGTAGAAAACAGTTAACACATGGCTTTACAGAAGCGTACAAGGAGTTTCAGCCATTTTGGCAAAGTAGACTTCCTTTTGCATTTGAGCTTCTCTACCATTTTTTGAACGATATGCGTGGATATGTGGTAGAGATGGCATCTACAAAACAAGATCAAAAAGATCTTCAAAAAAAAAGTGATATGTTCTACAGCTTATTTAGGTATATTTTTATATTTTTATATTTTTATATACATTGGGTATATAACGCACTTTATAAAGAAGAACTTAACAGGACCCTTCTTTTTCTTTAGCTGTTTCTACTCAATTCTACAGACCGTAATCCTTCTTATACCCACAGAAAATAACTTTCAGAACGAATTGACGGTTGGACAACCTTTTGATCAACTTCGTCTACGTACTCTGGAACTCCTTAAGGCTACCAAAGATATATCTCCATCTAACCGCTGGATTGACATGAGTAGGATGAAACATATTGACTGTAGCCTTATCCGACTTAACAATTCCCAATTTTTAGCGAACCAAGCTATCTTGACGTTAATTTCAGTACGACAGGCAACATTCAGAACATACCAGGGAAGCGTCTATCACTATTTTACTGCGCAACTTCCACAGAAATCTGGAAAAGAACTCCCTGTGGAACCGATTAAATATGTTGATATGTTAATTAAGGTACTGTGTAAATTGGTGAACAAACGTATAATTTATACAAACTAAAATGTGTACACACACATATATATATATATGTATAGATGGTGCACGCATTTGGTTATGATATGGAGGAATCGGTTATTCTGGATTTATTGGATATAGAGTCGTCCCCCCTGTATCGTTTCCGTTCCCAATATAAGGATGATAAACAGCTCAACTCAGGTGTCCTTGTTCTTTTGCGTACACTAATCAAATTGTGTAAAAACCCTCACTCTCAAGCCAGTATTACCAAAAGCTTGGCCAATCGTTTAAAGAACCTTACTGGGGTTATTTATGGGAGTTGTGATGAAGATAAACCGATCACTCAGCTCCAAAGAACAGCCAAGTATATATTTAATAACCAAGCAATGATACAAAATCTGGTCCAGCCATCTAGTCCGTCGGTTAAGGTTTCCTTAACGTGCTCACAGAAAGTTACATCTGTGGCGGATTCTCTTTTCATTGGTTATATTTTGCTAGATACGGCTGTAAATTGGCCAGAATTTAGAAGACAAAATATTCTTCCGGTTCTTAATATACTATCGATGGCATGGGAACACAGATGCACTGATGTTTTTGATGCTTTGCTTAAAATATTCAAAGGTTTTTGGACAAGGTAAGTTGAGAAAAATGTGTAAAAAAAGTTATTTTTGATATTGATTTTTTCTCTTATAGTTGTAATTTTGCTCTAGACTCTTGCAAAGATTTTGGTCCCTTGGAATATTTATTAGAAGACATAACCGACCAGTGGGCAAATGTGAACCTAGGATCAAAGCAGATTATGTGCGCTTTTGTAAAGGATATGTTGAGTGCAATCACTCAAAAAGAAGCTAGTTTTGAGATAAAACCTACTCTACACGATATAATTATGGGATACATTAAGGCATTGGGTAATATTATAATTTTAACTATATCTTTGGCTAACATAAATATAAAATGCAACAGATGTAGAAAGGAACAGCTCTGTAATGGAAACCATGGTCTATTTGGTTATACAGTATTGCCAAATATTTGGATCTGCTGGTGTTATAGATGCTGCTCTAACATACACACAAAAAGGGTGAGAACGTTAGAATTGACATTTATACGTTTTCAAGAAGAAGTATTGAGACTTTGTTTTATTCCCAGGATTTTCAATGCAGCGCCAAATGTACAGAAAGCTAGTAGGGATCTTTTGACGATCCTCAATCCGTTTGCCACATCTGATGCAAAAGTACAACAAAACAAAATTTCTGAAATACTACAGGTAACAAATAATCTTATGAACACAAAAAATGAAAAAAATAAAATACTCAATATAAAACGAATAGACTATTATAATGGCTACACCTCACACAGGATCCTTCCGCCCAGCCCATTATGAAATTGTTATGAAACATCTTGGAATGGCTTCTCTCTTGATAGGGGCTTCCACAGAAGAGGCACAAGAAATTGCGGCACAGGACACGAAGTCTCCTTTGGAATGGGCAAGAAAATTATTCTACCATTGTGATACTCTGGGAAACATGAAGAATATTCCTGCTTTTATTGATCTTCAAGAAGGTAGATGTTTTATGGCTTACCGTTAATAATCGTACTCACAGGAGGCTTTGCAAACAAACACAAAGAAATAGGAAGAGTATCCATCATAAACCATATAAACAATTCGGGTTCATTATTGTTTTATTGGGCGATGTGGGAGTCTGCGCGTTATTGCATATTGTCAAGACTAAGAACTCCTTTTGGTGGTCCCCAACAAGTAATTAAATAATATTTTAAGAAACAAAAGAAAGGGTATATTTGCTTACTATACTTTTTATAGACATTTGCAGCATTCGAGCGAACATTGAATGCGCTCGTGGCCGATCCTAATAATCTTAAAGAAAGGTAACGTAAAGTGTGGATCATAAAGATTATCTATAACTAACAAGTAATATTGATCTGATTCTGCAGAAATATTAGCCACTTGCGATGCCTTCTCTTACTTCTCGATAGATTAGAAGTACAGGTCTATAATGCTGCTGAGGGATGCTCTACAAATGCATTGCCTTCTGTACCAAGATCTAGCTTAGCATTTTTCAGAACTAACAAGAAGACTTGTCATGACTACTTTGCTAGAATTAGACCTAATATTGTAAAAGGAGCCAAGATATTGCATGATAATCCTTTGATAATTCGTAATACATTGGAAGTAAGTGATCATATTACAATGGACACAATTATATTAACATCCAAAAATAGATTCTAAATGAACGAGAACGTACGATGCAAGACAAATTTATAGCTGATCCCTTGGGCTGGTTTAATGAGACAAATCATTTGCTCCGAGATTTAGGTAAATTGATAAGCTTGATACTTTGATTCATTTATTTTTTGTACCGGGTATTTATTATTATAATTATTAGTTGAGGCTTGTATTCAAAATAGCTCAGTTGATATAATTAATGGATTGCAGTCATGGTACAAGAAGGTGATTCGTAAAGCTGGACATATACACCCACCTTTCAATGAACAGTGGTCCTTTGAATGCCTTATTGGTCCAATACCTAAAGGTAATCTTAAAATTTATCGGGACATCTTGAAGCAATCATTAAATGTCAAGAATACCAATAATTTAGGAGCGTCGCCTCAACCTACCACGACCAACTGGATTCATATAGCCTCTCTGTTTGCATCGGTAAGAGAACAATATAATATAACTGTCTATATTGTATAATGTATTATTAATCATCAATAAAATACCAGGGTAAAGACGAAGCAGCAATCAAGTTATTGCAAGTTTTACGTAAACAGATCATGAACAATGATCATAATATTTTGAAGATACTAGATGGAAAGGTATTGCATAATTCCTTTAATAACTTTGTGCTCGTTAGTTATTAATCTTAACATACGTCTTAATAGCTTGTTGACTTTTATACCTGCCTGGAAGATTATGAATCAATAAGATACTTGTCGCCATCCAACACACACATATTTGGAGAAAAGGTTTCCAAAGAGCTCGAAGCATTTACTTATGGACAACCACAACGTGTCAAAAACAACGACTCTGTAGACTTCTCGGCTTATTTCAGAGTTGCACCTCTGAGCGCATGCTTACTACTTGGGAGATTGAGCCAATTCCGTCAATGGCTTTCGATTACAGAAGAGCCAGGTTGGAATAATCGTATCAACTTGATTTTGTCTCAGCGTATTGTATCTTCTCTCCGAGAGGATATATTTTCTGACCAAACAAGTTTACTTGAATTGCAGCTTCAACAAACGTCTTCAAAAGTACTTTATAAAAATGCCGAAGATTGGAGGAATTGTGGAGAAGCTCGTGTACCCTATCAACGCCATCGTGCATCAGATACAAAGTATTGGGCAAGATTAGCCACATACTTCTCAAAGATAGTATCACAATGTCCCAAGGAAATCACAGATACAGCAAACAAATGCTTGGTTGACGTATTGATTAATGCATCCAGAGTTTCTCGAAAGCAAGGCAATATTATGACAGCTAATCGCTGGATCGAGAAATGTTTAGAAATAGACAGCAATTTAAAGACAGTTCTCTATGAGCGTGTAAAGATCCTTCTTGCGCAGTCAAATATTCCTGAAGCCATAAAAACATTGGGAACGATTCTTGGAAATGGCTGCATAGAAGAAGCCCCACAGCTATTGGAAAGTAAAGCGTGCTTAATGGTAGCAAAACTACTGAAAAACGCGTCAGAAGAGAATGCCGTCAAGCTACTTGCCGAATATGATCCACACCCCCTTGCGCCGAAAAACTCAGAGCTTCAATCTCCTGTAGAATTAGCTATCGAAACTGCATTTGAGAAATCGACTGCAGTGGCTGAGTGTTGTGATGGGCCATGGTTTGAGTATGCTACACACAACTATAAGCAAGGGTGGCGTATACTAGATGAGATTTCCCGCGACAGCTCAAATATGACAATAGTGGTCTGGGCTTACCAGAATCTAGAAAGTGCCTTGGTTTCAAATGAGAATCAGCCTATTGATATTAACAATCGCAAAACTATTGAAAAGGTAATTTTACTATAAAAATATCAAATTTATAAGCTATTACTAAAACAAAATACTATCGTAGAGTCTCCTTGGATTACTGCAAAAGTATTCAGGTGCAGTTGGAAACCGCTCATTAAAGAAAGACCCTGGATTTGTTAGAGCTGTTCAGCAGATAATTCCATCTGTGGACGAGAATGCACGATCGCTAGTATTAGAGACACTCGATACTTTGCAAAATACTATACTTTCCAAGTTTCGTACTTCTGTCAAAGCATACTTTCGCTTTTTGTCACTTGGAAAATATCTTGAAAAGGTATTTTTTTTTAAAAAGAATGATTATTTGTAAATATAGAATTCTGACATATAAAATACGATTTTCAATTTTAGGAGCGTGAACTAGATGAAGAAAACAGTGAATATACATCGATGATCATGACAACAACCTTGCGACTATTGAGAATGCTAGTAAAATACGGAGATGCTCTACAGTCCAACTATGCCGATAATATTGAAACTGTACGAATTGAACCTTGGAAGCAGATCATACCCCAATTGTTTGCACGCTTAAGTCATCCAGCCGAGTCTGTACGCCAAGTATTGAGTAAACTTATCAGTAGAATTTGTGACGAATATCCGAGCGAAATTATATACGATGTTATTGTCAGTTCCACCTCCTCAAAGACTAACAAAGATACTAAACAAGCTTTGGATGCCATCGCTAAGCGTATGATTGAAAATAACGATGTTTTGTGGAATTCAACACGAAGAATGGCAGAGGAACTTGAAAAGATTACAGTTCTTTGGGAAGAAAAGTGGCTCAATAGGATCGCATCTCTTCAATTCGATGTTATGCAACAATTTCAAAAACTGGATCAAGAAGTTACACGCCTCAAACAATCAGAATCGCCAGAAGCACAGCGCGAAAGAACTTTTCACGAGAGTTATGACAGTGTTATGAAATTTGTCATTCAATCGATAGAGAAAATGTTGAACACAACTATAAACGGAACAATCACAACACCCCATGAGCAATGGTTCGATAATACTTTTGGAAAGCAGCTTCGCCAAGCCTTCCAACTACTTCAAAGACCTGGAACAATTGCAAACTATCGTAAAGGGTGGGATTGCTTTCAGCAGGTAAAAGTGGGATTTTGAAATATATACTGTATAGCAATAAATATTAAATGTACTGGTATTTTAGCTTCATCGCCAGCTTATGATGGATACCCAAAAAGTTCGAATCCTTGAACTTAATCAAATTTCACCTTACTTGGCCTCTATGAAAGATACCATAGTTGGAATTCCTGGAGTCCATGATGGGGATGCAAATAGCTGTATCCAATCGTTTGGCTCTACTGTTATTGTACTTCCCACAAAAACTAAGCCAAAGAAGCTGGACCTAAAAGGCGTTGACGGAAAGAAATATTCATACTTATTTAAGGGCTTGGAGGACTTACATCTTGACGAACGTATCATGCAGCTCCTTAATACTGCAAACGGACTTTTGAAAGAAGATAAGTCTTCTGCGGATAGAAATCTCAAGGCAAGAACATATGCAGTCATCCCACTCAGCGACCATTCTGGAATGATTCAGTGGGTCAATGATGCTACACCAATGTTCGCTCTATATAAAAGATGGCAGAAGCGGGAGCATACTACACAAATGATATTAACTAACGAAAAACTCGATGAATCCGTTGCGCAAGCATTGCTACGTCGACCAACTGAAAATTTTATGGATAAAATTGCTGCAGCTCTCAAGGAAGATGGATTACGTGTTACAGCAAATCGAAGACACTGGCCAAAGCATATCTTAAAGAAAGCCTATATGAGACTTGTAAAAGAAACGCCCGAAAGCCTGCTATCTAAAGAACTTTGGTGTACAAGCTCTAGCTCAACTGAATGGCTGTCAAAGAGTGTATCATTTTCCCGCTCTCTAGCAGTAATGTCAATTATTGGATACATCATTGGTCTCGGTGACAGACATTTAGACAACATTATGGTGGACTACCAATCAGCTGAAGTCATACATATTGATTATAACGTATGCTTCGAAAAAGGTATGCGACTACGAGTTCCCGAACTTGTTCCCTATCGCCTTTCCCAAAATCTGTACAATGCCCTTGGAATCGCTGGAGCCGACGGCGTTTTCCGAATAGCTGCAGAAGAGACTTTGCGTGTGCTCCGTAAACACAAGGAAGTGTTTATTACTTTGCTCGATGCTTTTGTTTATGATCCTCTTGTCGACTGGGAAAGTGAAGCTGAAGAGATGCAAGAACGCCAGATACTTGAAATCCAGGCAAATCTTGGTCTTATTGCCGCTCGTCTAAGTAAGTAATTTAATGTCCAGTATGTATTTCTTGCTAATTTCTTTATACCATAGGTGAGAAAAAGTCTCGGTATGAAAATCAACAATCGAAAGTTGTCGGTGCCCTTGCTGGATTATCAGAAAATATTCAACAATCGCATCAAGTAATGATTTTGGAAAAGAAGCGACTGACTGCAGAATATGCTAGCCAAGGACTTAGTCGTGCTATGAAAGTACAGAATGAAGTCAACACTGCTAAGGAACATATTCTCGGTCTACTAAAAAACATGCGTATGTGGCATGAAAAGCATAGATCTGCTATTGATGCGGTAAAGGTATTTCGTTAATTTACTAAATCTTTTATTTTATTCTTATTTTCTAACCTTTATATTTCCAGACTCCGTACCTCGACAGTCTTTTTGCCAAAAAGTCTATAACGCCAAATACAATCAAGCTCTCTCCTGATAAGCAAGAAAAAACTTATAAAGATTTCTTTGGGAAGCTTTCTTCCTGGGCAAAACAAAGAGATATAGTATATCGACAATGCTTTGAGGATATTCGGGCGTACAGACGACTTTTGCAACCAGTAGTTCGAAATGCATTGGAGCAGGATTGCTGTGTGACGTATGAAGTATTATTAGCTGAACTTATCCAACAGAATTACAAAGAAAGCAAAGTACAAGAAGTTGTGGAAACTCTCCAGACAAATATTTGTTCAGAAGCACTGCAAAACATGGGTCGCCGAGCATCCATATTCTCAATTGAAGTCAAGAATTTCATATCAAAGGTTAACCTTACTATCGAGACATCTCAAGAAGAGCTTGTCGACCGCGAACAAAAGGCTGACGATGATCAGAAGAAATTACATGCGGATAATAACAGTTGTTGTTGTATGATTGAAGTGCTGTCTGATTCACTTAACGCTTTTGAAGACAATATTCGTAAATTTAATGCTGAAAGACTCGAAATATCTAATGACGATGAAATTGAAACCACTACAATCGAATTACCGAGTAAAGTGAAAACACTCGAAGAAGAATGCTACTTTGGTTGTTTCACACAATCGTATCCAGTCAGTCAAACAAGCTTGTTTATTCAGTTACGAGAACACTTGGATCTGCTATGTGGTAAGAATAAATCTTAGAATATTTTACTTGGATATATATTAAATATTAACATCTAATTATAATATTAATTATTAATAGCCTTTCTTGGAAGCGAGATTGAAACCGTGGAAATTGATACAATTGAATCACTTTCATCATGCTCGATCAGCCTTTATCAGCTGGAAGAAGGATGTCTTTTTATATGCAATACTGTTTTTGAATATATTCAAACTGCTCCACATTGTATCGATGAACTTATACAGAAACTTAAGTATCAAGTAGAGACTCCAGGAGATACTATAATGGTAAGTGGGATTATTTATATACATACAATAAATGGGACTTAATTCTTTCACATTAGATTGATGTGATAGCCGTGAGCAAAGAAAACAAAGACGATCCAACGGTGCTTTTAGATGCAATGCAAGAAACCTTTAAGAGTATCGATGAATTTTGTAGAGTAGCTACAGTAAGTTTGATTGCGATCATGAAACATCGTTACTTATTCTTATATCATCTAATAGAAATTGGCGATTGAGTATGGAATGCCTTCTGGAGAAATCGAAGAAGGTGTTGATAAATATATTCAGATGAAAAATACGGTACGGATTATATACTTAACTTTGAGATATATTTTACAATGACTAACAAAAATTATGACAGGTTCTTTTGAATATTATGCAAGAAGCCGTTGAACAATACAAGACAATTACTTCAGGAACTTGGGTTTCGCCGTTAATTCTGTCATGGAATATGACACGAAATTCAGCTATTGCACAGAGCGTCAAGTCGCTTATGTATTCTTTTGTCAGTGGAATTGTTACACCATCATCTACAATTCTGCTAATATTTTTGAGAGACAAACTGAAGGGATTTGCAAATCAACATGATTCTAAATCTAACCAGGGCCCAAGAGGAAAGGCAGAGGAACATCTTCGTATTCTCCAAGAAAAATGCACTGTAACTGCAGAAATTACTATTCTAAACATGGTAATGATACCCCGTTATTCTCCAAGAGACTTCTTATTTATTTAAGAAATTTGGGTATTGTGTAGACAAAGTCTAGCAAAGAAAATTATGAAAGTTATCTTCGACGCTACGACCTGGATACGGCACGCTTTCAATGGTTAAATGCTCCGTATATTTCTGAGAAAAGACCGCTTTCTCAATACAAGGTATGCTTGTGTTCTATATAAGTAACTTATCTAATATGGTCTATCTTAATAGCTGGTTGCTAAGATGACAGAGGCATCTGACAATCTTAATAAAGTCGGTGCAGACCTTGAATCTTTCAAAGATATGTATACACGACTTACATCGTCCCTTCAAAATTTACCTGAGTGGAAATCTATTACTACAAACTGGCAGGGCGCGTACAATGAAGAAACAAAGAATGTAAGTGTGTAGACAATATGTCGTATAAACAATACACTTAAATTTGTGATATATTACTTAGCACGCTACATTGTCAAGCTGTTACAACCGCATCCTTCATTTTGAGAGTAGCCGACAAGGATTTGAACAAGCAATGATTATAGCAAAGGACATTACGGAAACTTTGAAACCTTTAATCTATTCTAGTACTGAGTAAGTTTTATAATATAATTTTATCAGATTCCTTAATTCTGCTTACTCTATTTTAGTGGCGAAGTTATAAAGAAGAATGAAATATCCCCGGAAATGGTAAGTCAATGATCTGAAACATCTAAAGCTGGATATCTAATCCAAACGTCTGTTCATCCCAAAGTTCCCTGTTCCGTTGGATCTCATTTCACGTGTTGAAGAAAGACTCAAGGAAATCACTGAAGCTCTTATCGAGCTTCGATCACCGACAGATGGTATAGTTCCACTTCTCGAATCAGTTCTTATTGTAGAGACAGAAGCAGACAACGAATTGAAGCCAGCGCAACAAAGTGCAAAGGTTGGTATTCCATGCTTTGGTAGCAAAAACATGAAGAGATTTCAGAAAGCTAATATAAATTTATTATTCTCAGACCACGCTTGACGAGCTTTCAAACATTGAGAAACAATTGATCGCGTTGAGTGAGCAGAAGAATGCTTATACATGGACATTTGCTCAATTGGTAAGATTATACAATAGATAATAATCATAAATTTAAGTCTAATATCTTCTTACACGCTTAATAGAATTGTACTCTCGAGAATATCAATAAGAGCTTCAACGAACTTTTCTCTTCTCTCCGTACTCTGGAAGGGTTTGGAACTGATACCAAGACTTCTGGTCTTGGAGAATATTCATCTAAGCGATCTGAAAGTGAACCTATCAACAATGATGAAAGATGTGGGCAGCTGTCAAAACCTCTTGAAGGAAGCGACTGTCCAACTCAGAATGCTAGTGCTAGTCAAAGATCCATCTATGGAGATCAAACTGGTCCTTCTCTATCTACGTCTCAGACGATTTTGAAAACAGATAAGCATACTGTCTTTGGATCGAATCCTGATAACCATCAACTAGTTCAAGATGGTACAGTAACAAAATCCACGGAACTAGTTCAACGGGCTCATAATCCAGACCCTTCACTTGGTGCACCTATGCTGACACAACGACGTAATGTTCACGTACTTGGTATCATGCGTCGTATCCGTACAAAGCTTGACGGAAAGGACTTTGGGGCTCAGCACAAAATGACAGTTTCAGAACAGGTGAATTTTTCTAGTATATTACATATGTAAGATGTGACTTTAACAATAAGTTGCGTATTCTATAGGTTGCGAGAACAATAGATCAGGCAACGTCTATTGATAACCTATGTCTCATGTACGAAGGTTGGACTAGTTGGGTTTAATCTACTCTTCTGCTTTGCATATTTGTAACGGACCCAGTAGCGACTGGTTATTAAATCAGTTGCAAAGACAAGCCGTGGCACAGTCTCTTGACAAATGATAAGAGGCCTGTATGTGATTGAGTTACAACAATAAACACAATATTTTCTTGGAGCTTTTTTATTTTATTATAAATAAAAACCATATTAACAACCAACTCGAACTTTTTCTGAATTCTACATTATTAAAAAAAATGAATTTATTTATTGTTAAAGAAAAAATAAAAATTGTCTCGTTAATAAAAATGTAAGCAATATAGTGTAATTTTTAGCAAGTATTACCGAAATGAGATTTTTTTAAACGAGTTGAAACACTTTGAAATCACTTTTATCAAGTCGTTTGAATATGACAAGATGTACAAGATGTACAAGATGTACAAGAATGTTCTCTATCAATCTAAATTAATATTTTGTCTTTTCTGGACAGAACATATTTTCTGCGATCTCCTCAAAGGTTAAGTGAAAAATAAATAAATTTTGGTAGTAGCTTAAAGAAAAAGGGACGATATTAAGATACGAAAAGCATTGTACCCGTTGAACCCTTGCATCCAAACAAAACAAAACAAAATCCAAAATAGATGTCAGCCATATCAACTAATCAGCTGTAATAGCTAGTATGCATAAATCAAAATTTCATTTCACTTCATGCAATCATCATCATCGCATGATGTAAAAAGATAAAAAGTTACTGAATCTTCTATAACTTTAAAAAGAGGGGAAAATACTCTGCACATGACTTACATTTTGTCTTTATATTTTTAAAACAAGTTCATGAATTACTCTTGCACAGGTAACTCACAATGCAATTATGTCCCTAATTGAAATGAACAATAAGGACAAGCAAAGTAGCAAGAATCTTCCTTAAACTAGCCCAATATTTAAAAGAGATTCTTTAATGACTTTTTCGAAGGTATAAAGAAAGCAGTTCACTGAATAAAATATGTTTTTATTTGCGAAGAATCTAAGGATATTGTTTTAACAACATAGCAATTTAAAGATTTTCTAATTTTCCACTTTATTTGTTTCTTAAATCACATCAACTAAGAGAAATGTATAATAATCATTGAAAATTAGATTGTTATTTAAATTTAAAAAAATCGATGAAGATTTTACTTTTCTATTAAATAGAGCTTTGACTATATCAAAAAATCAGATAATTAAAAGAATCTAGCAGCATTGAAAACTCTGGAAACTTAAGAGTCTTTAGAGACTTGAATATTTTAGGTGTTTTAAGGATTATTAGGGGTATAAAGGTTATAGGGGGCCCTAATGACTTTAAGGACCCTAATAACTCCAAGAGCTCTAGGTGCTTTAAAGACTTCAAAGACACCAGAGATTTTAAATAATTCAATGATATCAGAAATATTCTTGTCATCATTATACATATAATTATGTATATAATATATACAATGGTAATTGTGTGCCTAATTGAAATAAACAGTAGAGAAGTAGCTAAAATTAGAGGTAAAATAGCACACTATAAGGGGGTTTCATTATCTCTTAGGATTAGGATTCGGATTAGGATTCGGAAAGCGGGTGTTTAAAAAATGAAATGATTGGCTGAGAAGAATTTGAATAGAATTAAAATGTGTAGATTTAATCTGAAGGAAAAGGCTTTCGGATTGAAATTTAAAATTGCTCATTTTGACGTCTTGAAATACTTAGAGCAAAAGTTTATCAATTTATTTGCCTCTCTTAAATATTTCTACTTTATATATCAACTTTTTATAAGCTAAATGTCCAATATAAGTAATAGAAATTAACTCAATTGTTTAGAATAAAATATTAGGTTCAAGAATAAAACGATTAATTAAAAAGGGAGACTCAATAATTTGCATTTTATATTCACTATCATTGGCTATATGTTTAACATCCGCTTTCCGAATCCTAATCCTAATCCTAATCCTAAGAGATAATGAAACCCCCTTATATATAGGTAATTGAATTTACACAAGATAACTTTTGACTGTCAAGACATCTATACAAATTTGAAAGGCTTTCATAAATTTAGACAGATGGGTAGTGCAAATGAATAGTGAATACTTTAATTGATAACAGTATAAGACATATGATAAACTTTTGAAAGAAGTATTATCATAAATTCTAGAAGATGAGTATATAAAGTATGAAATCAAGCAAAAGAAACTAAGCAACAAATTCAATTATTGCTATTTTATTTGAACCAAAAGTTTCAATTTTTACATGGATTATATTTGTTTTTGTTTTAGTATAAAATATTTATAAGAATAAAATATTTAAATAAACTTGGACGAATGGTTTTTTCTTTCTTAGAATAGCATGGTTATTGCTTCTTAAACTGTCTCAATGGGGAAAACCGGGCTATCTAGTTTAACATTACAATATGTCTCCTTTATGATATATACGTCTTATGTACTCAAAATACTCTATGTCTGTCAACTTATTTTTAAAGACTGTTATATAAAAAATGCTTGCAGATAATGGTAGTTGTTTTATAGATATATCTATATTAAACTTATTGTGTACAGTCTGTACAAATACAGTGAGGACATTGCTTGTGTATTCAATTTACCTTTGTCTTTTCTGCATCTTTCAAATACGCATCTCTTCATTCATTCACATTTCTGATTTCCCTTCTTTTTTTAAAAGAAAAAAGACTTTTCTCTTTTTTCCTTTCTCTCATTTCAATACATTCTCTTTACAATGTCAGTTTTCATTAGCCAAATTCAATATCATACATTTTATGGCATCGGTATTCTCAAAAACTGTTCTGGCCTTAATCACTATATACTCTAGACAATAACAACCTCTAAAGTTAGACACGGTTATTGACACCACTTTAAAATATACAAATAGTATTTTATTTCTTTTCAGATTTGTTTGACTAAATTAATTCTTTCTTATAAATGAGCTCTCCTAATTACAACATTGAACTCTTCAATCAAGCAAAAAAAAATTAAAAGCGTGTTTTTTTATTAGAGACGATACTAGTTAAAAAAGACTTTATTTACTTAAAGATATACATAAGGAAGCTATTTTATTTGATTTAATTTCACTTAATGTTCTTTTGCATGAGTAAAAGAATAAAAAGCATGACACCAAGTTCTTTGTCCCCGCATTACGCGGCTCAATCTCCTTCAGGACGTAAACCTGACTTGGTAGCGAAGGAGGTGCTGGAATGGTGGCAAACCAACGGAAAGCACCCGTTCATCCAGCCCCACATCTCGTCACCGAGTAATGTGGGTGCGAACTCGCCAGAGAACTTACCACTAGGTGATAAGGTCCAGCTCATTCGACTACCAGTAGCTTCACCGTCAGCCGTTAAAGAGTTCAGTCAGGTTAGCAGTGAAGAGCCAGCACATCTCACCACAGGTTAGACCTCCCTCCCCCCAGCATCATGATTCCACATTGGCAATGCGATGTACACAGTAGTCCTTCCAAAAATGAAAAGAGACCATGCCCCACGACTTCTCAGAATTAACTGAACTGGCGAGTAACAACTTTCACTTTCCGATGCTTGTAGCATGGAAGAATCTCCCTGCAACGGCCGCAAGAGACGCCTCACTATGAAACTGGGACTGTTGTTGCTCAAGGAGAAAACAAACGACACGCGTTGGAGGAGGTCTATATGTAACAGAATTTTTTTATCTGCGATTAAAGTTTAGGACTGCGCTTTTTGTCAGTCTTAGATGTCCACGTCAGAGCAAACGTGATATAGCTATATATTCTTTTTACTGGGTTTGTGTAACTGCTCTACGGCAGAAGAGACAGCTAATAATATTCACTCAGAGTACTTATGAAGTCAACTTTGTAAGGTGAAGTAAAGTAAAGTAAAGAAGCAAATAAGTAAAAGAGTAATGAAGAGTTTGGTTTCGATCGGTGTAGCAATAACTCTTAAAGTGGAGTACAAGTTTCTATAACAGCGATTTGCAGGTTACTCTAAAGTGGTCTGTGCGCTTCTTGCTTGAGAACGCAAGAAAAAGTTTTCTTCTTTCACTCATCCAAGAGGACACAAAAGAGACCCAATATTCACTATAAAATAAACTCGTGCATATTTTAAAACGATATTAAGTAATAAGCAATAAACAGAATAGAAAGCAGAAAAATATATACACACATAATCTGGATTTTAACACCATAGGTGACGGAATTTTGAAATCCGGGTTGAGTTTTATTGAAGAGGTTATACTGTGAAGTTAAGTGTCAAGATGATTTTTCAAGGAAACAAGTGTTTGCCATAAGATACTAGGGATTATGGTGCAGAACGTAACAGACGTCTCAATTTTCTGTAAGAACCCAAGATATCATCAGTAGTCCTATATAGTAAAAAGGATAGCAGTTAGAAGATGCATATTACTGAAGAGATCGAGCTTTATCCTTTTATTATGAGGTATAGTTGGCACCGACAAGCCAGCTATTTCAGATTATGGAGTATAATTTCAATGCTGGGGATTCTGGTAAGGGTACATTCAGAAAAAAATAGTTTAGTTATATATTCAGTTTACTCAAGACCGATTTAAAGCTGTTCATGAACAAGGTTGATTAATTGACAAAGGTAATGCCGATTCTACAGTAAAAATGGCTTGGCACTTCATTGAGATATACAGCCAGAATTATATTGATGATTCTACCTACGAATAAATAAAGCAGTTATTTCAGCAACGATCTAATCTTCGCCAAGATAAATAGCGTAAAATGATGATACTATTCGCGAAGAAAAAATACTACTAGGTATTAATATATATCTCTTTATTAAATAGCGAAAAATCGATTTTTTTTCTAAACTTGTTTCTTCTGCTTTGCTTCTAATATATTGGTGTTTTAATACCAAAGGATCCCAACATTTCGGATTTTAATATTGAAATGATTTCTAAAGAAATATATATACACTTGACTCGGCTTGGCTTACACTATAAAATATAAAGAGGAGAATGATAGGGATATGAAATAAGTGAAAGGAAAGATTATTTATAAGTAGGGGCAACCATTTAATATTGATGAGAATATAAAGAGATTATAAAATTTCTGCAATCATGCTTGTTAAACTTCTTAAATGTGCTCCGGTAGATAGTTTCTGGAACAGCCCACAAAAAATGAGTTCAGAAACAGTTGGTCATTTTCTAGAAATAATTTTCAAAAAATCTACTATTGTCTAGTGATTATTATTAATATGATTGCGTATCAGAGGTTGTTGATTTTCGGATTCATTGCTTAGGAAAACGAGAGGAAGGAAATTCGCACAGAGCATTTTGGGACTGGATGGATAGATCCTGATTGGTCGCTTGTTAGTTTCGGCAGCTAGTTGGTCACAGTGGGATGTGTTAGACCATATAGTGGTCTTTCTCCAAATTACATGGCCAAAATTCTTGGGAAGGTGATTAGAATGGTCACTACCCTTACAAGAATGAAAATGTGCCTCAAGCTTTATATTATATTTCATAAAAACCTCTGTTTTTTAATCAAATTGGGTTATTTTTTTTTGGTTTTCTCATTGTAGATTCAATGAAAGAATGGCGGCAAGATAGACTATACCAGAGCTTGTTCATACATTCGTAGAAAGTACTAATTTCACATTTTAGCAGAATGCCGTAGTCTATCACAAGTAATGCTCGCTTTGCCATCTTTATTAGCAGAATAGACAAAGCTTATTTCGCCCAACAAGAGGGTATGCTGTGGTGGATTCTCTGATTTCAACGTTCCTGAAGCCTTTCAAAGGCAAGATCCAAAGAAGCAATCGTGGATATGACTTTTTCAAAGCGTGATAGCCACTTTCCACTCTTTATGGCGTTGTGTATCTAAAATCTATTATCTTGCAAGCAATATAACTCGTCTACTTCTCTTAGAATGCAATCCACCTGTCATGAACGTAAATTGAAACTAGAGATTTTATCCTACCATCGTCTACTTTAGTGGTACACTTTAAGTAAACTCGAGCTGGTGTACGGCCTTTAATTGTAAGAATGAAGTTGTTAAAAAGTACATAATAATTAATCTTAGAAATCTCCACAGTCATATTAAAATAGCCATGGGTTGATGTAGTAGAGGGTCTTGTTAGACGGAGTGACATTAATTTCTGTCGATAAAAATTGATTCTATATTGATAGAGTCCAGGTTGAAGTGATTTTTATGGAGCGATTGTATACATCGTTTTTACAAAGCCTAATTTGTGATTACAAAAGTGGCGCTCTCGCTACTCCAGAGAAAAACATAATTTAATGCAAAAGATGTCTAATTCTTACAATATGAGTATATAAAAGGAAAGAAGGTTTAGTAACAGGTTTTTTAATAATTTCTTCAGGACACAATTTTCTTTTACTTTAAGCTACTCTGTTGCTACTAAATGCTGAGCCATAGCCACTCTTAATGAGTATGAAATAGAATTTCGCATTCAAAAATAAAAAAAAAGCAAAGCTTTTTTTTTTTGGAAATAGCTTCAGAATATCCATAGCAGTAGCATTTCCATTTTCAATAAATTAAGTGCTGATAAGCCATACCGGCATTTGAACACTGTAACAAAATGGAGGACTAAATTTCAGCTACATAAAAAAAAGAAGCATTTAAATAATTATACTATTTGATATAGTTTTCATCATTGGTAATTCTACTCGCCTTTATTTTTCTTATTTTTCCAAAATAATTTTACTTAGCCTTTGTCTTTTGATTAGAATTTAACAAAAAATCAAGCTAGATACTTTCAATATTATTAGTTTCGTAGTGAACATAATTTTTTAGTCTCTATAATCATTGTCATATATTATTATTTGATTTAAAGAAAAACGGTTAAAACGCAAAGGGAACTGCTTTTAAAGGTTGTATGTATTTTGATTCTCAAAGTCCAAAAAAATGATGGCATAATAGAATAAATATCATCGAAAATGCTACTGCTGCAGATAAGTTCTTTGAACAGCATTTCCAAAAAAAAAAAAGCATTTAATTAAGGAAAAACTGAATTTAAATGCTACTGCTACTGCTACAGATGCTCTTAGCCTTTTTCCTATATAAAGAAAACGACCTCTTCCAATTTGAACCTCTTTTTTTATTTGGCTTAGAAAGTAACAAGTGCTTATATCTAATATATTGGGTACTACCATATCAGACTGTTTGTTAGGTTGACTTCTTTATCTATCTACCTCTTTATTTCATAACCTTTAATCAAGTCTTGCATCAAAGTGGCTTGGCTTCGCAGTCCATTCCCCGCTTTCCTACCCAGAAAAAAAAGGTCTATACCACAAGAGACGCATTCAAACCAAAATCGTCTGGCTTCATCGACAATCGGCGGAAACGTATATCTGCTTTCTTTTTCTTCCTTTCAGTAACGACCAAAAGAATTAAAAGAAAAGAGCAGAAGATATGGCCAAATCCTCGATAAATAATAAAGAAACCCCCATGGAAGTCGATTCTCCAAAAGAATGTGACAAGGATCATGACCATACTCATTCTAAAGATGGATTCGAACCTCTTAAGCAAGAGTATTTCGAAGGCAAACACTTGAGTGAACCTGTTAAAGAAATCAAGGCAAGAAGCAATGATTACAAAGAGAATGATATTCTATATCATTATGCGATTCAATTATAATATTTATATTATTTTACTTATTTGTAAATGGATTTCACCCTCTGCAGGACAAATGGAAGCTCTTGCCTGCCTTCCTTAGGGTCAAGGGTCTTGTTAAGCAGCATATTGATTCTTTCGATTACTTTATCAATACTGATCTTCGCAAAATTGTTAAAGCCAATGAAAAGATTACCTCTGATGTCGATCCTAACTTTTATCTCAAGTAAGATTAATTTTAATCAAAAAAAAAGCCAGATGTTCTTTTGAGTCTTATGTAAACATATTTCTGTAAAATCATTTATAAAAAAAAGATATACTGGTATTCGTGTTGGAATGCCAGAACGTACCGATACCGATGTAGCAAACCGCAGCTACACGCCTCACGAATGTCGCCTTCGCGATCTGTCTTATTCAGCCAACATTTTCGTCGATGTCGAATACACTCGTGGAAAGCAAATTGTCAAACGCAAAAATGTTATTATTGGACGTATGCCTATCATGTTGCGTTCATCGCATTGTGTCTTGAGAGGAAAAAATGAAGCTGAGTTGGCACGAATGAAGGAATGTCCCCTCGATCCCGGTAAGGAAGACAAATAAAATAAAAATAGCTAGTTAAGTTTAGAATCAATATATTGAATACACTTGCCGTGATTTATTAGGCGGTTACTTTGTTGTAAAGGGTACAGAAAAGGTTATTCTTGTGCAGGAGCAATTGTCCAAGAATCGTATTATTGTTGATGTGGATAAGAAGGGCAATATTATTGCAAACGTACAGAGGTATGATAGCGATATCAACGTGCTATTATTTGCTAAAATAAGCTGGCTGTAATTTTTTAGTTCTACTCACGAACGTAAATCAAAGACGGCCATTTTTGTGAAACATGGAAAGATTTACTTGAAGCATAACTCCATTGCTGAGGATATACCTGTTATGGTGTTTATGAAGGTAATTATACCGAGTTTTATGGTTATTCAAGTAATGTGTCAATTTAATATTAACACATTAAAATAGGCTTTGGGAATTCAATCGGACAGAGAAATTGCTCAGCTTGTTTGTGGAAATGACCATGATCTTCATGACGCTTTTGCTATTAACTTGGAAGAAAGCTCCAAGCTGCGTGTATTCACGCAGTTGCAAGCATTGGAATTTATTGGATCTAAAGTCAAGGTTAACCGAAAACTTGCTACATATAGAAAGACGCTTGTAAGTCACTCTAACACATCCATTAAATCCTTATTTCGATTCTAACAAAAGAACGTGGCTACTATTAGGCCGAAGAGGCACTCGAAGTTTTAGCTACTGTAATTCTTGCTCACGTACCTGTTGAGAATCTTAACTTCCGTGAAAAGAGTATTTATGCTTCAGTAATGATCAGACGTGTGCTGGTTGCCATGGGAGATGAGGTTCAGGTGGATGATCGTGATTATGTTGGTAACAAGAGACTGGAATTGTAAGTTTATACTCTAATGTGTGGGTATTGTACTTATATATTTAATTATCTTGCTGACGAATTACATCATATTGTCCTATGTAGGGCCGGCCAATTGCTCTCGCTCCTGTTTGAAGATTTGTTCAAGCGATTTAATTCCGATCTTAAGATGAACGCAGACAAGGTTCTTAAAAAACCCAACCGTACCCAAGAATTCGATATTTTCAACCAGCTTATGCTCCACGGTGATCATATTACCAGTGGCTTTATCAGAGCTATCTCGACAGGAAACTGGGTCTTGAAGCGTTTCAAGATGGACCGAGCTGGTATCACTCAGGTCTTGTCCCGCTTATCTTATATCTCTGCTTTGGGTATGATGACTAGAATTTCTTCCCAGTTTGAAAAAACAAGAAAGGTTTCAGGTCCTAGAGCACTCCAGGTAACATCTTACTTTGCTTACAACATTCAAGAAAGCTTTGATCTCAACATTATGTATGTCCATTATCGATATAGCCTTCTCAATGGGGTATGCTTTGCCCTTCTGATACTCCCGAAGGAGAAGCATGTGGCCTTGTAAAGAACTTGGCTCTTATGACACATATTACAACTGACGATGAAGAAGATCCAATTAGAAAGATTGCTTATGCATTGGGTGTAGAAGGTGAATATTAGCATACTAGATATATCTGACCAAGTATATATATAAAGTTTCTCAAACTAATGTCTCTTGCTATGAAAAATAAATAGATATTAACATGCTCACTGGTGCTGAAATTTATCAGCCCAACACTTTTGTCGTAATGATGAACGGTGTAATTTTGGGTGTTACTCAGCGCGCTCAAAAGTTTGTCACTGATTTCCGTCGACTGAGACGTGCAGGCCGCCTGTCTGAATTTGTTACTGTTTTTGTTAACATTCATCAACGTACTGTCAACCTGTCTTCTGATGGAGGACGTATTTGTCGACCTTTGATTATTGTTGATAAGGGAAAGCCCAGGGTCACACAACAGCATATTGATGTAAGAAACACTTTTATGGTGAAAATTGTTATAAAAGTATATAAATTTAATGAATTTCTTTTATTAGGACCTTATTGCAGAAAAGTTAGTTTTTGATGACTTTCTTAAAAAGGGTTTGGTGGAGTATTTGGATGTAAATGAAGAAAGTGATGCAAACATCGCAACTTATGAAGCAGACATTATTCCTCAAACAACCCATCTTGAAATTGAACCTTTTACTATCCTTGGTGCTGTTGCTGGTCTGATTCCTTATCCCCATCACAATCAGTCTCCTCGTAATACGTAAGTAACCTTGAATTTTCCGACTGGCGGCTGCCAGGTGCCAACTGTTTTTTATGTTTTATAGATATCAATGTGCAATGGGTAAACAAGCTATTGGTGCTATTGGCTACAACCAGTTAAATCGTATTGAGACACTTATCTACCTGATGGTGTACCCACAACAACCCATGGTTAAATCAAAGACTATTGAACTAATCGGATACGACAAGGTGAGCATATATATAAATATTTAAAATGTATAAACAAAGTTCTGATAAAATATGTTTTAGCTTCCTGCTGGTCAAAACGCCACTGTTGCTGTCATGAGTTACTCTGGCTATGATATTGAAGATGCCTTGGTCCTTAACAAGGTAAACGTTATTAACAACTTTTTTTTAAAAACAAAAAAGATATTAATTCATTGAACTTATCTCTTGTGTTATAGTCTGGCCTTGATCGTGGATTTGGTCGTTGTCAAGTAATGAGAAAGTATGCCACTTTAGTAAAGAGATATCCAAACGCAACGTAAGTTTTATCTTTTAATTGGATAGTCATAAATGGTTTCTTGTTTCTCTTTATATAAAAAAGAAGACATTCTAATCTTGTGTTTATGTTTTTTGCGTCTTGAAATAGCCACGACCGACTGGCTGATCCTCCAACCCAGGATTCTGATTTGTGGAATCCCAGTTATGATGCGATTGAACAGGATGGTATTGCTGGTGTTGGTGAACCACTTGAGGCAGGCTCGATTTTTGTGAATAAGCAAGTTCCTACAAGTAGTGGTTTGGATCCTGGCGTTGCCAGTTCTGCACAAACTGTATCTTACAAGAGTGCTCCTATGAGATACAAGTCTCCCCAAACCGGTTACGTTGATAAGGTTCTCTTCACGACTACTGAGAGTGATCAAACTTTGATCAAAGTTAATATCCGTCAAACTCGCCGTCCTGAACTTGGAGACAAATTCTCGTCTCGTCACGGACAAAAGGGTGTGTGTGGAATTATTGTCCAACAAGAAGACATGCCATTTGCCGATACGGGTGTGTGCCCAGACATTATCATGAACCCTCACGGTTTCCCATCTCGAATGACGGTTGGTAAGATGATTGAGCTTTTGGCTGGTAAGGCTGGTGTACTTGCAGGTAAACTACAGTACGGTACTGCCTTTGGTGGATCAAAGGTTGAAGATATGAGCCGAATCTTGATGGATCATGGCTTCAATTACTCTGGAAAGGATTATGTTACATCTGGTAAGTCTATCGATATCTATAGTCCTAAAGTTGCCCAATTTTGAGTGCTGCTACTTAACGGTTTTCGGGTAACAGGTATTACTGGCGAACCTCTTTCTGCCTACATCTTCTTTGGCCCTATTTACTACCAAAAGTTGAAGCACATGGTTATGGATAAGATGCACGCTCGTGCTCGGTAAGCTATTTTGGTATACAAGTACTTTATTGGTACGGTGGCTGACACTGAATCTGTTATAGTGGTCCTCGCGCAACACTTACACGCCAACCTACAGAAGGTCGTTCGCGTGATGGTGGTCTTCGATTGGGAGAGATGGAGCGCGATTGCTTGATTGGTTATGGTGCAAGTATGCTACTATTGGAGCGTTTGATGATTTCATCTGATGCCTTTGAGGTGCATGTGTGCGACGTATGTGGTCTTATTGGTTATGCGGGATGGTGTCAGTATTGTAAGAGTAGCAAGAGCATTAAGAAGATGCAGATACCTTATGCCGCCAAATTGCTATTCCAAGAACTGATGGCAATGAACATCTCTCCAAGGATGATCCTTGAGGATGCTCTTTAAATGGCTCTCATCAATCAACATATGCCCATAATATATAGGATTAATTGTAAATAAACAGAAAGACCGCAAGAAAATGCATAATTCTTATGGTCGTGTCTTTGTCGATCTCACGTTTTGTGGCGAATTTGACTAATAATTACTCTCCCCAAAACCTGCATTTCATTTTATGCCTTGATATAGACAAATTCAGTCTTATCCTGGAATAGACTTATATGAAAATGACTATTTAAATGTGTGTTGATGAGGTTTGGTGAGGACGAGCCGATGGATTCACAATCTCTCCTTGTTCTTCCCAACTTCCTTTATTTTATCCTATTATTGTATATCTAATGGATCCCACTACAATGGAATCCAACACGTCTTCTGCTATTCACTTATGCGGCCACTCTTCTTCAAAATGCTTATTCCAAGGATCTACTGAAACCACGCTCGCAATCCCATCTTCATCATCAGACGCAACAGAGTCGAATAATCGTGCCAGCACACCAGAACATGTCAACTTCACTCCTGACAAAACAAAAGCATACTCTTCTGGACCGACACCTATTCAGGGTCTATCTGCCATATTCTTTTCTTCGTGGCTCAACTTGCTCTTAATATTCATTCCTTTTGGGATCATATCTCATTTTTTATGGAGCCCAACGGTTACATTTATTCTCAACTTTATTTCTATTATTCCGCTCGCCAGAATGCTTGGCTTTGTTACTGAAGATATATCTTTACGCACAGGAGAGGTATGACATTCGACTATGACTGGCCCTATAGACCATTACAAGAGGAGGTGGGGGGAGAAATGAAATTGAGATCCATCTTGTACCTTTATTGATTAGGTTATAGGCGGACTCTTGAATGCTTCCTTTGGGAATGCTGTCGAGCTGATTATATCAATTATTGCTCTCACCAAAAACCTTGTAGTAGTTGTACAGGCATCTATGTTAGGATCCATCATATCCAATCTTCTTCTTGTTTTGGGTATGTGCTTTATCGGCGGTGGACTTAAGTTTAAGGAGCAATCTTTTAATGTGACAGGTAAGCTCTCATTCCACATAAATTATCAACAGATTGTTTGTGTTCCTCTATTTCAATAAAACAAACTTTATATTTATGTATATTTTGACCTTTATTATTATTATTATTTTGTTCTAGTGGCCCAGACATCAGCTTCATTATTGTTTATTGCCGTGTCTTCACTCGTAGTTCCAGCCGCTTTTTACAGCTCTAGCCGAGACTCTATGTCGCCTTTAGACCTTAGTCGTGTTATCTTGAATATTTCTCGTGCGACTGCTATAATTTTGCTCATAATTTATTTCTCCTACTTGTATTTTCAAGTAAGTTTGGTGCTAAGAATATGAATAAAGGGGGAACGTTTATTAGTTTATATATAATTAAAGGGGGGGGCAATTTACCTAGTACTGAACTGACAGCATACGTATATTTCTGTACATATTGATTTTCTTCTTCTAGTTAAAAACCCATAATCATCTTGTAAGTTTACCCTTACGGACCAATTTTGATCCTTATGTCTTTTAATATTCTAGTTCCTACAATTACCTTCAGAATCATTTCACAGCAGCAGAAGAGTCTCTCAAAATACACGCGACACCGAAAGAAATCAGACACAGCCAGGAATCTTTGATGAAGAAGATCAAGAAGCACCTCAGATGCCTGCATGGATGGCTATTTTATTGCAAGTCATTATATTATATATAAACATGCATTGTGTTTATCAATATTCATTTTGATTTTTGATCTTTGATTTTGATTTTTCTAGTCTTTTCTTGATCACTGTCTTGGTTTCCATTTCAGCTGAATTTCTTGTCTCTGCTATCGAATCGGTTGTAGAACAGTGGCACATCAGCCAAACTTTTGTTGGTCTTGTATTGCTGCCTATAGTAGGCAATGCAGCCGAGCATGTATCAGCTGTAACAGTAGCGATCAAGAACAAGGTAAAATAAAGCAAAGCATCATTTCTGAGTTTTTTTTGTCTAAGTGGATTTTATAGATGGATTTGGCTCTTAGTATTGCAGTAGGAAGTAGTATGCAGATTGCGCTGTTTGTCACACCTCTGATGGTCTTGCTTGGGTGGATATTGGACGTGGATATGAGCCTGTTTTTCAATATTTATGAGACAGCAGTGCTATTTATTGCGGTTATTATGGTGAGCTACCTAATTATGGATGGCAAGAGCAACTGGCTTGAAGGTATGATGCTTTGCTCAGTGTATATCATCATCGCTATCAGTTTCTATTATTACCCAGACTCTGCTTCAGGGTTGGCATAAGGTTTTGATGTTTATTCCACCGACTCTTCTATTGTTTTATATACTTTGCATAATCTTAACTCTAATAAAAAATATACATATTTTGTTAATCATAATATTTGGAAATACTCATATTTCACATTAATTTATTGAGATGGTAAAAACTGTATTTTCCGGTTCGGACTTGAGCAGTCTGTCTGTAGGAAAATATACTTTTTTATATTTGTATTAGCGAAACCAATTCAAACTCAAAATATTTGTTTTTTATATGTCCGACATTTACTTTTTGAGAGAACGCCAATTCCATAAATTTGACTATACAACTGAGGATACAAAAAGGAAGAAGAGAAAGGCTGATATTCGCATACCCAGATTTAGATAAAGGATATTTGTTAAACTTATTTTATATTATGCTAGTGTAATAATGAGATATATCCATTATACTTTACTGTGGCTTCTCTTGTTACACATCTGGCTTTGGTGCGTCATAAACCAGCCGGTGTGGTCGTAGCTGTTTCTAACGTCGAGAATACCTGTCATAAGTAAACGATATAAAACCAATATTCTTTATTTATCTATTTAGTTTTATTTTATTTTGCATCTCCATCGTTCTTATTTGGTTTACCATAAAAAAAAAGTATTATATATATAAATATATGTATGTATGTGTATTATATCTTTTTTGTTCACTATTAATTTTGGTATTCTTCTCCAATACTATTGTTTTTATATTAGACTTATTGGTAAATGTTGATAGGAAACTGTTTTCTATAGAATACCCTATCCTCTGACGCATGGCTCATTCAAATGTTCAACCAGTCTATGCTGCTCCGCCTGTTATGGTAGAGCAAGTACAGCAGCAACCGCCAGTAGCGTATTGTGCTCAGCCCACACCAGGTATCATTTCAATATCTTGCCAGCTATCATTAACATCTTTTCTTTTTCAGTCTACTATTCTCCTAATAGAATGTCGGTCGTTAATACCCCAAATGTTGTCCCAGTAGCACAGTATGGACCTTATCCCAGAAGTTTTTGCGAGCCCCCGGACTGTTGCTGTTTTAGAGGGTAAGTGGGAAAGGCGTAATTTGTGTATACTAGGCAACTTTGTGTAAGTCTTAATTTCCAACTTAGAGTGGCTGCTCTCTGTCTTTGCTGTTGCTGCTGTGAAAACACTTGTCAGTGTTGTTGAGGTGAAAATCCGACTGAAGGATAACGACTACGACTTCCTCCTTATATATCAGACACAAGCACTACAAAGCTTTACAATCAATATTTTATAAATTTTATAAATTTGACAAGCCTATCCTTTGTTTTCTTTACTGCATTTTTTTTATGAAAATAAAAATTAGAGTTATATTAATACATGTTCTCATTTGGACACATATAATATATATATATAACCGTACAAGCTATTGAATGGCTGTCTGTATGCTGCCATTATTATCAATTGTAGACAATTGACAAATTCTACTAAACGCCTTCTTCAATATGAGCTATAGTAATCAAAACGAAAGAAGAAGAAGATAAGAAAGATAATAATTACCCCCAAATAAAAGTAAATATATAATTAAAAATAATATTATAAATAAGAAAAAGAAAACTATTAGCCGTACAACTTTACCCAATCCAAATACAGTGCGGCTGGTAAACTTTGTCCGTTCTGAAAAATAAAGTAGAATGGACCTTTTATGTTTTATAATAAATTTTTATATATGAAAACCAGAAAACGATTAGAGTTTATAGGATCTTGGTATTTTTGAATTCTGTTATCACCAAGCTGTTCTTTTTACTATCCTTAAACTCTTTACGGTGAGACATCATCTACGTTTCTCCAAAACGTAATCTGGAATTGAAGTCTCGATATTTAAGCAGAGACTCCAAAATAATATTCGTTTATGAGATTTATACCTACTTATATAACAGGTATCCTCTTGTGGTTGTTCGGAGACTATTCTTTCTTTTGGTCTTACATTATGTTATCTAATACTTCTCTCCTTTAACTTAAAGATTTGGGCCAATTACAACTCCATTCTCTCTGATTTTTCATTATGTACAGAAGACAATTCTTGATCATTTTTCTTTTGCTAGTTCTCCAGAATTCATGACACTTACACCTAATACTTACCGTTGGATTTGGTCTTAAAATTGGCTACATACATATAGCGATAATGATTGTGCTTTATTACAGCTTATACTTAAAACAGTTTCTTTAAATCAAACGCCAAATACATATATTGAGGCAAAAGATATATAGTCCAAATTAGCAAGATATCTGCATGTACCATAAATATATAAATCATATGCTTTGATTTCATATTGTATAAACATTCTTTTATTATTATCTTTACCTCTTTTTATTCACTTTGTATTTGATTTTCATATTAATATTATCAAAAAGATAATGCATATATATATATATATATTTGGCTTTCTTAGCAATATAATAAAATATACAGCAAACAATCACCTAATACAAGAAAATAAAGTCCCTGATTTAGCTATACAAGATACCTTCCCTATCATAAAATTTTCATTGAACCTGTCAATTTTCTTCTTCTTCTTTAATATATAGATATATATATATATCAAAAAAACTGCTATGCTCTTTCTAATAATACATGATAGACATTTGGACTTTGTATTCCCATACGAAAAAAAGAAAAATAAAAGACCTAACATTACACCTCAGCCTTTAACGAACCAGTCTTTGTTACACTGTTTGTCTTTGAATGTATGCAACTCCACAAAACAAAGCAGAAAGATTATCCAATTCACATCGCTCAAGGTTTTTACGATAAAGGTAAAGCTGTACTATGTGCTTTAAATCTACGTTTGTTTTTATTATTATTATTAAGCCCAAACTAACGTTAAAACATACAAGGCTTTTGCTTATTAGGTTGTGTTTTATGCTTCTTTACATATATATATATATATATGTTTACTTGCGCTGATGCTCATATTATCAAATCCATTCATATGTTTGTTGGGGTTAATGACATGTGAATATAGTCTTTAGAGTGAATTGAGTATCTTGGTGTGTATAATTTAAAACAGCTTCAGAATATTACGCACTTTATGCCTAAGGAGTATAGTGCCTCAGATTTACTCTATGCATATCATGTGCCAAAATTCACCCCACAAAAAAGTTTAACTTGATGTGCCACATTTTAAGTAACTTCTTTATTCATTAATTGTGAGTTGTCAGAATCGCAATGCAAATCTGTATAATCGACTTGTCAATTAATCCAAGAGATCATTTAGGTACATTAAAGATCTTACTTTTTTCTTTCTTTGTAGCTTATTTATCTTTTACCCCTTCCTGAATCATAGTTTAATTCTGTCAGTATGTGTCTATCTAAGATGAGGGGCAGTTTTAAAGTCTAGGATCAGGTAACTGCCTATTAAAGAAATGATTTTCTACAATACTTGGTTATATTTTATCATCATCGTTATTCTTGCATTGTAAGTCCCGAATGACTATGTTTCAATATTATAGAGTCTGGTTGAAACAAATGGGATATGTTAATGAAAGTACAATGTTTGTTATATTGTATTATGGCTGTTTTCTCTTACTCTCACTTCTTGTAGCTTTATATAGCGCACACACTCACATATACACATGGCTAGCATTCTTCTTTATAAATATATAATTATATATATATATATATATATATATATATGTATATATCCATGCGCGTATCTGCTTGTATGTTTGTGTAAATAAGATTCCATAAGAAAAAAAACCCATGTTGTCTCTTATTAATGTAATTTTATTGTCCGATTGTTCATAAAAGGACATCGATCGAAACGTTGATTCTTTGCCCTTTTTTTTATATCTCTTCTTAAAACTATCCATTCAATTATTATGTCAGGCCTTACTTCTATTCTTCGAGAAAGTGGTCATGTTTCTGTGGCAACCAAGCGTGAATCCACTCCTGTGAATATCTACTACGAGATGTATGGCTACGGAGAAGAAAAAGTCCTGCTAGTGATGGGTAACTATCCTCTTGCCTGGAATTTGTATTAATACATTTAAATCTCTGTTCAGGTCTTGCTACACCTTGTCAAGCCTGGGATAATCAGGTACGCTTTTATTCAAGAGAACAAAAGAAGTAGATGTGGCTCTGTGTAAACCGGAATATCGGCTGAGTCATGATTTTTTCCCTTTTAGATCAAGTTTCTCACCCAGACCGGCAAGTTCACGGTGCTCATCATTGATAACCGCGGCATGGGACATTCTGGTAAGAGTTTCTTATAAACTTCTCTTAGCATCACCAAGCTTACCTTAATAATTTTCTGTGTCTAGATGCACCTGTCGGCCTATACACGTAAGACAGTGCTTCTTGTTTTGTTTTGTTTTGTTTTGTTTGTGTGGCAGTATTTATTTATATTATTCTTCTGCTTCCTTGTCTTGTAGGACAAAGCAAATGGCAGCAGATGCAAGCGATATCCTTGATCATTTCGGATGGACTTCAAACGTGCACATTAATGGAGTCTCTATGGGAGGCATGATCTCGCTAGAGCTTGTACACTCTCAACCAGAGCGCTTTGCATCCCTCACTCTGACTAGCACAACTGCAACACTCAATATACCCACAGTAAGTCAAAAAGAAATAATGAAATAACAAGAAAGAAGAAAAAAAGGGGGTGGTTGTACAAATGGATCCAATGTACTTAATGGTTGTTTTCTAGTTGAAAGCTGTTACCACTATATCCAATCTTCTCCTTTTGTCAAACGAGCCAAAGTCCAGAATTAGTGTCATAGTTGAACTTCTTTATCCCAAGGAATGGCTTGCCAGTAAGCCATCAGACCCTACTCTTGGATTCAACACCAATCGTGAGCTGGCATCCCATCGTTTGGTTGAGCATGCCAAGCTATCCAAGCTCCAGACACTACAAGGCCACATTGGTCAACTATCAGCATGTATGCGCCACTATGTTTCCGACAAGAGACTGCTGTTCATCCGGAACAATGGACCACCTGTCTTGATTATGACTGGTACTTGGGATAATCTTGTGAGACCTCGTTACTCTCACTTAATGCACAATGTATTGGGCGGGCATCTTGAAGTTTTTAATGGTAGTGGCCATGCTCTTCCAGAAGAACAGGTCGACAAGTACAACAAACTCTTTTTTGACCATATGAGCGCTGCCACCCAAAACAAAACAGTCGCCTCCAACCTTTAAGGAACAAAGACTACAAGTCTAAAGGATTTGTTTTAGTGTACTAAAGTTCAACCTTGTCTTTATGTTTTTGCTATTATTACTTGTATCAATTGAAATTCCATGCCTTTATACCAATTCAATTAGTCCTATTATTTTTGAATCACAATAAATTGTAAGTCATATATATATATGTGTGTATATATATTTCAACTCTGACTCAACAAGAAGTATCAGCCCAGCCACAAACTTCCAGTAGACATGCAAATATTAGACGTTTTAGGGAAGCGAGGGTTCTACAAAGTCTTGCTTTGTAGCCAGAACTGAAAAAGGATTAAAAAAAAAGAAAAAAAAAAGCTTGAGCAAACTGAAGAACCCGTTAATTCCCTTTGGTTTCACCTCACATATATAATAATTTTTTTTATGGACCAAGACGATTCTAGTAACCATTCACAGTTGTCCGATCAAGACCATCATAAAAGGAGACCTCACAGTGAAACCAAGCGCATTCAACAAAACAGAGCAGCTCAACGTGCATTCAGACAGAGAAAAGAACAGTATGTCCGGGATCTGGAGAGTAAGGTGCGCGACATTAACAAGTGGAAGCATCGAGTTGAACAGCTTGAGCGTGAGAACATGCAACTGCGAAAGCAATTGTGGGAGGTGTCTGACCAAGGAAGTGACAATCTTGCACCCCTTACAACCAAGCCACCGCATCTGTCAAGGCGAACCTCCTTAGAGAATGATGACAAGATTTGGTCTACAGTCAATCATTCATCATTGGCCATCTCTTGTTTACCACAAACCACAACCCTAAAGCCAAATGATAGAATAGAAGAGGAGAGTTTGTTAGAAGAAACAAAAGAATCTAAATTTACGTCAAGGTCTCCAAGGTATCCTTTTGTCCCCCCAGACGATCCATTCTTACCGCAGGACGAAAATGCTTGTACTTTTTCAATGATTGATGATAAACCAAAAGATGATAATAACGAAGTTTTGGATGATCTTATTGTACTATTGCGGAATCGATACCGTCCCCCGATTCCTTTTCAACCTATTCTATGCCCTGACCCATCTACACACTAAATATCCACACATGTCCTCTTATATTTTTATTTTACACAGTACGCATTATAACTCCACGCATCTTTACACATAATATTCCTTTCTTACCTTTTATTATTAATTATTTATTTGATTTTTAAAAAAAAAGATTCTTGTTACAAAATATCATATCTTTATCTTTATCAATTCATTTGGAAAGCTCTTTTTATATTTATATTTATTTTTATTTTAAAACGGTCAAGTTAAATGAAAGGATAAAGAGGAGGAGAAAAAAAAAGAAAAGAAAAAAAAAGACACCCGAATAAATTAAAACAAAAATAAGAAGAAGACGAAGAAGAAGAAGAAGAAATGGTGCAAGCGAAAAAAAATATAATAAGAATAAAAATAAAGGAAAATAAAGGTAAAGGTAAAAAGACAGTTAAAGAGGACATAGACACACTGTAAAGATAAAATAAGTAAAAGGCATGATTTTCAAACATAAAAATGAACAAATATAAGATACAGTCAGAAGGTACGAAGAGAAAAGCAATAAAGAAATATAATAAAGCACAAAGTAAGGAAGGGGTGGGGCGTAAGTTTTACTGCATAACATGCCCTTCACTTCGTTGGATATCCTCAAAAGGTGCCATTGGCCAAGTCAAGTGTTCGGTATAACTAAGATCGTTCATCGTCTCGTCTTCATCTGCGATGGTGGGAGGGAGGGAGGTATCAAGCAACATATGGTGTGCATGGTCAGACGAAGGTGCAGACATCATTGGGTTTTGGGTTGTCATAAGCTTGCTAATCGGCTGAGTGGCTTGCATAGGGGTGGTATCATTTGGGGTCATAAAAGGTTGTTGCTGTTGGGTCATTCCGGGAGAGGTATCAATATAACTAGATTGTAACATAGTAAGTTGGCTAGGCATATTTTGGTAAGATTGCTGTTGTTGTTGTTGTTGCTGCTGCTGTTGCTGCTGTTGCTGCTGTTGCTGCTGTTGCTGCTGTTGCTGTTGTTGTTGCTGTTGTTGCTGTTGTTGCTGTTGTTGCTGTTGTTGCTGTTGTTGCTGTTGCTGGCTATATTCAACATACATGGATGGATCAAACCCACCAGGACCACCCGGGATAGAGATCGTGTGGCGACGCTGGTGTCCACCTACTGAAGACATATTGGTAGCCGTCAAAGGAGAGTGATGATTATTGTGATTATCATAAAATATAGGTGACGGTTGACGTGATTCTGGACCAGAAGGATTTTGGGTTTCAAGGGAAGCATAAAAATCAGCAGATATATCTGACGAGAAAGGAGTGTTGGTGTGTGTTCGAGGAAAGTACATTGAGCTGCTGCGATACAATGAAGGTGATCTTGACTTTGGTCCGCCCAACGGGTATCCACCCTGTGACAAAGGACGGTTCATGTGTGAACGCCGTACGCCTCGAAGATCTTCTAGCGAATGTGAACCATGGGAATTGAATCCAGGCTGCTTTCGGCGCAAGGTCTGCTTGGTAGGTGGCTGTTGGGACTGAAGTGAAGGTTGGAAATGATGGTGGGTTGTTTGGAGCGGTTGCTGGTGGTGATTAAAGGCCGACATCTGCTGTAACCCGCCGTTCTGCAATATTGAGGCATATCTAGCTGGATCTGCCAACGAAGCACTCGAAGTAAATAACGCAGCTTGACTAACAACTGATTGTGGTGGTCCGATATCAAGAGCATACAGGTTATTTTGAACACGTTGCTGTTGTTGTTGTTGCTGCTGCTGCTGTTGTTGCTGTTGTTGCTGTTGCTGTTGCTGTTGCTGCTGTTGCTGCTGTTGCTGCTGTTGCTGCTGTTGCTGCTGTTGCTGCTGCTGCTGAGGTTGATGTTGCTGCTGAAGCGGTTGAGTCTGATGAGGCGGATTAATCTGTGGCTGTTGCAAGACAATCATAGGTCCCTTTGGAATATTTGTAGGTTTTACTCCCATCGGGCCAGTGAGTGTGTGTCGTCTCGAAGTCTTGGTTGTCTTGGCAGGTCTACCACGCGAAGTGTCAGCAGAAGGAAGTACAGGCGAGGGGGAGGTTGATGAGGGGTCATTGGAATAATGCACTGATGGTGAAGATGATGATGCAATTGAAACAGCAGAACTCTGTGTCATTGGATAATAGCTAGGTGTCTGCACTGGCGGCATCGGTACATGTACATTAATATCATCGGATGCAAGTTTAGAGTCAATGCCGGCAGAAGAAGATGAAGAGGTGTCGACTGCCATTTGACCATACAGCTGACTAAGCTCAGTCTCTCTGAGGAGGGAGTGGAACTCGACGGCAGGTGACTCTGATGCCAAACGTTGAAGGGTAGAAAGAGTCCTAAAGTACTGGCCCTTTGCACACTCTGCCGCACCAATGTCTTTAGCCATATCTTTCTCGTACTGATGGACTGTGGCAGCTGTTGCAGCGCAGTGGATAGTCAACTGGACTCCTCTAGTGGGATAGCTAAATATATCGATGGGCATAGTGTCAATAATGGTTTCAATAATATTTGTGATGTTTGATGCCGACGAGGCGCATAGTTCTTGGTGCGGGAATGCGTTGAGGGGAACGTTGATTTCAGGGAAAGGATAGAGTACATAGTGGCGATGGAGGAGAATCATACTAAAGTGGTACATCATGTGCAAGAAGCCAATGAACTCGTCCGTAACTTGCTGTTTCTCGGCAGGGTAACTGGTCGAGTGTTGAGTGGGCATATAAGACAGAGGGGCTGGCAATTCGTGCACAAATGTCTCTAGGTGTGTGTGAAGCACAAAAAGGCGTGCATGCTCTTCGATAACTTGATGAGCCGAACGTGCATTCGCCTGTTGTTGTTGTCGTGTTGCAACCCGGCGTGTCATCATATAGATATCCGACAGAATTTTTGTGAGCTGGATCACACTGTTGTGATTCATGATCAGCTCCTCGAGTGTCGGGCCTTCTTCTGCTGTGGCCTGGGGGTAATCTGTTGTGCACTGGGTGCTAGCAAAGAATGGCTCTCTGCCTTCTTCGATACTTGTCATCAGATCGTACACAAAGATGACCCAGAATGTACGTTTTTTTGTTTCGATTGTTTGGGCGTCATGTTGACCGGACGTGTCTACTCTTGACAGGCCCAGATCGTTGGCCATTTTTGATGCCACACTTAGAAAGAGGCCGGGGCGGCAGAAGAACCCAGCCCGTCGATAATGTTCTTGGTATTTTGTGAGGAGTATTAAGGCTTGAACGGTTGATACCCGAGGTACGTCAGAGTGCTCGTCGATGAGGGCAAAGGCACGCTGATAAAAGAAAAAGCCTGGGGGAGCGCCTGGCGATTGTTGAGAGGCCTGAGAGGTTTGAGAGGCGGGTGCCCAGCGGGAGGCAACGGCGCACATGGCATACAAAAGCAGTTTTGAAGGACAGTCAGTTTTTGAGACGAGTTTTTTGTAAAAGTGGGGCTTGTGTATCATGGGGGCGTAGGTGTGGACATGGTCAAAATAGGCTTCAATAAGTGCGAGAGGAATGTCCCCAAGAAATTGTTGGACAGCTACATAGGCCTCTGGAGGGACAATGTCTGCTTCGATCATCTGGTTTCTGTGACCACAGCTGCTCACGCTGCCTTGAGTAACAGCTGGACTAGCGGCGGCTGAGGATGATGCAGTGGAGTCGGCGGTGGAGCCAGCGTCAGAATGGGAATCTCCAAAGGGCCCGGAGTACTTGCTGTGCGAGGGAGAATGGCCAGCTTTATCGGTGTGCACACTCGGTATTCGGTCCACACGTTCCTTTATGTCGCTCACATAGAGGGCCTGACCGATTTCGTTGATTGTGAAGCGATCTGCCATCATGGTGGGAGACAATCCAGGACTATATGGTGCAGCAACTGATACGCGCCCGGGTCCGTTTTCTTAAAAAGAAAAGAAAAAATTAAAGTAAAGTAAATAAATAAATACAGAATATTTTGTATCAGTGAAATCACATCATTATATAAAATATAAAATAAATACATGTTATCTATTTTAAATCTATTAAAAATATTTATATATACAGATATATATAAAAATCGTGTTTTTTTTTAATTGTCTCACCTTGGACGATCCCTACATCTGTGGTGTCTTCGAATAAACCGCTTGTATCCTGAAGTGACATGGTATCGTCGAGGATACGGCGTGCGGGACCATCGATTGTTCGTAATGCGCGTTCGACAAGTTGAAGACGAGCTTCGAGGAGCTCGATATACTGCTTTGGTGGGCCGCGTTTTGTCGGTGGTTGCCCAAACACACAAGGACAGTCGGCCTTTCTGCATCTTTCACAAGGTTGAACACCATCGCATTTTACCTAATAAGAATAATGATAATGGTAATGATAATAATAAAAAAGAAAAGCAAGATATATATAAATATATATAAATATATATACAGCAGGAATCAATTAAAAATATGTTTCTTTTTTATGTTTTTTTTGTATATTAATATTAATATTATTTCTTATAAGTATGTATATATATATATATAATAAGAATAAATGAAAATATATATATATATATAAAATATCAATTCAAATCAACCCTGAGCACAGACCAAGCCCACAACATTCTCTTATTCATGCTCAAAAATTATTATTATTATTATTATTATTACTTTTAAAATAGTAAGAGAAAAAAAAAAGGTACCCCAGGGTTATTGTTATAATTGTTATTGGCATTATTATTATAATTATTATTATTTTGTATGTATGTATGTATTATGTATAGTGTATAGTGTATAGTGTATATTGCGCATATATATATTATACATGTATTCATTCGTCAAAAGCTGTGAACCCTGAGACGGATAGAAACAATAAAGAAAGGAAAAAAAAAAGAAAAGAAAATAACCCGGTCCAAATATATATATATATACATATATACATACAGAGAATTATATAGATTTATAGATATATAAAAGAAAGAAAAGAAAAACCCCCTCTCCCCTTCAAGCAAAGTCAAAGGGTAAAGCTTACTTTGCGTTTTCGACATGCATCGCAAGCTCGTTGAATCTTGATGCGTTTGCTGTTCGCATTCGCTCCGTTCTTGTCTTTTTGGGGTTTGGAACTCTTTTTTGGGCGACCGGTAGACTTATTGGTTGTTTCGGGTACGGATTCAGGGGACTGCTCGTAGAATGGAGTCTCCATGGCAATGAAAGAATTACAAAAGTCGAGATCTCAAGTCAACAATCTGGAATGTAAGTAAAAATATGTATGGGTGTAACAAATATATGTATATGTATGTATGTAGGTGCGGTGCGGTGCGGTGCCTTGCACTGACTTTGCTCCTCGCTCTCTTTTACTGGAGTGGTAAAGACAGTGAGAGAGAGAGAACCGAGCAAACTTGGCAAGGTTATAGAATGAGGAGAAGAGGGGAGAGCGCAGTAGGGTTTTTGGGGAAAGAGAGAAAGCCTGTTTTTTTGCACTGGTCTCTCGTTGCTTTTATTCGCGCGGTATAATCGAATGAAAAGGGAAGCCAACCATGTAACCGTGGTGGTTTATACGTTCTTACTGTAATTGTCTGAGTTATAACCTACACAGGACGCTTTTTTATTTATTTATTTATTTATTTTTTTATTTTATTTTATTTTATTTTATTTTTTATTTTATATATATATATTTAGTTTATTCTTATTGTTTGGCTTTGGTAATATAACTATTGGTATTTGAGCTTGTATATACTCCTTCTGGAGTGAAATATATGCCGTGCTTATTTGTTTTTACTACAAGCTAAAGAAGTACCTTGCTAGCTATAGTGTGTATATATAGTGTGTACACAATCTAGACTTGCATTTTATTTTATTTATTATTTTGGGTGTCCATCGATATTCTTTCCAGCCAAGAGCGACCTACTGCTGCACAGGTTACATATAATTCAATCGCCGACATCTATGAACACTTATCCTGGGTTCTTTTTTTTTTCTCCCCTTTTTTTTCCAATCTGGTGATCCAACTATGCCAAACCTGAATAATACTAAAATGAATAGATGAACAGATAGATATATGCATTACAAATAAGTCAAGGTAGAGAGAGAGAGAGGGAGTGAGAGTGAAAAGTAGGTATATATATATATATAAAAGTAGAAATAGGCAAATCAGCATCAGATCTTTGAGTGCAAGATCAAAGAAAGATATTATAATTAATAATAAAATAGAATAGATGTATATAAAAATATATAAAAGAGATAAACCGGGCTAGTTGTGGAAAATACTACAAAAAAAACACAGCTTTTGAGATGGACCAAGACTGATTGTCATGGGAACTGTATCGAATAACTTCTTAAGCTAGGGTCGGACATGGAACGACCTTTATTTTCTATTTTACGCAATTGGTCTCACCATGTAGCGATCGGTGATTTCTCTTTGGCTTTCATGTTCGCTTGTTCAGTGTATTTTATTTTTATTTTTATTTTTATTTTTGGTCTTAAAAAAGAAAGAAACACTCCCACCCTCTTCACACACATATATTCTAAGCCTTACATAATTAATCTAGTCCATATGCTGGATCACCAATACAATAGTAAATACATATTTATTTATTTATATATTACTGATGTTCAGTTATCCATTCATTTCTGCACTGTGGATTTTTTTGTATATACATATATATTCCTATGGTATTAATATTCATCATCTATACGTACCAATCTATATACCAATAATAACAACAAGGTGTAAAATACAAATATTAAAGGCAAAAGATAGATATATAGATGCATACATACATACATAGATGTATATATATATATATATATATATGTATATAACATAGGAAGAAGAGTATAAAAAAATGACACGTGAGAATATCCGTAAGAGTATCTTTAATAGTCCTCAACTTGTGCTCTATTTATTTATTTATTTAATCATTGATTTGTTACTTCAAGTACTACAATCTACCATCTTTATCTACAGGCTAGTATTTCAGACATTGTATTAAGCATTGGTCCATTTGAATCAAAGTGGGTTGGCCTGTGCGGGAAAATTATATAAATATACATTTATATAAATTAAAGAAATTAATAATAATAAAAATAATAAAAAGGCGAAATATAAAGGGAGAAACAAAAAATAAGTAAAATAAAGAGAAAGAAAGAGAACGAGGGAGAGAGGCGGAGAGTACAAGTGATTTGGCTGTGTATAGTGCGGTAAGACCATCGTACGTTCTATAAACTCTAAATAAGGATGTGGGACGAAAGGTAGGAAGGTGTGTCGAGAAGCAGTTGGTCGGTCAACAGGACTGGCTGCCGATCTTTAAGGCCAACGCAATGGATAATAACCCAAGCCAAAACGAGACATCCTTGGATCGGTCTTTCCCTTTAAGCGTTTTGTGACAATTTTTTTTGAAGTAATAAAAATGTCTGTGGGTCAGCCCCCTTATTACTCAATTTACTCATTCATTTCCTATCTAGACCAAGTCTAGTTCATTGGACCTTTAAGTCCATTGTTAACATCAAGAAAGTCGTGCAAGGTATGGGTAGGATAGGAAAATCTTTTATATATATATTATATTATATATATTTTACTTTATATATTCTTGTGCTCTTGTATTCATTTCGCTTTCTCGTAATGCACGTTGCCTTTTTGTTCATGGGAACCCCTTTTTAAACCCAAATTATAACACAATCATTTTTATATACTTGAGAATCAATCAATCAGTCAATCAGTCAATCAGTCAATAGGTAGCTCTTTTATTTCTATGCTTCAACTTTCCTAGCATTTCTCCCAAATGATTCCCTTGCTGAAACAAGAATAAAAATAGGATTAATATCATCATCATAATGTTATTCTAAAATCATCAAAAGTTAAATATCCAGTCATTTCCTCTATCTCTCTCCACCTTACTTTCCTCCTCCTTTTTCGTTTCACAGCACTTTTTTTTTTACTTTATATTGATCGTTATTTTTCTTTGATTAAACAACAATACGAACGCTAATACTGATCATAACCATAATCATAATCATAATATTAGTATTAAAAGAATAAAATCCTGATTTTCTTTATAAAAATCCACTCAAACTGAGAATGCACAAAATACACATGTAATATATGTAGCCCTTAATCTTCAAACGGCTTTTGTACAATAGAGATAGAGTGAGTGAGTGAGTGAGTGAATATGAGAGTGAGAGTGAAAGTGAGAGAGCTTTATGCGGAATACATGTGCTTATCAAGTCATTTTTAACAGAAACTGAAGGCATTGGCACAAATAAACTAAATGGAGCTTATTTTATATTTATAATGGAGATGTATATATATAATATTTTACACAACATAAAAAAAATGACTATTTAAATCGCTGTAGCGATCAACGCCCAACCAAAATAATACATAATAAATAATTCCAGAGTATATATGTATCTTAGATGTCCTAAGTCTTGTTTTTATCACCTGCCTAAAATACAGTCCTTCACTATCGCGTAAGACCCACAGTAACGATGGCAACGATGGTAACGATGACAACGATGACAACGATGGCAACGATGGTAATGATGGTAACGATGACAACGATGGCAACGATGGTAACGATGACAACGATGACAACGATGGCAACGATGGTAACGATGACAACGATGGCAACGATGGCAACGATGGTAACGATGGCAGCGATGGCAACAAATGGAAAAGGAAAAACTTAAACTTGATCCCAAAACAGGCAATTTTGTTTCAATCACATTTACTGACATCACAGCATTACAAACACTGTAAGAAAAAATACGCAAGTTTTTTAAAAAAACTTACAACTCGTGGTAAAATCCTTACAACTTCTTTAATCTCCTACAAGCTTTACCATGTTTAGGACGCTTTAAGCCTAATTAAGCACATTGATTCTAATGTTGAAATAAGAGTTTGGCCACAGAAGACTCTCGAGGTTATATTAGGAAATCAAAAGCTCACAAGATATATAATTGGTCCGGTAAAACTATTTCTGCTGAATATCACTCTACCATTTTTTTGAAGAAAATAAAACACCTTAATAAGGCTTGCTGTGACGTACAAACACTCGTAAATGAAATCACAATGGAATTCTAGTAGTAAAAAACGACTTAGCAGAATTTATGCTGGCTTTACACTCATACTCAGTTATTGTACTGCGGCTTAGACTTCTTTTCTCAAAAGTAAACACTAAGTGCTTTTTAACTACACTAACATTTTTTTTATGTTCCTTAATCAAGATCATGAAAACAATGATACTTTTAACTATGCTGCATACTAAGTAACATTGCTATAGAAAAATACTGCTACATAGATGTGAAGATCAGTGAAAAGGTATTATCAATGTTAATAGCTTTTATGGTCCATTACTAATCAAACTTCATTTCGATCATAATTAGGCTCACATCATCCAGACCATTAAAGGTATGAATACTCAAAATAAAAGTATTGGTATAGTGTAAAAAGAATCAAATACAAAGCTTTGTATTATTTCATGTTCATTCAATATCAAAGGTATGTTATTTAAAGTAAATTCATTCAGATCACAAATACTAAAGTTCTTTTTTTCTTCTTTTTTTCTTTCTTTATGTATAGGTGTAAATTATTTCAGTTATTGCTATCGTTTTTTACTTCTTTCATGCAATATTTCTCAAGTAGTTAGCAAAATTCCTAAAAGACATTGAAGTACTTAGACGCGTACTAGGGCATCTTTTACCCCGAAATTTTCAACTTAAGAAAATAAAATAAAAAGTTTCGACTATAATTTCAGCAGAATTCTATTTTTCAATAAAGCTTTTTTTTTTAATAAACTTGAGTATATGTAACTTCCTAATAAGGATATAATCCCTGGATGTACAGGAAAAGCATTGTAACACTAATGGTTAAATACTGGATTTCTATTGACCAAAACAAAGTTGTAAGGGCTGTGTTTCAAATTCTGCAATTTCTTACAGTGAAATGCGCTCGACATATTTACATCTACACATACACATGCGTGCATACGTGCATACGTGCATACATATATATCAATACAATAAACAACCAAATAACCAAACACAGTAGTGTCAACTTTTTTTATTCCTTTCTTAAACTACTATAACATTAAATTTATAGTTAGCAATCTACCTTGACATGTTTACAAAATAGATAGAGAGAGAGAGGACCAAAGAGTTTAGTGAAACTATTTTATCATTCCGGCTTTCAACCATTTTATAATAGTATATAATATATAAAAGAGCGCGGATAGTTACCTGTAATACAATATATTTCTATTTATAATGGCTGTATAGTATCTAAGGCTACAATGTAGATGAAATAGAAGTCGTGTGTACAAGTATGTAAAGAAATACAGTAAAACACATTTGTAAGGCGCTTAATTCGAGAAAATAGGGCGTATGTTTGGGACAATTTTTTTTCAAAAGCTTTTTTTTCATTTAAGCAAAAGGTTGAGCATACATTATATAAAATAATGAGTCAATAACTTAAGAATACTTTTCTGTATTGTTTATTTGAAAAGAAGATCCATTCATAACGGTTAGTAACTTTTACAAATACGCCTTACAAATCTTTCATTGCCGCCCAGGGAGAAATATATTAGCTCGGGATTCTAATTGAAGAAAGCATCATCATAAATTAATCAGAATACGAAATGTTGTCCTTCAACCTTTCTTTTCTTTTGCTTGTGTGGCCAGCCTCATATGTATTTCAAATGGCCTCACTTTCTTCAAACAGAATTTGGGGGGAAAGCTCTTGTCACTGAAGAAGTTCCGGAAACTGTCGCTTCTAAAGCATACGTCTATCTCTGACTCAAAGAACTTTCTTTTGCCGCGTCGTTGTACAGAAAGCAATTCAATTCTTTACGAGAACAAGTCCTTAAATCTATCAACAGTAATCAACCCCTGATATTTGGAAAGAAGCTGCAAAAGATTCAACCGTATAAGACGACAGTTTTAAACTTTGTCGGCACTGTTAAATCAAAGATATAAAATGGTACTTTTTTCCCTGTCAAGTATACCGATAAACGTGGATATAGCTTTTTTTCTCCCTTTTACCTATTTATTCGTTTCAAAGAAAATCGATTCAAATTGACGCTTAAGCATTTTGGAGACTAGCGAGATAATCTGAAATTGAAGACTATCCTAAAGGCTCTAAGAACGAGGAAATGTTGTCTAATTTTTATTACAAGCTTTACGATTTCTCCAAGGTTAAATCTAGAGCTAGAGAGAGTTTTTTTAATGGCAGAAAAGCATTCAAGTAAAGTATTAACAATGACTTTTACTAGTATTTCAAAACTAAACGATTAATGTTAGGAAGGTTGTATACTCTGATGGTTATTCAATATCATTTGTGTTTTCAAGAGTCACAAAGAAAAGCAATTCTAATGCCTCCCCCAAAAAAAAGCCGCCGGATTTTCGGAATGAAATCGAAGATGGATGTCAAGTCTGGGCCGTGGACCCTGGGATGACAACAGTATTGACATCTGTAGATCCCTCCGGCCGCCAGAGAAATTTGAGCCAAGACGAGTATTAGCATTTATGTGGATTCAATGACGCTGCATATGTCCGTAAGAAGCACCCTCCATCATCAGAATAATTATAATCATTGTGTTATTGATATAACTCTTCAATACACCCTTGCAGGCAAATTTAGCAATTATTTAATATATTCATTCCATTTTTGCTTTTGTTTTTAAACTACTATTGTAAGAGTCCAGAGAAAAACTAACATCATCCTCGAATTGTGTGTCTTGTACAGTGTGTTTCACTGTAAAGGCTAGAAATGTTAAACAGGCATACCTGAAATTTTTATAACTTTATACTATATTATATATATTTTTTTGGCCAATAGGAAGCAAGTAATAAAGATCCCTGAAAGTGACCCTGTCTTTATAAGGGCCGGGTTGGATTGACGGCAAATCAATAAAGAAAGAAAAGAATGAAATGAAATGAAATAAAGAGCAAAATAGAAAAGAGGGTATAATCAGGTGGTTGACCTAAAGAATAAATAGATTAATACAGTGAATGAGCATACTTAATATAAATAAAAGACACCACAAAAAAAAAACACCCTTAGTAATTATTATTGTTATTATTATTATTTAAAGTGACCTGGTTGGTTGGTTGGGTTGGGTTGGTGGGCCCTATACTCCACAAGAACCCTTTTTTTTTCCTACTATATAAAATAATTGATACTAAATTTAAACCATTGGAAAATAAAGAAAATGTATATATATATATTTTATTTTATTTTTTTATCCGCGGGCCAATTGTGATCTATTGGTTATATAATCTTGGCCTCATTTGATCGCTGAGCTCCATTCCTTTTTTTTTTCTCTCTCTTTTCTCTCTCGCCTTTTTTTTTTATTTTTTTTTTATTTTCCCTTGATTTTTGGCCTTAGTTTCCCTGCAGTCTCGAGCTTTCCCTTTTTTCCCTTTAACCCTTTTATTTTACATTATTTTATATTATAATAATAACAATAATAATAATAATTTTTTTCCCTCCTTTTTTTCCCTATTATTCTTATTTATTATTTCTACTACTAGTATTAGTCTTACTATTACTATTTCAAACCTATGAGCTCCATGCCAACAGACGACCTGACACTTTCGGTCATTGATGCTTCGGGTCGTCAGATTAGTCTCCTTAACAATGATGCGCCCAACCCTGTACGAGTCAGTCTCCCATTGCTGGCAGGCACAGCAACCTCAGACCAAGACATACCAATGTCGCCTTCATCCCGGATGCCCTCCTCACCAAACTCGTACTCTTCAGACGAAGCACCGGGCAGCAATGGATATGACACAAACGGCACTCCCTCTGACCAACAATCAAAGCGAAAATACCACTGTTCAGAACCTGGGTGTACCAAGAGCTTCACCACGAGGTAATATATATATAAATAAAAATATAAAAATTATCAAATAATTCTTAATACTCAATACACCTCTTCTATTCTCTCATATTCTTTATTTCTACAGTGGACACCTGGCTCGGCACAACAGGATCCACACCGGTGAAAAAAACTTTCCATGCTTGTTTCCCGGTTGCCAATCCCGCTTCTCACGCCAGGACAACATGATGCAGCACTATCGAACACACATGTCACCAAAGTCGAGAAGAACTCACAAGAAGTCTGCAGCAGAAGAGGCCCGGCCACGACCCCGTCTCCATGCTCACCACCGGATCCGCTCTGACCCTGTACAGGTCGAGCCACCTCTCACAATCGACCAGCATCTGAGCAACTATCACCGCTCGCTCCGAACACCCGCACCTGCCGAACGATTCTCACCTGTTCGATGTAACCAGTTTCCAAAACCTCTCTTCAATCCTGTAATCCCAAAAAAGACCTCCTCTCCTAGACCTCACACACCTCATACGCCTCATACACCTCACACACCTCACACGCCTCAAGCCACTCGACCCTCTCCACCAGTCTCACCTTCACTCCCATCAATTCAACACATCATCGACACCCCCTCTCCCCCGTCTCTTCCCGCCCCATCTCCAGTATTTCCCACTCCTTCCTCAGGCCTCTTTTATCAGCACAGACCCTTAACCTTTCCCCATCTTAAAGACGCCACGCCGGCCACATTCTCTCTCCTCCACCCAACATTGAGTGTATCCACAGGCATGAAAACAGACAAGACAACAAACAAATCAACTCCACAAGATCCTCCTGAGGATCATATCTCGGACGCAGATCAAGATACAGACACAGCTGGATCTTCATCTGGTAGTCTCCTTCAACTAGCCCACATCGTAAGCACATTTGGGTAGAGAAATGTACACACACACACATTTCTTGTTTAACAAACAAACAAAATGCAAACAAATACAAATACACCCACACCCATACAAACAAACAAACAAACGAATGAACAACTGAACAAATGAGCCAACCAATGAATGAATGAATTAATCTTTTCAATCACTTTCTCCCTTTCTCTTTAATGATTTATATATCTACCCATCTATCTATCACTCTATCTATTTTGTACTATATCGTCTCTCTCTTTCTTCCTTATTTTTCTTTTCTTTATTCATTCGTTCTTTCCTTTTGTTTTTTGCTTGCAGTCGATGTTACTCTGAATACATGCTTCTTCATCTCCACTGTCTTTATATATATATATATATATAATAAAACCACACTGAAAACGCATTTCAATATATATATATATATATTTATATATATATATTTAAGCTACTTGTTCGATATAGTATCATAACTAGGTGGAAGATCACTCAAAGATTGATCAAGTCCAGGATTTGGATTCAGAGAAGGATGTTCATAAGGAACTGGCATTGGAGGAGGGGGATAGACTCTTTGATTGACCGGTGATATCGTACATTGTGGCTGTATTTGCGGAGTTGGCATATATGTAGAAGAAGGAAAAGGAGCAGGAGCAGGAGGAGAAGGAGGAGGATAGACTATTTGATTACCACCACTTGTGGACCCTTCCTGAACTGGCATAGGTGGCGGAGGATAATTTGTATGTCCACTTGCGCCACCTGAAGGCCCTTCATAAGCTGGCAAGGGCTCATAATGTTGTGGGGTTTGGTTTGTTTCTAATGTTTCAATTTTTTTTAATAACTGGTTCATTTCATCTTCTTTTCTTCTTTTGTTCAATTAATATACACTTCATTTATTACCTCCTATACGCTCTAAAAGACTTCGATAAATCGTTGTGAATTCAATGGAACCACCCTCACGGAATGTCAAAGAAAGTTTGCCATTTTTTGATAGTCCACCACCAGGTACCTTTTTGTGTATATATTCATACAAAAAAGTTAATAATGATTATAATAACCTTTATTGTTCTTCCATGTACAACCCAAATACTATCCGTAGTTTTACCGGTAACAGTATCCCCGAAATATAGTTGGCGCCAAACCAAGGTTGTTCCAATTTCCAATTTTTCCACATTAAGACTGGTACGTTGAGGGTCTGAAATGTCTGAGAAGGTGAAGATGCTGCAAACACAATCTATAGGTTATCCATCTCTGTATTAGATTCACAAATATCCCAAGTACATATGAACACACTTACTCTTTGATTGGTCAAGGTAACCGTACCATCCGCTTCCCAGTAACCACTATACACACACACACATATATATATATATATATTAGGTCATATTTTAGTCTTCTTCGTCTTCTTCTTCAAATAAGACCCTATATTTTAATATCTCATCAAATCTTACCCAGCATTCCCCGGATAGCCACTAGATTTTTTATATAAATATATATATTATTTGAGTAAAATAGACAACCAAAAAAAAACAATTAAACTCACTTCTCATTGCAATCAAGCACCATTTTGACTGCATTCTGGGTTGTAAAGACCTTTTCACCAGGTAAAAGAACAGGAGTTTGCCCATTAGGTCCGAGCATAGCCCAATTTAAGCTCATGATGTGTATAGTAAAGATGAGTAAATAAAATAAAACAAAAGAGAGGGAGAGAGGAAAAGAGACGGACTTGGCAGAATCACCTTTAGGTCATGCAGCCTGTCATTTGTGAAAAACCGACATTCCTAGTCACAAACACACGTACATGTGTGCGTATATTATTTCCAAGAAAAAAATTATTTGCACACGTTTTTTTTTAAAATAATAATTAATTAATTAGGGGGTTTCATAAATTAGTATTTTATTTTATTTTTTCTGAAATTAAATAATGAACATTAACAAAAACAAAAATGTCACTGTTTTCCTTTCAAAAGTGAGGGAACCTACTACTGACAATAGTAGACTAGTTTTGCCCTTTCAAAGTAACACCGCATATATACTGTAATGAGACTCTCCTAGCGAAACGAAAAAGTTAAAAAGTAGAATTAGAATTAAGGCAGTTTCATGATCTCTCATGATGAAGATATAAGTGGAGGTATAGATCGTTGAATTTAATTCATTGGCCAACTAAAGTCAGTATAAATATCAAGTGATTGAGTTCCCCTTTAGAATTTAAAAAAATTCTAATTTCGTATATATTTATTTTATGACCAAAAATTGTCCTACAGCCTTTAAATTTCAATTTAACAAGCCTCTCTTAACCAATAATTTACTAAATTTAACAGTAATAATAATAACAGCTTCAACTGCCTGAATTTGCAGATGTAGCAAAACCACCCAAGAATCATTTCTTTTTAAAAAAATGTCTCCAATAAGCAGGCGTCTGGATTTTTTGTGAGTTTGAAAAGAAAAAGAGATTAGGCCAAGTCTATGCTTGTAAGTCATCGTTTTCAAATGTGATTCTTTAATGCGCAAAAATATAATAAAGTTCTTAGTAAGACAATTGCTCAGCTAAAAAGCCAAATGGAAGTTAAGGATTTGAAGAGCTAAATAGATTCCAAGCTCGGTGTTATTTAGGTTGATATATACTTATATTATTATCATTATTATGTAATAGCAGTAAATCATGTTTCTTTATTTGAAACGAAGTTCAGGTGGACAATCGGGCTGCGCAAAAGGATGCGTTTGCTTAAACTCAGGTAATGTCATGAGAGTGTTAGAGATACGAGTAATCAACGGATATGGCTTCATGTCAAGGTTGTTGCGATGAGCATTCTGGACCATTGGTACCAAGAAAAAGTCGGCCATTGTGATGTGCTCTCCTACAGTGTAAGTTCCTGAAAGATTCTCCAACTCCTTCTCTAAGCCTACAAAAAAGCAACCCAATCAATAATGGATACTACTTTAATGCGTGTGTGTTTATGAATTATTTACCTTTGAACCCTCTTGCGATAAACTCTCTGGCCCACTCTTCTTGCTTCTCCTTTTCATCACTCACGTATCTCAGAACGCTCAAGTTTTGAAGAGGATGAATATCACAGGCAATCATTTGACACACTGCTCGGACCTATAATTTACGTCACGCTCACATAAGCATTCTGTATATATATCGCTATTCTGATTACGTACCCTAGCGCGATGAACAGGCCCTGAAGGAAGTGTGGGTCGTTCAGGGTAGGTTTCCTCGAGATATTCCATTATAGCCATACTCTGTAAAAGAATCTTTCCCTCTTTGGTTACAAAAGTAGGGATCTTTCCGGTTGGATTGATATCCAAATACTTCTTTTCTTTCTAGATACGCCCACTTTTGTGAATAAGACCTGTATATTGGCGTACATAGCATTACTTACGTTCTCATTTATGAGCAAGTTGACATACTCTGTATTGTACTCAATACCCTTCCAGGCCAACGCCAATCTTACGCGCCACGAAGCACTAGATCTGAAATAACTATAGAGAGTGGGGAGAGTTTCTTCCTATCCATTAATACACACATATAGAGTGTTAATAATAAAGCTCTGATTATATTTGTGTATATGTATTTTTAAATAAGCTTACACTTGTATCAGACATAAGAGTAGAAAAAAAAGGGTGATTAAAGAACAATCTCAAGAGAGCAAATCTCAAAAGGGCACAATATGAAGGTTTTGTCCTATTCTCACGCTGAACGTCACTAATGGTCATAGTCACACACAAATGATTAAACCTGGACTGATTTATTCGGGAAACGTTACGGACATGCTGATGAGACCAAATTTGAATAATCAGGGGTGAGGTCACTGACAATTACTTTCTTTTTTGGGGGGTCATACTTTATTATTTGCTAAATGCTTCAAAAAAAACTTTAATCCTACGGGGCCGGCATTCTCTGTAGGGTATGTTGCCTTGAAATAACATGAAGAATATATTCTTCTTCAAAAGCTTGGACTACAGACCGAAGAAAGAATAAATCCTTTAACATTGGTTGAAATAAAATATTCAAAAAACTAGTAAGAGGTAGACTTTGTGGAACTTTACTTCCAAAACAACATAATTGCCATCAACAAGTAGTTGGTAAAAAATTATAAATAAATCTTATTTCAATTTCATTTCTGTAAAGCTATGACTTTTAAAGATATTTGAAACTATTGAAAATATTCTAAGAGTATCCGCAGTGGGAATTTTGTATTCAAATTAGTATTTTCTTTGCGCTTTTTATATATTGGGAAATGTAGTACTTCTATATCAGCGTCTTTTGTTTTAAAGAAAAACCCCCCTCCACCTGATGAGCCTTTACTGAAGAAATGATTTGGTTAAATTAACTGACTTACTACTATTATATCTGGTTAACTAGTCTTATTTTTCAAATAAATAACGAGGTAGGCCGCTTGTCTCGATTGGGACAGTTTAAGAACCAATAACCATACTATTCTAATAAAGAAAAACCTTGTTAGTCTAAGTTTATTTGAATATTTTATTCTTATAAATATTTGATACTAAAGCAAAAACAAACATAATCCATACAAAAATTGAATTGTTGCTTAGTTTCTTTTACTTCGTCTCATATGCTGTATACTCATCTTCTAACATTTATGATAGTACTTCTTTCTAAAGTTTATTATATAGTCTTTATACTGTTATCAATTCAAGCACTCAATGCCCATTCACTCTACCTGTTTGTTGAACTTTATGAAAGGCTTTCAAATTTCTATAGAAGTCTTGATAACCAGAGGTTCTCTTGTGTAAATCCAATTGCTATATGATGTGCAATTATATCCCTAACTTTACCTACTTCTCTACTGTTTATTTCAATTAGGCACACAATTACCATTGTATATATTATATACATAATTATATGTATAATGATGACAAGAATATTTCTGATATCATTGAATTATTTAAAATCTCTGGTGTCTTTGAAGTCTTTAAAGCACCTAGAGCCCTTGGAGTTATTAGGGTCCTTAAAGCCATTAGGGCCCTTATAACCTTTATACCCTTAATAATCCTTAAAGCACATACAATATTCAAGTCTCTAAAGACCCTTAAGTTTTCAAAGTTTTCAATGCTGCTAGATTCTTTTAATTATCTGATGTTTTTGATATAGTCAAAGCTTTATTTACTAGAAAAGTAAAATTTTCATCGATTTTTTTAAATTTAAATAACAATTTCAAACCTTTGGTCAAATTTTTCTTAAAAAAAGATTGTGCGGTGTTTTAACAAAATAAAAAAAAATCGGTAAATTAAGAGTGGAAGTACTATTTTCTTTCTGCTTTGTACATCGTTTCCTACAGGGCCTCGCATCTCAAAGCTTTGATGTCGACTTGGCCTACATGGGAACGTAGAGTAAAATCGCAATGAATCATGATACTCCGGTTGCATAGAGAATATTGCAACTAGGCCACTATTTAAGATCTTGCACATTTCACCATCCCAATCACTTTGAAATCATTTAAATAAATGTTAAGAAAATTTCATCATAATTCTTGTTTACTATTTTCGCCCATATCTACATGCTTTCTTTTTATATATATTCTGCGTTAAATAGTACATGTGAAAGGTCATTACTACTTAACATATTGTAAAATAAAGCAACAATAATACCAAATAAATAAATATTAAATTTTCATTCACTTGGAAAACTGAACATATTTTTGCTCTTATATATATATATATATCAAACACCATCGGAAGGTGATATATGTACTGTTTTTCACTATAATAAACAAATGAATAGAGAAATAAAGGTTATTGTCACAATGATTTATGACGCGACTTGGATCACATTCAGACGCGTACTACGTCTTGGTTTTCCTAATCACGCTCAACTCAAAGAACGTAAAACAAGAATTCCAAAAAAAAAAATTCCAAAATTTGGTGGTGAAAATAGATATTAAAAGGGACCGCGTTCTCAATGGGTCAAAATAAATCCAATTAAAGCCATACTGTGTTTGTTCTTCTCACTCCATCATCCATGTCTGTCCTACCTGATCAGATCATCACTAAGCAGGGACCTTTAGCTCGTGTTTGGTTAGCTTCCCATTGGGAAAGAAAGCTATCAAAGTCTCAATTCTTACAGACCAATCTCGAAAAGACGATTGGTAAGAACCTCTATTGCCATCGCACCAAAATAAAAAACAAAAACAAACAAACAAACAAACAGAAAAACCCTGATAAATAAGATTTACTTATTAACCATCTCTCTTACCAGATGCCATCAGCATCACTCAGCAACAGGAACCTTATGCCTTGCGTGTTTCGGGACAGCTCTTGTTGGGTGTTGTACGCATCTATTCTCGCAAGACTCGTTATCTCTTGGAAGATTGTAATGAAGCTCTTGTGAAGATCAAGCTGGTGAGTTCTGTTGCTAAACAATTAATCCTGGATACAAACTCTTATACACTATAAATTTCTTGGTAACAGGCTTTCAAAAAGGGCAATGTCAACATGCCCGACATTAACCAATCGGTTGCTAACCTCGGAAGCATTACATTGCCTGAACGACTCACAGAATTTGACATTCTTCTTCCCAGTATCTCTTTCAACGCCTTGTAAGCTTTGATTTGCCTTGTTTGAGTGTTTGTTGCATTTCATAGACCAAAAAAATATTATATACAGATATACCAATCCTGTCGATTCCAGAGATGCTGTACTTGATAATCTTGAAGGATTATCCTTCTCTCAAGACATCACTCTTACTGATGTTCAGGACGGTTTAATGAGTGGAAGCTGGGGATTCGATATGATTGAACAGAGACGCCGTGACATGCTGACCGACACCGAACGCCCATTCGATTTCTCGAACAACACATTCTTTGATATTGAGGGCGGTCGTCGTGATGCTGTGCAGACTGGCGAGTTTAGCGACTTTTTCGGAATGCAGGACATTGAAGAGCCCATGAACAAGATGGGTCTCGAAGACAATGTCCAACCTGTATTGGACAACAATGATTCCGTGGACTTTGACTTTGATCTTGGTGATGATGAGATGAATACCAGACCTCAGACCAACAACGAGTTCGCTTTTCCTGATGATCAAAACGATGCACTCAACCGCCAGCGTGAGACTAGCGAGATGACTGATGCTCCTTTCCTGGAAACCTTGACTCAAACAGGTATGCTACCAAGTTTGCAATGTAATTGAGCGATATTAATTGTAAATATATTCGTACTGTGATTTTCATCATAGACGTGCCTGCTATTCAAGAGCCTGCGCGTCGTAGACGCCGCCTTGTTGTTGACAAGGTGACAGAGATTCCTCACGATGAACTCAAACAGTACATGCAGGATACTTCCACAATCATTGACAAGGTAAATACAATACAAGACTAATGCAATTGTTTACGAAAAGAAGAAGAGAAAGAAAGAAATATCTAAAATCATCCTTTTTTTTTATGAAATAGTCCGCCGATGAGCAACAGTACAAAGAATTGAAGTCTATTGAAAAGGTGGACCTTATGCGTCCATCTGCCTTGACTTCTGTTTCTGGCCTTGATAACCTGTTTGCCTCTTTGTCTCGTAAGCGCAGAGCTTCTCAGATGATTGTAGAGAACCAGGATGTCCATCAAGACAATGTCATGCAAGACGACACCGGTTTTGACAACTATGATTTTGATGCTCCTGATATGGATGATATTTATGTAAGTTGACAGCAATATATATAATATCCTTGAAAATAACTTTCCAAAAAATAACAAATAATAAAATATAAGAATTCTAATATTCATAATCTCAAACCTATTTTATTTGTCTACAGGAATCTCGTCCTCCTCAGGACTTGGCTTTTGAGGGCAGTCAGGATAGCTATCGCCCTAACAGTCAGTCTGCTATTAGCACACACGCTCAGATGACATTGGAGAAGATTGAGAAAATCACTGTGGGTAATCGCTCGGTAGTCTTTAGAGAGTTGGCACCTACAACCAAGGCAGATGCTGCTCGCATGTTTTATGATATTCTCCTTTTGTCCACAAAGGATAAGATCCAAGTCAAACAGACTAATGCCTTTGGAGACATCCAAATCCGCCCTCATGCTGCTGCCTTTTGAATTGAATAGAGACACTCTGTGTTCATTTTCTTTCCATCTCTCCATCTCTACCTTTCTATCTTTTTCTATCTCTCTATTTCTCTTTCTTTCTCTAATCTTAGCATGTACAGACTTCATTGTGTTATTCCCTTTCATTTTATTTTTATTTTTATTGGTAAAAGCAAAATCATCAAAAACGAGTATTTATATTTGTAAAAGATTTTGTTTAAAATGGAGGAAACCTAAGCATGTTTTTGGATATCGGATACTAGCTTATTAAAAATTCCAGTTGCTGACAGAGTACCTTCTTCAGAATACTTGGCTGCCTTTGTTGTATTATCTCCTGATAAGAGATACATATAATCGGTCAAGCTATTTTTTGTTCCATGAGTCACAATGTCGGCTATTTTTGCAGAGTGTATATCGTATGGGGGGATCTCAACTGAACTTCCTACCGAATCCTCTATATTTCTGACTAGTTTATTGGGGAAGCAGCGTGCACGACGACCTGTAATCACTTTAGTGATCTTTGTGGGTTCTTGAGAGTGTAGCATAACATCTTTATGAGCAAAAGGAGTAGGCGACTCCTTGGAAAGCATAAAAAGTGTTCCGATCACAGCGCCATCTGCGCCCCATTTCAACAGTGCATCGGCAACGGTGGGACCATCACTGAGTCCACCTGCAGCTAGGATAGGTATTTTGCTGGTAAGAGTATTGTGTATAGCTTGAACAAGATCCCGGGTAGACATTTCTTTGCCTTGATCAGAAAGGAAAGAGCCACGATGCCCACCTGCTTCTAACCCTTGAGCTACGATAGCATCAGCTTTGGGTTGTGCCTCTGGAGAATCTTCTCCTGCCAGAATGAGTGCTTCTTGCACAGTTGTAGCCGTTCCAATAATGTATATTCCTGCATCTTTGAAGGCTTTGAACAAATGATCAGGGAGGTATCCAAAGGTAAAAGAGACTACTTGAACGCCTTCTTCAATAATAACAGTTGCCTGACTATCAAGTGGAGGGGACCTCATGGCAAATTGTAGTGGTTGTGAAATACCAAGCTCATGACGAATGTTGTCAAGGAATGTGTCAGTTGGATATATTTTTGCCAGTTCTTCGCGAGTAGGCGGGGGAGTTTGTCTACAAAAGATATTGACTGCAAATGGCAGGGAGGTTTTTGCACGAGTATCACGAATAATCTCGCGCATTGCCTCGGGTTGGGTTGTAGCAAGACCCAAGGATCCTAGTCCACCTGCATTGCTAATTGCCGCAGTAAGATCAGAGGCTGCATGACCTGCGCAAGGGGCTTGAATTATAGGGTATTTTAGTTTGAGTGCACGAGTAAACGCAGTAGAGGCCCATGTTAATCTCGACATTACAGTATATATATATATATGATTGAATACTATATATGCTGTTCGCCAGCGTACGAGGGAATCATCGAGGGAATTGTATCGAGGAGATTGCATTACGTCATATAAAATCCCGACTATTATTCAGCATCTGTTTCTTAATTTTTTACTAAAATACTTTGTCGGTCTTTGTTTTTTTTGCTAATGATCTGCTTTATATTGGCTATGGAAAATAAGCCTTATAAGTATCGTCGTTTAGTACATCCTTTTTTGTAATCAGAGTCCTTATTTTAGAAACTTTGCTTACCCGGAGTTTAATAATTTACTATATAAAGTACTTTCTTTCAATTCCCTCAATGCAATTCTCTCGAAGATTCCCTCGTATGCTGGCGAACAGCATTAGTCTGTCCACATCAAATATTATACAACCATGTTATTCAGAAAAGTTCTCTTTTCATTACTGACAATTATTTACGAATGATGACCCTAATAATACAGCTTATCTTGGAACTTTTTTTTTTTAGCTTTTAGTCTGTCTTTACCAACTGTTCATAAATGCAAGACGAATCCCTATCTTGATCAGCATTTGGTAAACTCTCGATAATACGATTCTAAATACAAAAACAAATATAGTCAGAAACATAAATCATGGTTTCCAGGCATACTTGCATGTGTTGTAACTTGGCTGTAAAATTAGGAACTTCCACTGACTCATGTTGAATTCATGTTGAATTCATTTGTATTCACTGCTCAAGTTCAATTCAAGCGTAACGAAACTTATATTATAGTCTAATAAATAAATAGATAGATAGATAGATAAATAAGAAAGACACCAGTGGTCAATTACTTGTTATCAATAAAAAATAATTTCTCTTACTATTAACTAATATACCAAACGTTTTACACTCTTTAGTTGTTTCGGAAACTTTTATTCTAAGATGGAACTGTCTTTTACACAGTTCCCAAAATCTGCATTATCAGTCATAAGACCGAAGCTCTTGTTGTGCTACCACAATTTCTTTGTTAAAACGAGTATTTCAGAATGATTCTATGCTATTTATCATTTTCTGGGCTAAGGTATACAAATTAAATGTCAAAATGGGGAGTGGGTCTAGCAAGAGTCTCCTCCTACTTAGACATTAGCTTTCTTTCACTGGTATTAGCTTCAGCGCCATCATACAAGATGGTGATAGAATCGTGTCTAGGAACGCAATAGATTTGAAGTATCTCATTTGTGGCAAATGCGGTGATGTACCTACACTTATAAAATAACAAAATATGGACTCTTTATTCCTTCACTTTTTGATATATCATACCAGTAAATTGAAAGAAAGTCATCCATTAAAAACATGTTCTAAAGCAAACAAGAAACATGCTTAACAATGTAATCAATTTTTGATGAAGGGTATTATACTTAACACCACTTCTACGTGCCAAATTTTTCTTTGTTATCTATACATAGTATATAAAGTCAAAAATAAGTATAGAAAATAGAAAAAATGAGATTTCCTACATGGTTGATAGCATATTGTATATGCAAAAAGCATTACTTGTAGTTAGCTGTACTGAAGAAGAAGATTTTTTTTGTTCATTGATTGTCTAAAAAAAAAAGGGTGGTGTCTATACCACAAACTGGATCTATTATAAATAAAACGAAGGTGAGGATTTGCTTTTACTACATGATTGGATGAACCATAAATTTAAACTTGCCTTGTTTTTTTTTTAAAAAAAAGTTATTGGTCCAATTGAAGAAGGAACGTATTGTTAAAAATCAGGTACCGTCAAGTCCTAATTGATAACAACCTGTAAAGATGATGTTGACAAAATACCTCAATTGGATTTGCAAAAGGCGGCAAAAACATTTAACGGTAAATGAATAAAACTCCACGTCCGTTGAAAATCGGAGATTCATATTATTTCAGAAAAGGAAGGAGGTGAAAAAAGAAGACATTCAAAAACCACTCTCTGGGAAGATCCCTGGGAAATCTTTCCAAGAACCCCCTGAGGCACCTCTAATTTTTTTCTATAGTGTATATTTTAGCTTTAGTGCTTTATATTGATGAAGGGAGGTCTTAATCGTGAAGCAATATTATTGGTTAATGAAGATTTACAAATCGTACGTACATTTATTATTGAATACCCCTAATAATAAATAAATAAATAAATAAAATGGCTTCATGAGACCAAGATACAAAAGAAAAAGCAGTGGAATTTTGACTTATTTATATGTATATTTTATTTTTATTTTTTGAAAAAGAAAACTAGGGTTCAGGAACTATACTAATGAGAGACAATGAAGATATACACACATGCCACGATGAAGAAGGTCTTGGGAAAGAAAGTTAACCTTTTCTTCTTCTTTTTTGTTTAGAAACAGGATAATAATGCAGGAAATACAGGTATGACAGGGTTGTACATGAGAAGAGAAGAAAGGAAAATAAAATAAAATAAAATATAAAGAAAAGTAGAGAAGAGATACAGGGTGATATTGATGATGATGATTATGTTGTTATTGTTGTTGTTGTTGTTGTTGTTGTTATTGTTGTTATTGTTCTTAGGCTTCAAAAGTGGTATCATCGCTTTGATCGTCCTCTTCGTGCTTTACACGTTCTTGGGTTCGCTTGACTTCAGCTGGCCAATTGACGCTAAACAAGAAGATGCCTTCGCCAATAGAAGCAATAAAGAGCGCAATTGAAAGGCCTGCCCATAGACCAGATAAGTTCCAGCCGGCCTTGAATGTCAAAAAGAGTCCAATAGGAAGGGCAACGATATAGTATGCAAATATATTGATCCATGCTGCAATTTTCTGTCGTCCCAGACCACGGATGGCACCACCACACACGCCTGCCAGTCCATCGGCGATCTGGAATAGGGCGCACATTGGAATGATGCTGGCCACACGGTTCACAACCTCGTCTTCAGATGTAAAGAGATATCCAAACCATGAACGAGTTGCCATCAAGATTGCTGAGTTTAGAGACCCAAAAATTACAGCATAAATCATGGCAACTATTGTAGCACAACGAGCCTTCTTGGCCTTTGCCTCGCCAAGTGAGTTACCAACGCGGTTAGACGCAGCAATGGCAATACCAAACGGAATTGTGTATGTGGCTGATATAGTCGTCAATAAAATTGACTGCGCAGCAAGGTCAACCGTACTAAGGTAAGAAGCTATACAACATGTGGGATGTGTTAATTTATTTATTTATTTATTTATTTATTTATTTATTTATTTATATATGAAGCTTACCAGCAAGAGCACAGAGCTCAAAACTCCACCACTCGGTACAGACCATCAGAATTCCAGGGATAGCCAACTTGAGGAAGGACCACCAACCCTCGAGGCTTTCTCGGGACCATCCTCCCCATGCCTCTGATCCAGCCACAAACCGGATGTAGAGCAGCAACAGACCCAACATAATCCAATAGCTCAGACTAGTTGCGAGCGGTGCGCCAATAAAACCAAGGCCGAGAGGATAGACCATCATGTAATTCAATCCAAGATTGATTGGGGATGCTACCATAAGCACATAGGTAGATGCCCTCATAATTCCCTGTGCCTGCAGGTATTTCTTTGTTGCTTCGAATGTGATGTATGCTGGTGCGCCTATGAGAAGGTATCTCAAGAATTGGCCTATTTTGTGTTGTTTTGTGCATAGGAATAATGATGGTTATTAGTATTAGTATTGATATATATATATATTTCTCAGTCTCTCCCTTCTTCTTCTTTTTTTTTTACCTGCGCGAAAAGCAATGTCAGGCTCTTGATTTAAAGACAGAAGAATGCCTGTTGCATTCCACCAGATTATTCCAATAGGAATAAACATGATTGCCAGAATCATCAATGCTCTCTGGAGATGTATTCCCAAGAGTGTCTTGTCATGGGCACCGGTCCATGCTTGGGAGCACAGTGTATCGAGAGCTGTGGTTGTTCCAAAAGCGATGCTCCATGCACTCACACTTGCAAACATACTTCCAAGAGCTGCGGCACCTAACTCAGTCGGTCCCTGGTACACATATACACACAGACACACATACGCGTAAAGAGATTAGATTTGTACTCCCATATAGAAAACAATAAAGAAAACATAAAACGAGTCCATTGAACTTACGAGATGTCCCAGAGTAAAGATACTGGCCATTTGGAATGAATTTTGGAGAAGGTATGTACCAATGATAGGTAGACTGTTTACTATTAACCAGGTGAACTCCTTTCGCCAAGTGGTCTCTTCATGGTCGACTGTCTTTGGTGACAGTAGAGGCGTCTCCTCGGTAAGTCTGGTAGAGATTGAAGACGTTATTGATACTGTGTCAGACTGTCTTGGACTAGGCATGTCAAGGAGGGAAAGAGGAGGAAAGAAATAAGGAGAACAGACGAAGGATTGAAAATTTATGGCTCCTACAACTAAAAAAAAAAAAAAAAAGTGAGGTGGGTGACACTGACGCCTATCATGGACTCCGAGAACTGGAGGTTAAATGATCTGAGCCTATTCTTTTTGCGGAGTCCTTAAGTGTAAGAAGAAGATATATATATACATATATATATAAAGTTCCCCTTTTGAAGATTACATTATTTTTATGATATAAAATGATCTTTGCAAGTATTAAAGGTTTGTGTTCTTTGTATGAAAGATTGGTTTATAGATTGGAAGCAAAGAAATGTAAAGGATTTAACAAAGTACATCTATATTTTTCTGTCAGATCCAATTGACCATTATTTATTACAAAGCCTTTAAAGGCTGTACAACCTGTAGAGAATAAAAAGAAAACGAGCATTAATGTGGTCCTTGTAGGGATAGTACCCAGGTTGAGATGGGCAATACGGTTTCAAGACTTGATTTGGATACAGTAGTCCTCATGTCTGCTAAAGAACCAATGACGTCAAGGGATTGTCTTTTTTTAAAATAAAATAAATAAATTATCATGCTAGCTATGTTTGTCAGAATTAAATTTCTGGTAGTAGTGATAAAAACATAGCAAAGTAAGATATTAAAATTTAATAGGCTTGATCCAGAACTGCACTGGTCTGAAAAGATATAATATATAGCTGCCTTCTTGGTGTGGTATAAATGAAAAGATTCTCAGGCTTGTTTATAGTCTCGAATATTTTTTTATGTATATATTTAATCAATATATAAAGGCAAGTCACTAAATTAAGATGTGATTTTATAGGAGACTGAATTGTCTGTGGATATAAATTCTGAAATACCACACAGACCACTTGAGGTTGCTCCAAATATATATATATATATATATATGTATAAAAGATCAACAGAGATAGGGTTCAACTGTGGTGAGACCAGAAAGAAAGTGATCTTCGTCAGTAAGATTATTCAAATAAAGCCTGTTTAGCTAGAATAAATCAAGCAACTTTCCGTATTCGTTACTACAAGCAATATTTACAATTCATTTACAGTTTTACCGATACCTGTAAGAAGTGAAAAGAGATCAAAATGGAAATCGATCTTCTTGTTCTTATACATTGGAAATAGCGCTGGAATATGAGTAAGAGTGTAAATTGCCTTCTCCGAACAAAGCTGCCATTATTTCATATATTTATTTATAATTTCACAAGTAATACAAAGTAGAAATCCTCCTCTATCCCTCCCACTGCCACTGCCACTGCCACTGCCACTGCCACTGCCACTCCTACTCCTACTCCTACTCCTACGCTCTTACTCCTACGCTCTTACTCCTACTTCTCATATCATCTCATATCATCCTTCTTATTGACAATACCAAATAAAAGGTCTTTATAGTCCAAACCAATAAACATGTGTCTCTTTTAAAGTAATCAACATAAGGTTCATTTAAATTGTACTTTGAGATATACTTCATGACTTTATTTGTTTCTTTTTATGACTGTTTATTGGATAACAAATATCATTCTATACATCATTTACAAAACACATGCATCTATATTATATAAGCACGCCAAACACAAAAATATATGGATAGATAAAAAAAGATTAGTATTAAAGTAATGATAATATGGTTTATCTACACACCTGATCTATCAAACAAATAGCCAAATAGTCAAGTATCTACCCAACTGCATGGTGAACAGCGATATCGACAGCGACACCAACAGCGACATCGACATGTTGTTTTATGTGTTACGATCACGAAATATGGCACGTGCTACAGCGGAAACCCGCCAAATTATAGTTTTTCTTTTCCTCTCAACCTAGTTTCTGGATTTGTTTAAATACCTGGTCTGGTTTACTTTCACTCGTGTATATATATATGTGTGTGTGTGTTTGTGTATGTATATGGGTATGGGTGCTCTTGCGTTTCTACTAGGTATAGAATGAATACGAAAGTCAAGACAGAAACAGAAATACCTGCTGCTTTATTTTAATCATCAATTATGTTTAATAATTTATTTATTTATTCATACATACATACATATATACATACATACATGGATAGGATGTATGAACTGATGTAGGAGCCTCAAGTTTGAATATAATCCCTGAGTTACAGCGCACAGTGTACACCCTACACCTTGTACCCTACAGCGCACAGCGTACAGCGTACAGCGTACAAAGGAGTAGGAAATAAAAGGGAAACAAGAATTAGTGAAACAATTGATTAGTTTGATATTAAGATGGCGTTCATTATATTTATATTTATATTAACTAAGACTTTGTAGAGCCTGGTGTTAATATTATAGTCAAATTCTCATCAGTAATCACAAAAATAAAAATAAAAATAAAAATAAAAATAAAAAACCCCAACATACAAGATTTTAACCTATAAAAAATAATTGGGTAAATTCATTTTTTGTTAGAGATCAGTGCAACCTTAAACCCGCCACCGTGCATTTAGTTCTTCCTTCACCCACCCTACCCAACTCGTTTCAGCAACTACAGTCAAAGAAAGTATCAAAGTCCCAAGTCATTGTGCTCCAAACTCACATACACTGCAAATAGTTTAACTCACAAAGTAATAGTAAATCTTTGACAGTATAGAGTATAATTCACTGAAAATTTCAAGCAGTTACATAACATAACAGAAACGCTAAGCCGAAATTTTGCTTCATTGGCATAAGCTCAATCAAATTAATTAGTGAACCTTCTCAAATCTTTAATGAATTTATACAACAATGTTTTTAAGCTTTTATGCCCTGAACTTTATTGAAAAGTTCAATCGTCTTCTTACAGTAGATGGAGATACGATCATGTCATCAGAACATGTATTTTAATATCTCAGACGTTCTTATAAAAGTCTGATCTTTACTATTTGATTCAATTAACGCCATGTTCTCTCTTTTTTAAAGAAAAATAAAACCTATTTCTTCGTCTTTGCACCAATATCTATGTTTTGTGTCTAAAGTGTAAAAACCAAAAAAAAGCAACCGCAAGAAACTTCCAGGCTTAAAACGTATGTCTTCAATATGTTGCTCTATATAACCTAGAGTACAACTATTGCCTATGTCAGAATATACTTGTAAAATACGAAATCAATATATAAGTATAGGACAGACAAAGGTTGAAAGGTGAAGAGGTGTGTCTAAATTGCTCAACTTGCTAATTCGAGTTCTACTTATATATACATATATATTGAACAGGTAAAATGCCTGTAGAGATTTTTTAAAAAAAACTGTACCCAGCCAATAGCGGCGTTTTGAATGAACTCGCATTTTTTTTGCATTATGTAAATCACCAAATAAAAAAGAAACAAAATATATGCAAAAAGCCCTTTATTAAAATCAATAGAGGTTATTCAAGCTGTAATTAGTATTTGTACCAAGAAAATCGAACCCCTATCTTTCTTCCTACATTGACAATCGACACATCAGCGGTATTCACTTTGGAGTCTACTTTACCCAATCGATATCTCTGTATAATTATGTTAGTTAGAATTTATGTAAGTGTGAGTGTGAGGGTATGTATTGTTTAATTGTTTAATTGTTCTATCTTGGCAGAAATATAGCTCTATTTGTTCTAGCAAAACGTAAAACTCAAACTTTGCCTTTGCTAGAAATTAATCTGTGTACCTGAATCTCCAATGCTAGTCTAACAAACTTTGGGCGTCCTATAAAGAAAGATAAAAAACAAATATCCCTGTCAAATACCTCTACAGCTCCATCGTCCCCTTTAAAGCATCTTGACTCGAATTATTGCTTAGCCTCAAAAACACTCATAAGGAGAACCTCAAAACTTTCCAATCATTAAACTCATAAATCAACCAATTCATTCTGTCACTTGACTCATCGTAATACATAATATATATACATCTTTAAATTCAAGTATCCAGATGTTCAGTAATAACACAGTCATATCTGATTTGTTGTAAATACCATCAAAGGAAAAAACATGTAATAAATAAGGTCCCAAGATATATATTGATTGTTGGCTTGGTTGTTTGGTTTTTTTGTCTCAAGAGTATTGAGATATCACTCAAAAAAAATCTCTACAGCCATTTCGATGTACATCTCTGCATACTCATGTACATCTATAGATGAACTTGTCTATAAAAATATATAGAGTCGTTCTTTATTAGTAACATTATTAAAAACAGTATTTGTATATGCTGTACTCAATATTCTGGAGCTTGTGCCAATTCATATACAGTACAGAAAGCACAGCTCTATAGCATTTTACGATCATATTATTGCAGATCTATTGTCAAAAGACACAGCGAGAAACAATCAATTGAGCCTCTTTCTCTCTCTCAATTTTTCCCGTATTCGCTTTCTTTATATGATTTGTGTGATAATAACAAAACAGCCCCTGTATTATATACATATGATATATTTTTATTAGTAGTGTTCAAATAGTACCAGGTTATGTGAATGAGATTTTTTTTTAAAAAAAAAACAATACACTCGTAATTTTCTTTTGTTTTTGCTGTAGAGGTTAAAGTACACTAAAGAACCAACGACAGCATAAAATGATTGAAACAGTTATATCTAACTGTGTTTTTTTTTAAAAAAAAACAAAAACAAAATAAATCCTTTGTAACTTATCAATGTAGCCATAGAAACAAGACAATATTACAAGGCAGAAAAATATAAATAAGAAGAAATAGAAGATACCGAAAAAGTTAATTTCTTCCCTCATGATAGATCTCAGGATAATTGATATAGTTGGTATATGTATATGTATATATCTATATCTATATATATATCTATATCTATAGTCGAAGCATAAAAAGTAAAGTATAACGTTTATGTATGTATTTATATATTGTACTAATGATAATAATAATTATGATTCTGAAAAGTAATAAGAAGAAGAAGAAGAAGAAGAAGAAAAGGTATCATAAGCAGAGAGTAGTCCTCTTGCCTACCATATATTAATTTCATTGAGAATACAAAAATCAAAAATCAAAATCAAAATCAAAATAAAAAAATAAAAACTGAACTTCAAGTGAAAAACTGTACTGGAGTTGCCATTTTTGGGTGACCGCTTTGAGGCCCGTCCGTTTTGGATATGGGCAAGGATGACAAGTTCATCCATCCAATTCCTCCTCTTTTCTTCCAGACAGAACATGGATACTCTTACTCTTCGCGGCACCCTTGAAGGTAACGTATCAGGCGGATGGATGATTAATATGGACAGATGGATGAATATGGATCAGATTTACTAAGAAATATATCGATGTTTTTTTTTGTTTTTTCTTTACTTTTTTTATGTTTTGTTTTTATTTTCATTACAATTATGATTAGGTCACGGCAACTGGGGTAAGCATTCATTCAACAGACAACCACTTTAAGGTGTTAAAAGCACCAAAATATAAATATATATGTATATATATACCATAAATTATAATATAAAAGAAAGAGGAACTATGATGAATGAATCCTGCTTATACATATTATATAAACAACACACCCCTGGGCAACCCCATTCATACATCTACACCAATACCAATGCCCACAACATCACACAACAACTACGCATTACGAAAATTCAAAACAACAACAAGAAGCAAAAAGAAGAAAATTATGATAAAGATAAAGAGAGAAAAGACGACTTTCCTTACGACAACAAATTTATATACGAATCTTGTTTTCCCGGACTAGTTAATCTAATTTTGTAATGTTGTTGTGTGTGTATGTGTATAGTCACTGCCATCGCCACTACCTCTGAGGCACCCGACATGGTCTTGTCCGCTTCCCGCGGTAAGTTTATTTAAAATACTTGTTAGCTCATTGTATGAGTTGATTAGAACAAAGTCTCATTTATTTATTTATTTTTTTAAAATTTTAGACAAGTCCATCATCGTCTGGCACCTTATCAGAGATGAGTTGAACTACGGTATCCCCCGTAAGTCTCTCCTCGGTCACTCCCACTTCGTTGAGGACATTGCCATCTCTTCCGATGGTCAGTTCGCCTTGTCCGCTTCCTGGGATAAGACTCTCCGTCTCTGGGACTTGAACACCGGCACCACCACCCGCCGTTTCGTTGGCCACACCAACGATGTTCTCTCCGTTTCTTTCTCTGCCGATAACCGTCAGATCGTTTCCGGATCCCGTGACAAGACCATCAAGCTCTGGAACACCCTTGGTGAGTGCAAGTACAACATCACCCAGGATGGTCACTCCGAGTGGGTCTCCTGCGTTCGCTTCTCTCCCAACCCTGCCAACCCCGTCATTGTTTCCGGTGGCTGGGACAAGATCGTCAAGGTCTGGGATCTCACCAAGTTCAAGTTGAGAACCAACTTCATCGGCCACAAGGGTTACGTTAACACTGTCACCGTCTCCCCCGATGGTTCCCTCTGCGCTTCCGCCGGTAAGGACGGTATTGTCATGCTCTGGGATCTTAACGAGTCCAAGCACCTTTACACCCTTGAGGCCGGAGATGTTGTCAACGCCTTGACCTTCTCCCCCAACCGTTACTGGTTGTGCGCTGCCACTGCCTCCTCCATCAAGATCTGGGATCTCGAATCCAAGTCCCTTGTTGATGAGCTCCGTCCCGACTTCGCTCAGGTTGGCAAGAGAAAGACTCGCGAACCCGAGTGTCTCTCCGTCGCCTGGTCCGCTGATGGCTCCACCCTCTTCTCTGGCTACACCGATAACCTCATCCGTGTCTGGCAAGTCTCCCGCACTCTCTAAAGAATTAAGAAGACAGACATGCCTTTCTTTTCCTCCTTCTTTTTTTTTAAGGGCCTAGTGCAAAAATAAAATAAATAAAGTGTTTTGTATTTGATTTGACGAATTGAATTGAATTGAAATATTACATGAAGAAGTTTTATAGCAATTATCTATAATCTGTTGTGTATAATAAATGTTATAAATTTTATATACTTGATTCTTTTAAAAGGTATATATATATATGTGAGTAAGTGAAATGAGTAGACCTAGCCAAGGGGAAGGGGAGGGGTAGGTTGTGAAGTGAATTATTAAAAAATATATATACAATATACACAAAACTGGCTTTATATATTTAATAGTACCATTCTTCTCTTGCTTTTTTTTAATATATAGTTCGAGGGGTTAAAAGTCTTTCTATACTTTTTATATATATATATACATATATGTATGTATGTATGTATGTATGTATATATTTTAAATTAAAAATTAAACGCGACAGTTTGTAAAAGCCATGACCATAATATCGGTGGCTCCAATCTCTGTCAATCGGTCCATAATCTCTCCCTTTTCCTTGCGAAGAATCATTGCTGAGACTGCAACCCATCCCTCATGCGAGTCCAGGGTGGATACAGTGGGAGCTTGTCTACCAGGTGTAATAAACTTGGCCTTCTCGAGGTTCTTACGCTCGACATTGTAGGTGCAAAGTACATATCTCTGGGCTGCAATTACACCACGTACGCGTGTTGCAATCTTCTCTACAAGCTCGGGATGCTTGGTGTTCTTGTTAGCCAATAAGACTGACTGAGTTGTGAAAAAGGTGTGGATATCGTGAAGACCAGCAGCACGCATTGTCTCACCGGATTCTACGCACACAGACACAAGCATAGAGAGAGAGAGCGAACTTTAGTTTTGGCCTGTGATTTTTTCGCGCTCCAGGAGTTTACTCCATTTGGATCAAATACCACATATTCACTGCACATTATATTGTAAGCCACTTACCAACAAGATCAACTACAAGGCAAAAAAGGGAAGAAAGAGTACATGAGTTAAAGTTAGATACCCTGATTGGTTAAGAGTACACATCTTTTTTTTTTTGCTTTCGCAACTTACTAATTCCATCGGCTAAACCAAGAGCACAGGCGGCTTCGACGGATCCAGACACGTAGCTGATGGTTGTTTTCTTTTTTGTGGCCTGATCAAGGGGGCTAAATACAGTGCGAGCATAGGCGTCAAAGCTGGTAACGATACGCTTTCCGACCAGGTCGTCGAGAGTGGTGAGGCCGCTCTTGACAGGTACTTGGAGGCACACACGACACTTGCCAAAGCCAAGTTCAACAATCTCGTCGACCTTACCCTCGCACTCACCCTCTACAACCATGTCCTGACCAGTGATACCCAAATCGACATTACCCTCGGCTACGTATTTTGGGATGTCTGCGGCAGGCAAGAATACCAGGGCAACAGGCAGATTTGTACTCAAGGCAATGTCCTGACGACTGTTGCGACGGAAATGGACGTCAGAGCCCTTGAGAAGTTCGAGACATTGTTCATAAAGACGGCCCTTCTTGGGAACGGCAAACAAAAGGCGGTTATCAAGATCACTGGCAAATTCCATTGTATATATATATATATTTCTTTCGTTCCTTCGTTCCTTTCTCTCGTTATATATATGTATATGTATATTATATACTGTATTATATAATATGATACCTCTTCCTTTCGGTTTTATTTATTAGAAGAAGAAGAAGAAAAAACAAGCAAATTAATGGCATTTGAGATTTAAATATTTTTATTTTTATTTATTTTTATTTTCATAAAAAAAATAAAAATCACTATCGCTTGATCAAAGCGGAGATGTTTTAATTGACGTGCTTTGCCTTTTATTGGAAGCTCAAAGAACACACCGAAAATCTGCTTTATATAAATATGGAAATTGTATGTCACTGAGCCTAAAATAATAGGTTTTTATCTATAAAAGTCAGTTTTGAGCTAAATGTTACTTCTTTTCTCAGAAATATTTAAATAGAAATAAATTGGAGTGGTTGGTACTTTAAAAATCGAATCTCATTTACTTCTTGAGAAATAGCCAATAGAAATACTTAATAGGACAGACTGAAATTAAAAAGCAATTAGAAAAACACCAGTAGTAAAGTCTAGGTTTGTATAGGGAAACCTTACGGACAGACTGTCAGAACAGCCTGAAAGTATACAACATTAGTCATAATTAGTATTATATAGTTACACGCAATCTTACGGGAACGACGTTTCCTGGTGGGGCACGACATTTATATCTAACCGGACTAATCAATTGTGACTACATGTCCCAGGTCCTGTGTCTTTCTCTAATCCTTCAGGGCAAAATGGTGTGCCCAGAAAAAACACATTACACATTTTGTGATGTAATCCGGTTGAATGTTTTACTATTTATTGGTCTTCTTACGCGTATCATGTCTTTCTCTTTCTTTCACCTACTTATATTCCCAGAGTCTGACAGTACCAGCTGGTAGGTAACCCCCCATACACTCGTTCTTTGCAAAGCACAAAAGAAAATCTACGAATATTTTTTATCCTGGCTGGTATTAATTATTGTGAGAAGAATGGATCCTTACGGACCAGATATAGTTATTCTATGCCAGCAAAAATGTCACGATTTGTGGTCCAGTAGAATCAAGATGTCGCCCCCCACCACGAAATGTCGTCTCCCTAAAATTAGCGTCCAGGCTGTCCATAAGGTTCCCCTTTTTTAAGCAAATATGACAAGAAAAATCGTTCGAAAATAACAATAAAAATTCCACTTCTTTTACCACGAATTTCTTTTCTGTTGTTTTTTTAGCAATAATGACCACAATAACAGAATCTCTAGGAACACATCTTATGGTTTACTTAACATACGTCTGCCACAAATGCACATCACCCCCTAAGGTATTCAAGACACCTTTCAACTTGCGACGCCATTTGACGAGTCCTGCCCATATCGAAGCGCTACTATCGCAATATGTAAGGAGAATCTATACCTTTGTAACTGGCGAAACAAATGTAGTCGTTGTTGGAGATACTGCAAACGAAGCAGTCCGAAATTATGGTTGTCCTAGCTGTTGGCTCATCCACTCTGATTTGAATTGAATGTCAAATCACATTGCAAATTCTCACAAGCCCATCAACAAAAATGACACAGCCGTCTCAACGAAAAAAGACGTTCAATTTTCACCCAGCGACTGTCAAGCCTGCGTCCAAGCTTGTTAAAATAACGGGCGAGATTGTTTCAGCTCTACAACCTATTTTAACGATTGTCAAAGATGATTTGATTTCAGATCAAACAAATGTTCTGTCGTTAAAATTGTATCCCACTGCGCATAATCTCATTGTAATCGCATTAAAAGCCCAGCTAGCTGATTTACCTCGATTCCTTTGGACATTTGAGCACAAAAATGATTTAGACAAAGATGATACAATCTTTGTAAATATTATTCAATGCGTGCTCGCAGATTTTTACAGAAAATCTCAGCGCAGCCCGCATTATCAATCAAAGTACGAACGTACGTTCTGGATAGATAGGGTTGTGCATATATTCCGAGCACTCGGCAATCATAGTCAGCTCTTAGGGTTTCAATGGTGTAAAATTCCAACTGAAGAACACATGGAGTTTATTCTTGATCCTCATACTTTGAAACGTAACGTTTCAAATAACTTTCATGATGATGTGGGCTATGACGACAGAAACCGCAATCGTCTGGTAATGGAATGATCAAGCGGGTACAACGACGAGGAAGGTGTAAAGCACTCAAATAACGATGCAATCAAGATTGTACATACCTCCATTGAACTGCTTGATTCCGTCATACAAAGACATATTTTTGCATCATTTGCAAATCTTTGTCTCATAAAGTCATTCTGTGTACAATGCAGCTGTATCAACATCACTCTTTCAATAACTACTTTGGATCCCGAAAACGATGGTTCCTACATTACCATTCGTGCGATTTGCAGATATTCCAACCAAGTACGATAATCGTGCATCATGGGCTTCCGTTTTCGAGCTGGTTTAATATCTGTTTACTTTTCTTAGAGAACAAACAACAATACTTGATACTGTCATCAACAAAAACGTCAATTTTATTCATGTCATTGAAACGGATTGTGGTTTGAATATTATTCAAATTGTCACGCGAGTGATAGATTTGGTCGGCCGTCGGCCAAAAACCTTCCCTTTTTTCTTAATCATATTTCTATATGGAAACTCTTTTACAATCACAGACCCAATTTTTAGCATATAAAAGAAGTTCAACTCAATTCAAATAGACATCCTTTTATCCTTGTTTAAATTTCTGTCTTGCCTCATTTCTAAAGTCGATCGGTTCCTTTGAGATCTGGGGGAAGCATGCTTTATTAAATTGATCATTTGACTCACTACACTACAACTATCTTCGAATCACCGACAAGATAATAAAAAAAAAGCAATCTTCATCACGGACCTTTTTCATGATGACCTGCTATAAGGAACATCCGATCGGTTCTAGTATATGTACCAATCATAATCAGTTCCGACTACATTTGGTGTGGACAGACTAAAAGTTCAAAAAAAAGAGCAAAAAAAGGGCAAAAATTTAAATCATATCATTGGGCGAGTGCTTCAATTAATTTTGCCTTTTTTGCCCTTTTTTTGAGCTTCCAAAAAAAGGGCAAAAAAGGGCAAAATTTTTAATCGACTCTAATTAGCTAGTTTTTTTCATTGTCACTAGGATTGAGAAGAGAAGCATTTTTTATGGAGAAAATGTGCCATATAATGAGATGTCTAGAAAAACTCGCAATAAAATGTTCTCACCTAATGACAGAGACGGGATTATATGCACAATTTTATCTAATATGTATTTTGAACTTATTTTGAACTTATTTTTAAAAAAAGGTGTGGACAGTCATAAATTAGCCTGATTGACTAGGTTTTGGATGGACTTGTTTTACCCTTTTTTTGAACTTTTAGTCTGTCCGCACCAATTAAGAAGGTTTGTGCAATTTTGTTTTACCAATCTCTTTTCCAATTTACTAATATGGACAGAAATGTCTTACCAATTTTCTGAAGTTTAATTTTCATATTGAGGTGCACGTTACGGTTGGAAAATGTAATACAGCTACACTAACAAACATTGATTTGTATTAATGGTCAAGTTGATAGTCTGATAATACTTGGTCAAACAATTGTCATAAACTATAATATTACTTGTAGAATCTGTAATAGAGTGCGTAATATATATAGTTCATGTTGTGGTGGTTGAAGTTGAAGAAGTTTTTAAGAGGAAGAATTGAAGATTTGAGATTGAGGAACGAAGATTCGTGGGAACTTGTGTAGGGTTTGTTTATTAAAAAAAAGATTTGGTATCAAAATTTGACGAGGTTCCTACACTGAACTACCACTGCTACTTATATTGCTTTGGATCAGGAAAATTATATGACTGGGGTCAGGTAATCGATCCTATATGAGCCTTAATCAGAGCAACATGATCTTGGGATAATTAATGTATGATTAATTATATAAATGTGTGTAGTCCCAATGAAGTATTAACATCGAAAGTAAATGTGTTTATGAGTTATAATTATGCTTATAATAATCCACTGATGTATCCCATATTATGGTGATATAATCATATGAAATATAATCACTATCATGCATGCTAAACCCGTGTGTTAAATAATAAAGTAACCGGTAGACATTTTTGACTGGAATAGCTGAGGCCTTATATTATTTCCTGCAGACTTATTCTCAGTTAAAGCAGTAGTCAATACTCATTTACAACAGTTCAAATATATAACTTTTAAAGAATGACATAAAAGAAGACATATTAGAGAAGTTCGTGGAGTCACTTTTTCAAAGAAAATTTCCTTTTAAAATCAAACTCAGTAATTTAAATATGAAGAAAGTCTATATTTTCTGGTAGATGATAAAATATTAACCGAAATGGTGACTGCCAATCCTTTTCTTTGTTTTTGAATTGTTTATTTGAAACAGATATTCTATATCCATTAAATTACGCGTTTTATTAAAATACACACTCTCACCAAATATGTCAATCAACAACACTCAATCTAACGAAACCATTTACACTTTGGCAACAATCTCCCAAGCCTTGGAATGCTCTTCTGTTCCAGAAGTGATGACACTTAGATTAGAGAATATTATTAGAGTAAAAACATCTGAGTGGAAAGAATGTTTAACAGAGATTGGGGAAGCTTGTGCAGTCAAGTGGGTCATTAACAACACCAATAAGCAACCCACCAACATTACTGCTGAAGAAGCCAAAGCAACTGGTATTAAGTTGTGTTTTTCTCAGGAGTATTCCTGTCATCGTTGGGGAACCTATGAATCTAAGGTAGCTTTGCGTGTGGTTCAAAAGCGAACAAAGAAAAACAAGTGTCCTGCTCTTCTTCGTGTGAAAGGATTCTTTAAGACACCCGAGTTTTATGAATTTGTTGTTACAAAAGATCATGCAGAGCATACTCCTGGTGATATGCGTAGTGACATTTGCACCCTTCCTCTTGCAAAGAAATATCTTCACGAGTTGGCTCAGCAATTATAACAGTCGTCAAAATCTGCTAGTCAAATTAGAATTGATATGTTGAGAGCTGTAGATCGATATGGTAGAAAGTCTGAAAGAAAAGTTAACTATTATGATATCTGGAATTTGATGAACAAAGTAAGCTTTAAAAATAATATATCTTATAGCATTTACTTTAATATATTTCTGTAATAGATCAATAAAAAGCTGTATCATTTTGATTAAGATCAAATGACTTCTTTCTTAATCTGGATGAACAACAAACTTTCTGCCTTAAACTTCAACATCTTTAAGGCAAATACTTCATATTCTCCAGATCCATCAGCCTTTGCATATGGTTTTATGTCACCCGTTCAGCAAGAAAAAATGAAAACCGCAACTTCTTTCTGTTTGGATGCTACTCATGCAATCTCTAGCAACGTGAATGAGATTCTTTATACCCTTTTGGTGCGTGATGAAGATATTGGTAGAGGATGGCCTGTTGCCTTTATGGTAACCAATGATCGAGGTGTAAGCCCCATTGTGCAGTGGCTGCAGTTCTTGAAGAGATCTTCTTTGCTTGTTGACCCAAAGCAATTTACTATTGATTGTTGTGCAGCAGAAGTTCACGCCATTCAGACAACTTTCCCTGCAACATCCATTCAATTTTGCATCTTTCATGTAACCCAAGCATGGAACCGAAAGTTATCTGACAGTGTGAAGATTCCTGGATCCTTACCATCAGAGGCACGAATTTTACGTGGTGTGATGATGAAGTCTCTGCAAGAGATCATTTATGAAGAAGACATAGACGAGTTTCATCATAAAATTGTACAGTTTAAAGAAGACTTTGACGACCGAGAAAGCTTCTTGGATTACTTTGAGAGAAACTGGTGCACAGAAGCAAAGTTTAAGATCTGGAGTAGAGCATACCATGAACGACAATTCTCCCATATGCTCACAAATAACTATATCGAGTCCTGGCACAATCAATTAAAAACAGTTTTCATGAAAAGATTTAGAAACAAGAGACTTGATAAGCTTGTTTTTGTTTTAGTACATGATGTTGAATATTATCTCACCCAAGAATACGAACGCGTCATGTCATACAATGGTCCAATGAGTTCTTTTACCAGACAACAAAGAATACGTGAGATGGAAGCTGAAGAAGTCGATGATGATGACAGGGAAATGATGATTGTTGCTCCTGGTACTGCAGAAGATGTAAATTGGCAAGTTCGGTCGTTTGTAAATGAAAATACAGCATATGTCGTTCAGGTTGCAGAGCCAAACTTGATTATTTCGTGCACCTGCTTTGATTATCAGCAAAGATATAAACCTTGTAAGCATATGTATTTGCTTAAAATGCATACAAACCGATCTCTCTACTTCTCTCCACCTTCTGTCACAAGTACAAACGTAATACAGCCAGTCTCTACCTCTGAAACAGCTACAATCACACCAACTATCAGTCGTACATCTGCTTTTATACAGCAATGTATTGACATCAATCAAACACTTCGGTATGCAAACCAAGATCTACTGACTATGCAACAGTATATGACTGAAGATGATGGTCAGACTTTGTTTGATGCATATCAACGCTCTCTACAAGTCTTTCAGTCTATAAAAAACAAATATGAAGTTCATCGCAGATCTCATACACAAGAATAAAATTATAACTATCTAGCTTTTTTCTCAAAGAAATGTTTTGTAAATTGAAACAACTTTCAAAACGACTTAGTAAATTATCCCATTTTTTATTTTCTGGTAGTTGTATTTTTTGTCTTATTTTCTGGTAGATAAGCCTCAATTTCGGCTAATACTTTACCATCTACCAGAAAATATAGACGTTCCTAAGTCGAAGTATAAGCTTAATCGACTGTTAACAAGCTCTCTAATCTAAAAATTATACTTGATATAAAGTACGCATATGAATATTTTTCCGCAGCACATAACTTGGCTGCTTAATAAACAACAACTTTTGCTTGTTAGTAACACACACAGCACACACTAAATATGGTGACATCAACATTGAGCATTATCTCAATAGTTGAGTATGTTTCCGTATTGTAATAACTTGAGACCAATTAAGTCTTCTACCTTCCAGATAAATATATCACCAAATATTTCGTAGTTTATTATTGACAATAAAGAATTCCAAATACATAATAAGATGCAAAGTCAACTATTTATTTCAATGGCCAATTGATAGTAATGTTCGCATATGAAGTGTCCAAATGCAAACTTCAAAATTCAACTGATAAGTGTACAATCGGCAAAGAGTATCTACAGCAGTTTCTACAAAAGATTCTACATACCCAGAAAACGGACTTGAGATCTTAATTTCTTGAATGGCAACGTTGGTGAAACGAAGACAGAAGATGTGATGGCCACCTACCATAATTCAATTTGGAAGGAATACCTTTAAGGTTTCTTTAGATAAAAGAATGCTTTCAAAAATATGTTTTATTATATACATATATATATTAAGTCAATAAGTTGAATCTGATTATCTTTCCCTCCTCCTGCCACCAATAATTAGCTCGCCAAAAGCTTGATGCTTACAAGAAAGGTATAAAGGAGAAGAATATAGTAGAAAGCTTTATTTATGATATTCTGAGAATAAAAGCGCGGCTAGGAAGCCTATAACCACATTCTATGTCTTCGTTTCACCAACACTAACACTTTTATCGATTGATTTTTCTTGTCATATTTGCTTAAAAACAAAAATTAAATATCACCAGTACTTACCTGATTTTATATTTGTATGCATTTGTCAGGAAGTTCATGTTTGTATGTTTCAATTTACAAACCCCAATTGTGCTGCTCATAAATCTTTGTCCGTGTGTTTTTTTTTTGATGGATAGAAAACCAGCCTTTTTCAACAAAAGATTGCATTTGCCTCTCATAAAGTTATAAACAGTATTGCGTGAAACTTTGAGATCATCGAATCATTTCAATAAATGTCCGGCTACTTCAATGACAGTAGCAGACGGATCATCATCAATGAAAATTGACAGTTGTCCTTTTATGCTCTTCGGTTAGAATACACTTACGACCTACTCTACTATAACTCCCAAAGATGTTGTGAGGGAATATGCTATATTGCCTAGCAAATCTTTGTGCTGTTCAAATATATATACCCAATTGATTCGCTGCAGTTGATGGACTCCTAAAAATTTCAATATTCAAATCGAAAAATCTAGCCTTATCCTAGACTGTATAGCGAACATAATCTTTTTTTTTTTGCTTTTGCTTCCTTCATGCGGATGTTTTCATCTTTTGACTAGTCTACCAGCAATTGGAAAATAAGAGAAATCTCGTCAAAGGCTGTGTTTTTCATATAATCAATGTGAGTAGTAATAGTTTCAACAATAAACTCTTCCTGATCAACGGCATTTCCATGCCCATATTCATATAAAAATTTGTACTCATGTTAAATTGTAAAGTTTGAAAAACAAAACAAAACAAAAAACATACTCGCTTTCTCTTTTATATCTATATTTTCTCGCTTGCCAAGAACGACATGGTTTTGAAGTAAATGGCTTGGTATCTAAAAATACAACTCCAATTTCTGAAAATACAAAATTGATTTTGATTGGCTGTAACATTGGTTGTTGGAATCACTGTACATGTATTTTTATGTGTGTGTGTATGTGCGTGTATGCGTATAAGCGTGCGATTTCTCCACAAAACTATCTATATATAATGTGTCATGGCAACACTACATTGGTATAAATATATATAAGTATAGATTAATATACCTCAGGCTGATTTAGTGGGTTGCTAGGATACAAAATAAGAATAAGAATATTATGTTGATTGACATCACACAACTCTATTAAATGCAAGCTTATTTTTGTACATTTGCTTGCAATAAACAATAAGCAAAAAAAAACTTATTGTTACCATGGTAACACTATACAGTCTTGATTAAAGGCACACACAAAAAAGAAAAAAAAGAAAAAAAAGAAGTTCTCTGTTTTCCTCAAATAGGCAGGTCGTACATCTTCTAGATCATGTGCATCACAGTAAACAAACCCCTCCTTTCTTTGACCTAAACCCCGCATCTCTCTCTTTTTTTTTCTGCAAATGAGCCCTGGAGACACCAATCGTCTTGCCAATCCATGACATCTCCAACCACTCAATACAATCCCTACACCCCGGACCAGTCCGATAACAATAAACGAAAAAAGGCATCTCGAGCCTGCTTCCATTGCCAAAAGGTAGACCTCATTTTACAGTCAATCGTATTCATCTATCTCTCTTTATATATTTTTATATATATGTAAATATATTATATGTATAAATATTTATTTTTCTTAGGCACATCTTACTTGCGACGACTGTAAGTGTATTCTGACAGAATTATTCTTCTACTAAGCTTGTGTAGCTCGTCCTTGCCAGCGTTGTATTAAGCGTGATCTTGCGGCCACTTGCACAGACGCTGCCCGTAAGAAAGCAAAATATCTTCAAGACCTTACCCCTCAAGACAGTAAGTGTTTTTGTTTTATAAGAAAAACTTGGAAATGCCATGAGTATTTATTCTGATGTGTTTATTGATAGACTATAGTCGCCTCAGTTATCCAGAAATGCCTGACGCCCTGAACAGTAAGAAAACCAAGCGAATGATCAAAAAGAGAAAGAGAAAAGAAATATGATCGATCAAGTCAAGATAGAAAATTATTGACAACTACAAAAAAAAGACCAGTGATTTAATCACGTCGCGTTGTGTTTCTAACTACTTATATTAAACATTGTCACCATTGTTAACATTATATAAATATATAAATATATTATGAATTTAGACAACCATTTTGTGGACACGAGTGATCTATTTAATTTCACAATGGGTGACCTTGATTTTGGCTCAGAAACTGCTGGATTAGAGTATGGATTTATTGGTAATATGTTGCAGACACCATTGGATCTTCAGGGCACACTGGAAGACATGAATTCTACACACCACCAGAACCAAAACCAGAATCAAAACCAGAATCTAAATCAGAACCACTCCCAGCAACAACAGCACCAAAATTTCACTGCCTTTAATTCAACCTCAATCCCTACTGCGACCAACTCACCCATGACAAATAACTTTCCATTGCGGACTTCTTTTGGCCAACCTGTCCAATCTCCTACCCCACCCCCAGTATCTCTACCAGTAACTACCAAAAAGCCCTCCTTGATTGAATACAACTCTCCCTCTACATCGACACCAATATCATCATCAACATCGGTATCAGCGCCAGTATCGGCATCTGCATCTGCACTAGCACTATCACTAGCCCCAGGCCCAGGCCCAGGTCCAGGTCCAGGTCCAGGTCCAGGTCCAACATTAGTATCATCAGTATCAGCGGCAGCATCAGTATCAGGACCTTTATCATCAACCCCATTAACTACGCCAGTATCAACCGTGTCCGCTACCCAGCGTGTACTGACAGGAAATCGGAGGAGAAATATAACAGCCGAAGAAGCCTATCAGAGTGTGCAGAGACCATTTAATTATGCAAAAGGGTTTCACTACCTGATTCAATATGTGAGAGACAGGTACAAGCACTACAATATAGTTTTGACAATAAAGATCATGGTTATAAAATATGACTGTTATTTTTTGGTATTAGAATGGGTCAGGATGATCTGATGCGGATCAGTCGGGCGCTGGCGCTTTTTAGACCGTCGTTTCTTGCGTTGATCATGAATCTGACTGAAGAAGATTTGATATTCATGGAAAAGTGTTTGCAGCGTACTTTACTGGTAAAGAGCAATAAAGATAAAAAGAGCAATTCGAGCAATGGTTCTAGTAATAAAGATAATAAAGAGCATCAATGTTTTTAAGAGTATAAAATTATCTAAAAATGCCTATATCCAATATCCATAACCACATTCACATTCACATTCATATATACATGTTTCTATGCTTCTATGTATATGTATGTATGTATGTATGTATATGTCTTATTTTTCTGCTTTAGGAATATGAAAAACTGATCAGTTTCTCTGGTACACCTACAGTAGTCTGGCGAAGGACCGGAGAAGTATGTTTGGTTGGTAAAGAGTTTTCTCTCCTGACTCAGTGGTCCAAGGATATGCTTATGCATCGAAAAACGTACATCTATGAGGTAGATCATTTTACAAGCCAAAAAGAATAATATATATATATATATAAAGTAACCTATTTTTTTTATATTAACAATATCTATATAAAATAACGCTGATTGCGTAGTTGATGGATAATCAGTCTGCAGTAGAATACTGGGAAAAATTCGCCACTCATGCGTTTGACAACACAGACAAGTCATGCATTTATTCTTGCATCTTACGGACGCCTCATCAAAAGGCCGTCCCATGCACCTTTTGTTTTACGATTAAAAGAGACATCTTTGATCTACCGAGTGTGATTGTTGGGAATGTAAGCTTCTTTTTCTTCTTTGGCTGTTGGAGTACTGAATATATGTTTCAAAATAATGACTATAATGATAATAAGTAACATTTACCTATTTATTACTACTATTAATATTATTAATATTATTATGTATTTATTTATTTATTCATTTTCTGTTGGTTTGTTTCAATTTACAGTTTCTTCCTATCCTTGGTTAAATGCCTTTAGCCAACTTTATCAGCTCAGTTTAAATAGGCACATATTTGTGAGAGAAGTAGAGATAGAGATAGAGTGTGGAGTCTGGTGTTTGGGAAATCTGCGTGTATCTATCTGGTAGTCAAGGTTGATCCTTTATATGTATATCTTTCTCTCTCTCTTTCTCTCTCCATATATAAATATTTCATCCCTCAATTAAATAAATGATATATATATATATTGCATGCAACGTAACGTTAAGGCAATAAAAATAAAGCCATCCGGGATTAAAGTAAAAACCCAACTCTTTTAAAAGTGACCTTTAGACTTTGAATTATTTGATTCCATCACATTATAAGAACTGCATTATGCACACAAGCATAATACTTACAGGAGTACATAAACATGAGAGTGAGGTTACTGCAGTTCTCTTTTGAAAGTTTCAATATTAACCCAATTATCCCAATTATCCCAATTATCTTTATATCTTAATTATACCAATAGTAAGCGCAGCAAAAACCAAAACCAATAATAATAATAACAACAAGAAAATAAATATCACTACTGCTACTGCTACTGCTACTGATACTATATTGATAGTAATGGTAGAATTAATATACATATGGGAAAAAGAGAAGAAAAAGTCATTGGCTGAATTCTGTCCGATTGTCTAATTCGTAGACAATGTATTGGTGTGTGTATTTTTTATAATCTATATAATTTACAGTGTATAGTTTATTAGTATTGGTGTTGATATTAGCATGATAGATGTGTTTATTTTGTATTTTGTAGTTTGTAGTTTGTGCTGCAGGGTAACAAAGTATGTAAAAAATAAAAATAAAATAAAGCAAGAAAGGTCCTTTTATGGCTTGGTAGAGTACTACAAACCAACCTGCTATTTATTTTAACTAAACGCACATTGGACTTGGCGGTTCAGACGATGATGACCGTGTTATGCTTCTCATAATGATGATTATGATGACAACGATAAAAAGGCAATATATATATACATATATAATTCAAATTAAATCATATACGCACTACAAATACTATAGATACAAATCTCACATAGATCACTGATTGCTTCTTGAGAATTAACGGTAGTAAGGTAAACAAGTATATAAACCAATTAAAAACAATAAATATATATATATATATATATATATATACAACTGTAATTGTAATTGTGATTGTGATTGTGATATAGCTACTAATTTATGTAGTTTGATTTGTCTGTTGCCTTGTAACTTGCTGTATTTCTCTCTTATGTATACATATATACATATATATTGGTTACTTTTTGTATATACCTATTTATCTTTCTTTTCTTTTCTTTTTTTTTTTTTACCCCTGCTTTCCCTGTGGGGGGTGGCGATGGTTGGTTTGCTTATATAACCAAGAGGGAATCTCTTGTTTGGTTTGTGGTTCTTCTCTCTGTACTATGTGGCCAATTTACCGTCTTCTCCTTGTCATGCTGGCTACCACGGCTCTGAGCCACTGTAGACCGGTGTTAATGGCTGATAAAGAGCTGGCCGTAAGATCTGACGATGACGGTTTCTTTAAAGGATACGGCACATTCTTCCACCCAGCTTCTGAGGGAGGTCCTCTTGGATCGTGTGGGCCATGGGAAGATGATGATAGTCCGATTGTTGCATTGGTAAGATTAACAAATTATCCTTGATATCAATATTTAACAAACCAAACAAAATAGAACTTGGATCAATACGGCAATGAAAATGGCAAGAGTGAATGGTGCTTTAAGAAAGTATTGATTACATACAAAGGAAGATCAACCGTGGCCACCATTACGGATGCCTGTCCTGGTTGCAGTTACAGTAAGAATCAGTATATTAAGACATATATAGATGAGAATACAAGACTAAAATTTCTACAATAGATTCGCTTGATCTCACTCCTTCAGTCTTTGCAGAATTAGAAGACTTTAAAGTGGGGGTGATTGATATTGTATGGTGTGTCCTAGGCGAAGACGACTGTGACGAGTAGATCTATCCACTCAGTAATATATATATATAGATACACCACTCCTTCCTCCTTCCTCCTACTATCTCTCCTCCTCATAATTACAATCATCATCATCATCATCAAAATCATAATCATCAACATCAAAATCATGTTCTTCCTCTTCCTCTTCCTCTTCTTCTTCTTCTTACTATTATTATTATTTGTTTTCAATTTACTCATATTCTTCCTCGTTGCTAGTATCATTATCATTATCATTATTACTTACTTACTTACTTATATATATATATATATATATATTTCTATCTTTTATTTGCTTTCTTTTACAAATGTCTTCATTACCTTATTTACGCACAATATCTCTTTCTCAAATCAAAGTAAATTACATATGTGCAAGTACAATTATATATCTATATATCTACATTTACTACAACCAATCATTTAATTTTTGCAACAAGGATTTTTCTTTATTTAAGAAAAATTCTTTTAAAATATACATATCAATATCAATATCAATATCAATATCAATCTCCATGTACACACACACACACACACACACAAAATCTATATAAAAAATATTGTTTTTTTTTATTATGAGAAAGTAATATTCCGATCCGACCCTGTGTCTCAGCAGGACAATGGAAGCTGTTTATTTAAAACACACAAGGCAAGATGTGTGCATAATAAGAACACCAAGGCACACATACATATACATATACATGTACATACATACATAGAGGGGGAGGAATAGAGAGAGAGAGAGAGAGAGAGAGAGAAAAAAAAAAGTAAGGCCACTTTTTTTCACCTATTACAACGGCAGACATCCCGCTTAGATCCTAAAAAAAAAAGGGTCAAGGATAGCCAATAGAATAGGTGAATAATAATCGAATGATTCCTATATTGCATTTACTTTTCATTCATTCATTTCTTGATTGCTTGACTGATTCATTGATTGATTGATTGATACTGTATTATACTATACTATTATAATCATTATCATCTTTTCATTATTTTCAACATTTTTATAATGCAAAATCCCCAAAGAAATATATACACAAAAAATTCATTCCAGTCAGCTTCTTGTAAGAAAATAATATCCATGTGGCAAAACGTGCTTTGATGTACATTACAGTCCGGGTGTTTGACATGGCGTGAGTAAAAAAAAACAAATCCAAAAAAAACCACATATTTAAATAAGCTGATTACCTCCCCTTCCTTCCTTCTTTCCAATTTTTTTTTTAAAAAACAACATCTATCTCTATTACTACTATAACATCAAACTCAACAGCTTTTACAGTCTTATTCTTTCTTCTTCTCAACTACTTTGTATTACATATCATCAATCATGGAATCGTCTACACCTGTCCTTTGGCCCACTCCCCGCCACATGGTCTCAAGCTCTTCCACCATGGCCGCCCTCTCTCCACGTTATATCGATCAATGCGTAAAGTCTAATCCACGCCAGCTTATCAAGGTGGACATCCTAGGAGACACAGTTGAACTACCAGTCTATGCTCTTCGGAGACGCAATGCTCTTGTACATATCTAAAACATACTCATTCAACAACAACAACAAACAAACAAAAAGGATACTGGATTCTTTATACATAGATACACACACATATACGCTCAATTTACATACATACACAAACAGTTACATTTTATATACATTTTATTTTATTTGCTTTACTCTGTACATATCCTTCTTTGTTCTTCTTGTCTACTACTAATATCAATAGTAATCCAAAAATAAAATAAAATAAAATATCTAATTTAATTTAATTTAATACATGAATAAAAGAACATCATCATCATCATCATTATCATCAGAAAGAGTTCTCCCACAACTATTATTACTACTATTTCAAAAAACACTAAAGAAGTATAATTTTGATTAAAGATATTTGCATCATGTAGAGTAATCCAATCTAATCAAAACTCAAAGAAAATATATATATTCACATCAAAATAAAGTAGAAGAAGTGTAAAGCCTTTGGTGATCAAGATAAAGATAAAGATAAAGATAAAGAGTCTATATGCGTGTATGTATGGTGTATATATAAAATATAAACTATTGATTTATTTTGATTAAGCACTTATGATTTGAAATGCATGCATATTAAGGGTGGACAATCTGTAGTCTGTAGGCTGTAGTAGTCTATAGTATGAGTAATTCTTCTTTCTTTATTGTATGTATATTGATTGAACAATCTCAATGATGGCAAATTTGTAGCCTAAATCACATGACTTTAATGCGCACCTTTCTCTTGTTTTGTCCACACACACACACACACAAAACACAAAACAATAGATTATATCACTTTAAACATCCTTTTGTAATTTAAACTAATCTTGTTCTACAATTCAATTGCTTGATTACATTTTCCTTTTATATATATATATATATCTTTCTTTATTCTTTTACCTTTGAATCATATATAACAAAAAGTGAATCTAACCTGGAAATGTCATCTAATGCAAGTTAACCAAAGAATAATACAATATAATAGAAAAGAAGAGAGAAAGCAACTAAAATAAAATTCCATCAAATTTACTTATTAACTTATATATATATATATATATATATATGTGTGTGTGTGTGTATGTATATGTGTTTGGTACATAGGTCAGTTCTCAACCACTCAATGAAAAAGCTCCTGAATTCATACCTCGGTTTGATCCAAATACACCGGCATTTGATCCCTTTGAACAGACAGCTGATGAGCACTGGCTGTCATACTCTTGGAAATCCGATTCTTCAGACCCAATCAAGAGTATTTGGAAGCAAGAAGATCAATGGTCTGAGAACGACAGCGAGTTTGACCCTACGTTGCAATACTACCACGGCGCACTGTTAGATAACGACACCATCCAGGACATGCACCTACTACAGCTCTCTGTCACAAATCCATCCTTTGAAGAGACCCAAGCAGAGAATGTGGGTGAAGACATGTCTGCGCTCCAGATGCTGCAGTCAATCTTCACAGACCAGACTCCGGATGAGCTACAGTCGATCCTTGCTGCTCACGATTATGACATGGACAGAGCTGTCGAGAGTTTGCTGGGTACGCCCAACCCTGAGCCTTTGGTTGATTCGACAAGTACACCCACACCCAACAAAAGGCAAGTGTGTCGTCACTTTTTGGCAGGTGAGTGCTACCGTAAGGACTGTCGATTTGCCCATGATCTACAAGTCAAGGTGTGCAAGTTTTGGTAAGGATGTGTAATCTATCTAGACTTTATTATTATTATCATAATTCTTTTTCTATTCTGTATAGTGTAAATAATAGTATTGTAGAACTGTTTTTAGAGTATATGAATAAAGAATATATACTACTGCTACTACTACTATTATAATAATAATTATTATAGAAAAATGACCTGTAAATATATCCGAATATATACACATGTATATACATATTCTTAAAATGTATAATATTATATGACATGGTATAATAATTAATGATGTGGGTTGTGTTGTATGGTGTGTATGCTGTGTAGGTTGCAGGGATCTTGTTTCAAGGGAGATTTATGTGAATTCTCGCATAATTTTGATGTTCAGCAGATGGCTCTCAAAAAGACAGTTGATGAACCAACCAAGGCAAGAGCTGGGGAGGAGGAGGATATTGTCAGATTCGATGAAAAAGACTATCCGACTCTTGCCGGGGTATCAAGCAAAGTAAAAAGCTCGTCAAAGCAAGAAAGGCAAAAAGTACCCGAGGCTGTATCAGAAGCAGCAGCAGCAGCAGCAGGATCATCGGAGGAGTTTCCTTCATTGGCAAAGGCAGCCAAGATGTCGATGCATCCAACAGCAACAAGAACAAGAACACCAACCAAGAAAGCTCCGATCAACTTTGCAGCTGCAGCCAAGAAAAAACCTACACAACAACAACAACAATATAATTATAATAATAATAATAATAATAATAATAATAATAATAATCAGCATAATCAGCATAATCAAAGTCAAAAGGGTCTATTATCATCATCGTCGTCGTCGTCATCTGTTCAGTCCCGACTGGCAACTAATGCACAAAGCAGACTTCAGAAATTGAAACAGCCTGTAAGAATCCCATGGTTTGAAACCGGAAGCGCCCTGAATAGCCAATACATTCAACAGGTAAATTATATAAATATATATATACATATAATTATAGACTTTTATGCATTTAATAGCAAGAACAGAAAAGAAAGAAAGATAGAAAGAAAAGGCGTTATTACTAATACTATTATTAACTTTATTTAATGCAATGAAATGAAATAATTTATATGTCTTTTCATGTTATATCAATTTAGAGAGAAAAGGCGATCGAGTATGGAATGCTTCGTAATAGATTCTTTAATCGCGCGACCGAGTTCTACCTCAAGGGAGATGGAGCCAGAGCAAAGGCTTATTCTCAAGAGGCAAAAAATTACAATCGGTTGATGCAGGAGATGCACTCAGAGGCGAGTCGACGTATATTTGAGCAGCGCAACCAACATGAGACGTTTATTGATCTCCATGGGCTTCATGTGGATGAGGCTGTTGAGATTGTGCACGAACGACTGGAGCGGTTACGAGGATATGAGGGCGTTGTCTATATTGTCACCGGCACAGGCCATCATTCGGGATCCAATGGTGGGACAAGAAGAGAGGGCAAACTGAGACCGAATATCGAAGCTTACCTGAGGCAGCAGAATTGTCGGTTCGCCGAGACAAGCGTCATGGGAGATTCTAAAGGTGGAATTTTTGCTGTCGATCTATTGACTTTATTATAATATACTCAATACAGTTGATGAAAAAAAAAACCTTTAATTACTACAAAATATAAACAGTCACTGTTCATCTGAACTTTTATAATTCTTTGGTCCGAATGTGATTTGCAGCAGTAGTAGTAGCAACAGCAAATTAAACTTATCGTGCATTAACCCTACAGTGATATCATCCTATATAAAATATAATCACTAATGTACATGATAAATCTATATGCTTAGACAATAAAGTAATTTGTAGATAACTTTTGACTCGAATAGCTGAGGACTCCTTTTTTTTTTTAATCATGATTGAAGTAGTAATCAATACTCATTTACAACAACCATATTAATAGAGTGTGGGTGTCATTTTATCATTAACGTTGATTATTATTATTATTTTGCTCTTTGTTAGCTATAGGTAGAACAACTAAATAAAAAGTGAAAATGGCTTTATTTGCCTTGTTTGTGACAACAATGTAACAACTCGCTCATTTCTCAAACATCATTATGATTGCAAGCCAGTCTCACTAAGAAGAGAAAACTTCCAAAAGGCACTGACACTGTGAATTCTAATGAAAGCTTGTGCAAAGTGGATAGAATCAAGATCAAGGAAGATATTAATCATACACCACCACCATTACAATTACCTTTATCGTAGATTACCAAACCAAAGGTACTTGTTTGTCGCATACACCGTCAAACTATCGTGGCCTCATGCTATAGCCTGACTGGGGACCAAGCAACGCAGGAAGACAAGGTTAATCTTGCAAAACTTGGTTGATTGGGCTCATTAGTTTACAACCATGAAGAAAGACAGCATGGATGATTGACTTTAGCATATATGATATCAATACTATTACAAAGAAAATCCACGACTGGTATTTGGAGCATCCCCCCCCCCCCCTCCTCCAATCCATGACAATAGCATCAAGATAGCAGCAGATATAAACAGAGTTTTTTTTTTCATTTTGCATAGTATACCAAGGCAAAAATGTAGTAATATATATAGATATATATATTTGGCTTTGAACTTGATGGAGATTGACTCTTTATTTGTTTATTTTATAGCAGAGCTGCAAAGACCTCGATAATAAAGCACAAAGATTTGACAGATAAAATGTGCAACATTATGAGCCGGGATTGGATCCAGTATCCTCAATTGTGTTTTTGTACTTTCCGAATTTTTGGTGGCATTATCATTATCCTGGTAGAAGGTAAGCACGGCCATTTTGCTCAGCACCATTGAACCTTACGCTTGAGATACACTCTTGGACAGTCATCACAAAAAGAAAAGAAAAGAAAAAATCTGGTTCATAGCATCAATTGCTCTCAGACAGTGATCTATCTATTAGGCTGTTGAAAGAAGTATGACATAGATTCGATAACCTCTCCAGGTTATATGTTTGCTGGTCCATCGCCTACCATCATTGGATGTTGCCTTTGAATTTCAGTCTTTAACAAATTCAGACACACTCAGATCAAGAATCAAAGGAAGCCAGTAATGTTTGAGGAAAGAAAGGTTGGATCGTTATCTATTATCCAGAGCAATAGTAATTAAAAGCCATTTGACATGGAAGAGATAGGCTAGATTGGATTTAATTGTCTGGGTGAATGATATCATTACTCGGTTGGATAGATCCTTCATCCTATATATATATATATATCCAAGGCCTGTTTGAAGATCGACAACAGATCCGGATTATTGGGAACACAGCTTTGAACAACCAATTGGTAGACTTGGCTAACGGTGTGAAAAATAAGCGTGAAAATGAGAAGAAAAGAATAAAAATATCTGACCAGATTGTTGGTGAACAAGGAGATAGATCTATGGACTATGGAAGAGGAGGGGATGTTGATCAGCTCCAGCATCAGATCTGTAATGTAATTTAATGTAATATATATAATGACCTGGCCTGACAAAAGGTCTTGAAAATTTTGATTTGAATAAACTGGACTCTTTCTTTAGTGAAAACACATTCATTAGCTCAGGGACAACAATCGTCAATTCTAAAGATCAAACGTCACTATTACAGCACAGTAATTTGGGTCAGGTCAGCCTTTCATTGGATCATAAATATATATATAAAAAAAAGATGCAGAGAGAGAGAGAGACAAATGAATATAAAACTCTATATATTTTGGCATAGTTAAAAAAAAACACACACACAATTAGTTCAACTTGAACTGACAAATAGATTTTTATTTTACGACAATTTTTTTTTTATTTGTAAATTGCCGACAATTATTTATTCAAAACACGACAAATATCAACCATACTGGTTGTATTATAAAATATATATATATAACTATTATAAAATTAAAGACGCACACACACACATATAAATAAAATATAATACTTGAACTGACGTCATTGGTATCTCCGATGATCTCTCTTTCTCTATCTATCTATCTATCTATCTATCCATCTGTCTGCCTATATGTCTGTCTGTCTGTCTGTCTGTCTGTCTGTCTGTCTGTCTGTCTGTATTTGATTGCATTGCCTTTTTTTTTTTTTGATTTGCATGTTTGATTGACTGAGTGCATGATTAGCTGTGTATCTGAATAAATGACTGGTTGGCTGTATAGGGTATGTGTGAGTGTGTGAGTGAGTATTGTGAGTGTGTGTCAGTTTCACCTAAATTTGACTGAATCTGACTGAATTTTTTCTTGTGTAATTTATTTGTGCGTATGTGCGTGTGTGCGTGTGTGCGTGTGTGCGTGTGTGCGTGTGTGCGTGTGTGCGTGTGTGCGTGTATGGTTGTGTCTGTGTAATATACCGTTTTCTCCCTCTCTCACACTCTCTTATAAGTCAATCAAGTCAGTTATTCAGTCAGTCAGTCAGTCGGTCGGACGGTCGGTCGGACGAACGGACGGACGGACAGTCTGTCTGCCTGTCTGCCTCTATTTCTGTATTTCTGTATGTCTGTATGTGTGTATGTCTATATGTCTGTATGTATATTTGTCTGTCTGCCTGCCTTTTTTGTACCACTATTATAGTTGTGTGTGCAATGACTTTCATTTAAATCCTTGGACAGATCGACAGCTTTTTTTTTGTTTCTTATTTTTCCCTCTCTTCTTTATTACTTTTTTTATTTCCATTCTTATTTTTCACACACACACACAACACACACTTCTTCTACCTTTACTTTTTTACTTCTTCTTCCTCTTCCTCTTCTTGTCTTTATATATAAATATACTATATATAAATATTATATTATCATTCAAAAAAAAAATAACACCATCAAGAACAAAGAATCAATCTTTCCATCTTAAGCGTATTCAAGAACATATTACAATAAAATAATGCCTACTGTTCCATTGTCCCATGTCTCAGACAGTAACCTCTTGGCTCGCCGCAAACAATCACAGCCATTTCTCCAGTCACTAGAGCTACCCTGTTTACCACCCTTGTCCAATGTCTTGCCTGAAAACCAACCATTGCTTTACCCGCAATGTCCCGTCCCCACTGTTGTCCAGGTACCAGAAATAACACAACAACAACAAATACATCATCATCAACAAATACAAATACAACAACAACATATACACCATCATCATCATCAACAGCAACAGCAACAGCAACAGCAACAGCAACAACAACAACAACCAGTCATGCCAATGAATATATTTGCTGATCCAACCTATGACATCCTCACAACCTCGCTTCCTCAGCTCCAGTACCCAGCAGACACTTCAAACCGTCAGCGTCAACCATCTATCTCAAGTACAAACTCGGATAAAATATACTCCTTTGTGGCTCTTCCAGGCACAACTCAAAAGAAACGACCCCGCAGGAGATTTGATGAGGTCGAACGGCTGTACTTCTGCAGCTGGCCCGAGTGCACAAAGGCGTACGGAACTCTTAACCACCTCAATGCACACGTCAGTATGCAAAATCATGTAAGTTAATTTCTATATATATATAAATAAATAGAATGAGTCACTAAACATTCATATCTTTAATTCAAAAAGGGTCCCAAACGACATCCTGCTGAGTTCAAGGAGATGCGTAAAGAATGGCGTCGACAAAAGAAAGAAAGAGAGGCGATGCGAAAGTCTGCAGAGAAAGAGTACTCTATCTATGGTGAACCGTTTGCTGTCCATTACCCACAGAATTTTTACCCTTCGTTCTAACCAGCCAATCAACCAGAGAAAAAAAAACAAAGGATCCCTTTCTTTTATATACATATATGTATGTTATTTGGACACCGGTCTGTCCTTTCAGTACAACTTTCTTTGTCTTTCCTTTATATTTTGAAAACCCTTGTATATACTTCTTTAAAATATTATCATCATCTTTAAATTTATATATAATATATAATATATATTTTATATTTTGTATTTTGTATTCTCTCTTTCTGATCTTCAGCCCCTACAGACTTTTTTTTTTTTCACCCCTTCCATCTCCTTTATCCCTGCTTCTTTCACTCACCCCTTCCACTTCCTTTCACTTTCTTCTTATTCTTGTCTTCTCCTTTGTCTATTATTCTTATTATTATTAGTTCTTGTCATTATCCTTGTTCTTTGTTCCTTGTTATTGTTTCTTATATATTGCAATAAATGCAGAAATCAACTATATATATATATATATAATATTGTTCATGTAGTTTAATTTATGTAATATATGTAATATATGTAATGTATGTAATATATGTAATGTATGTAATGTATAATATATTTATTTTTACTTTATAATAATTAAGGGAGGGGGGACAAATGATAGCATATAAAGAACTCTATTAGGAATTAATAATAAATAAGAAATATATTACACAGAAACAATGACGTCGGTAAATAAGAATACGAATATATATATATATATTATAATATATATTATAATATATAATATATTTGTGAATATGACGTTTACAAATGTCGTACATAAAAACGTCAGCAAATAACTATATTATTGTATATTGTATATTGTATATTCTATAATATCATTTGGTTCTTCTTCCTTCCTTCCTTCCTTTTGGTTCTTCTTTTTTCTTCTTAAGAAATCTATATATCTTATATAATTGATGTATATAAATTGTCTTGTGATACTTTTAAACTTTTTATTTTTATTTTCTTATTAAATGAATCGATGAAGCGTTAATCAATTTGGGACTCAAGATAAGCTCGGAACATTGCGTCACAGAGATCCAAGGCTGTCTTGCCTTCACGGTTAGGTTGATCGGCCCGTGCTCCATGTTGGATCAGTAACAATGCGGTGTCTCCATGACCCTCTTCACAAGCCAAATGAAGAGGCGTATTGGCAACCTGATCCCGGATATTCACACGTGCCTTGGCAGCAATCAATATCTTTACCACACCTATATGTCCTAGAGAAGCAGCACGGTGTCTAATACAAAAATGAATATATATAATATCAGGCATTGTCACTGTCGTCGTCATCAGCATTAACAGCAGCATCATCATTATCATCATCATCATTAGATATATATATATATATATATATATATCAATTGATTTGATTTGATTTGATTTGATTTGGTATTGCTGCATTTTTATTTTGGGTGTTGTATCTAACTTTCTTACAAAGGTGTTTGCTGTGTTGAATTGACTTGATTTGGATTTGCATTGTGCTCAAGTAAAACACGACATATCTATCGATCAATAAATTTGATGATTATGATTATTACAATATTCTATAGAAAGAATGGCTTTCTTTTTGTTACTCTTCTTATTGATCTTTGTTCATTTTCACCATTTATCATCATCTAGTCAGTCATTCGACAATTTTTTTTTACCTCTGGTTTATTCTTGGATGCTGCATAATGACTGTAGATCAATAAAAATAAAATTCAATTAAGAATTTCTAGAAAGCACTCTGTATCTTTCTCTCTCTTTTTATATATATATATAAAAAAAACAAAGTAAAATAATTTGGCTTACAGTACTGTCTGTCCGGTCTCGTTCTGAAGTGACGGATCTGATCCATGTTCCAACAGCAACTCAACTACCTTTTCATGGCCAGTCGATCCTGCATCGAAAACAACAGATCTTCAGCCCATCCACGCACAATATATCTATAATATATTATAAACATCATTTTACCTGCAATCATCAATGGTGTCCACCCAGACTGTTGGTAATAAATAAATAAATAAAATTATAAAGACCCAAAGTAAGTCATCTATTACCTCATCTCTTGAAGATACCGAAGCTCCCTTTTCAAGTAAGAACTGAACAACATTGTCATGTCCTCCAGATGCTGCCCAATGTAAAGCTGTTCTTCCATCCTTTTTTTTTTTTTTTATAGAAAACTGATTAGCAATCATCTTGTAATTCACAACACAACCAATAATAATAGTAATACTATATGTCTATACAGCTTTTACACACTTGGTCTTGAGTGTTGAGTATTCCAGGTTCTTTGTCTACCAGCTGTTGTACAATAAACAATTTTCCTTCATACGCAGCTGTAGATATGTTCGTCATCTTTTTTATATACTTATTTTTATTCTATTAATTGATAATATATATATATATATATACACATATACATATACATATATAAAAAGAGAGGAAAGACCAGGACTTTTATTTAATGTTGAGAATCATTCTTGGATCGCAAGTCACTCATGTATATTAAAACTCAGGAAAGAAAATAAGAAATTAAGAAAACTCGGACCATCCGAGATTCTTTATTTTTTTTTAAAAATATATATATATTATTATTATATGTAATACTAGTAATAACAATAGTATTTGATTTGATAGTGATATAGTGAGATAGCATTTATAGCTCATAGTTTGTTTGTTTGTTTCGTTTCTTTCAAGAAGAAGAAAGAAAGAAATAACGAATGAATATATGAATTGAAAGGATAAAATGAAATGAGATTTAGAAAAAGAAGAAAAAATAGGAATATTTTACATGTTTATGATACAAAGGGAATGTGCTTGAGATAAAGAGGGGGATAAGGAGAGAGGGGGGAGTATCATCATATTATTTTGATTTGATTTGATTTGATTTCATTGTCTGGATTTAAGCTGTAGTTGTGGCTGTAGCTGTGGCACTAGTAGCATCCGTAGTTATGTTGGTGGTTTCTTTAGTGATCGGGATATTTGGGGGGTCCTGTCGTCCTTTTTGAATGATCTCTACATAGTTGGCTGGGAAGAGTCCCATTGTACCATCTCTCAGGCGCCCTCTCCACCAAGCTCCAACTGCTGCTTGGGTTGTAGGATCTTGTTTGGACAAGACAGCAATGATGTCTCCTTTCTTGAGACTAATCTCCATGGTCGATTCGGCCGTAAAATCATACATCGCACGCGCAAATTCAAGTTTGAGAGGATCAATCTTGGCACCCGCAGCACCAGAAGTTGTATTAGAATTCATGTCGGCTGCACCTCCTGGTGGTACCATTTGTTGCTGCTGTTGCAATTGGAGCTCATGCTGATTCTTAACATTGATCAACTGAATCAGTTTGTGCATCATATAAGGCAGTCCGACAACCAAAAACAAAAAGATCATTATCGGCTTCTTGGACATCTTTGGTTGCAACCCATTTCCATTGGCCGTAGGGTCTTGGAAACGTTCAAACTCGGACAGGTTCATCTCGCTTGAGCCACTTCCAGTCACGCGGTTCTTGACCCGTTTGAAAAGGCGGAAGAGCGCAAAGATACTAAAGACCTGGCCAAGGTACCCTTTAAGCCGTCCAAACTGTTCTGCTACACCAATCATGGCCATAAAGCTCGAATGGGTTGCCATAAATGTAGAGTCCAGCATTTGTGCGAACCCACCAAATGCACCAACAATACGCTCGACTACCTCGAATGCAGGTCGGGTGCCGATTTCCATCCGCTGCTGGAGACCCATGTCATCAGGTCCACCGCCATTCATCATTCCAGGACGTCCATAAGGGGAGCCGTAGCTACCCATCCGATTATAAGAGTTCATTCCTCCTCCGTATCCTCCATAGCCCCCATAACCAGATGTGCCATAGCTTGACCCGTATCCAGAACCATATCCAGAGCCATAGCTAGAGCCATAGCCAGTTGTTCCATAGCTAGAGCCGTAGCCAGAGCCGTAGCCAGTTGTACCATAAGGTCGATTCTGTGGGCCATATACAGGCTGTTGACCATATCCAGTTGCAGCATTACTAGAGACTAGAAGAAATAACAATAATAACAAATGGTTACAATGAAATATATTAGTTGACTAAAATTCTCAAATGCGGATCCCCAATCCCCACATTATTTTTGGTTTTTGCAATCACTGTCATTATTGTTATTATTATTATGATTGTTGCGTTTTCTACTGTGAATATTTCATGTATATATATATATATATATATCTGTATGTATGCATATATTTGTGTGTGTGTGTGTGTGTAGGTAGGTAGGTAGGTAGGTAGATGGGTAAATGACTTTAACAATTACCTCCTAGTCGATTAAGTGCTGAAGATCCATCAGTAGTTGTGCGAGTTGGAACTGGAGGTGTGGTCGAATCTGTCATTAGAGGGCTGTTATTTGTCTTTGTCTCCCACGGCTTTGGAGGTGAAGGCATACAATGAAAGGGGTGAAGAGGAAGAAGAAAAAAAATAGAGTGAAAGAGAGAAAGAAGTAAAGGCGGATTTGAAATTTTGAGACTTACCAAACACACACACACGCACACACAAATAAATAAATAAATAAATAAATAAATAAAGCAATATACACTGGATTTTTGTGGGTAAGCGAGATTTGTCGAATAGGGAGACCTTTAGAGATTCTTATTTTATTTTTCTTGCTATTTTGGGCCAATTGGCAGTAGACAATTCAATCGGCTTCACATGCACTGGTTACCTGTGCTGACAAAGATGAAATACTCAGAGAAAATAGGCGCAACAGTCTGTAACCAGGAACAAACAAGTAGAAATTACCAATATATATATATATTCTCGAAAACAAGCTCATTTAATTCAATCTATTTTAAAAAATCAACCAAAAGAAGCCCAAAATATAAAGCTCAATCTCTATACAAGACCGTCAGAATACATTCGAGCATAAATATGTACTGTTTTTTTAATTGTCTCGCTTATAAAGCAAAAGGGACTCTATTTACTACAGCCATCGAAATAACTTGTAGATCGTCTTGTTGCCGTAAGAATCAACCCAAGTTCCTCTTGCCCAGTACTTCTTTTGTGCTTCTTATAACAGCTTTTTACTATCAACTGACAATGGTCTAATCGCACGTTTAGGAGTTCTGGCTCATCTCGCGATCATTCCAAGGCTCGAGATATCTCAACTTTAGATAGACTTTTACAATTTATCTTAAAAAACACATTCATAATCATCTGGACCCTGATTAGAACATACACCTACAGATATTCAAATAAAGTATAATTCAAGGACAATAGCATAACATAAAATTTGAAATTCGAAAATAAACCTTGGCAATCAAGATAAGATTTTCTTATCATTGGAAATTTATTGTACCACTTTTTTCTTGGTATCCAAAATGAGCCTGAAAAGTTTTAACATTGACTCTAGTATTACCCAGTTCCTGAGACACACACATATGATTGTTCTGATCAATTTGTTATTTTGTCTGTCTAACTGAATCTAGTTGTAAGATGAATCTTATATAAACCAATCGACAGGCTGATACGCACTATCAATACAGAGCATCAATTGCTTATTATCCGTCAAGTCTAGTAGTAAATAATGATGTTCTACATATATATATACATCCATGACTGATGACCACCCCCTAATATATACTTTATTATTTCTACTAATGCTTTCCACATAAAAAGAAAAAAGAAAATGCAAAGACATTGGAATTAAACGTCATCCTCGAGTTTGTTACACAGTCGACATTCTTTTTATTTAATATGCTAGCTGCGTTTTGACTTTAAACAACCAATCTCTTTCGCTCTTCTTCACCTTATTCTTCATATCAACCAAAATACTAATACTACTAATATAATGGTCAACGACTTTTGCCTTATACTTATCATCCTATTGATGCCCCCTCTTGGTATATTTCTAATCGATGGCTGTGGTGTCGATTTCTGGATCAATGTGTAGGTTTACTTTTTTTTTTTTGGTCAACATACCCACAGATATCAATATACTTATACTTTGGCTGTATATTTATATAGATGCTTAACACTCCTTGGTTATATTCCCGGTAAGATAGCTTATAATACTCTTATTATCGAAACCATACTTACAACCAACCAACCAATAGGTCACATTCATGGTTTCTATGTTCTCCTGAAAAGTAGAGAGAGACGCCAGTTTGAGCAGACAAACACTTACATTGCCATTCCTCCTCCTAACTACGGTGTTGCTCCTCCACCCTACAAATAAATATACCCCCACTACTTAATACAGCACCTATAAATTCCATAATCTATTTATCTTATTCACAAAAGTTAAAAATATCAACAATAGTCCAATTTTGTACGTATTCTGAAAAACCCCTCACAGATAGAGAGACTTATACGGACATTAAATTCATAATATATATATATAAAAAAGAGGTTTTGTACCACTACTGATAAACAATAGAAATCCCAAGATCAAAAGAATCCAAATCACAATTCTTTAGCTATTAAAAGGAATACAATGTATATATATATATATACTGGCTAAACTTTCTTTATTTAAATAATAAAGAATAAAGACAAAATGAGGCTATCAGTTGACTAATTTGGAATACTAAAGATGTACATGAAAATATACAATACATAAAACAAACCGACGGTTAATCATACCTGTGAAACACAGCAGAAGAAATTGTTATAAAAAAAAAAGAAATTGATTCAATAAATGTGTTAGCTTGACTGACTGAGCTGTCAAATCTCATTAAACCACACTTGGCCTACAAAAAAAAATGAATACAACAAATCATTCGAAATCCAACTCTTAAACATTAAGCCATCTTTTGGCCCTCTTTATTCCTTCTTTCATCCACCCAAACCAACTCCTCTAAATCTGACCTCTCATACTTTATCTGTTCACATCCAAGGCAACAGCAGTTTAATCGACCATTCCTCCTTTCTAAACGTCATCATATTTTTAATATCCGCCCAGTAAACAACATCTCAAATCTGTAGTTTTTTAATTTTAACAGAATACACACACACACAAAAAAGGAACACTTTTCCTCTTTTCCTTCAATGATCGCCTTGACAGCACGCTCATCGATCACCACACGAAGCATTCTTTGCCGTGCACTGGTCAATAACACCCAAGCCAACGTCACCCGATCATATGCCACAAAAAAGAAGAAGCAGACTACACGTTTGAACCCCGATGCTCTCGACATCCAGGGCGCCGTGCGTGTACTAAAGGCATTAGAGGTCGGCAATCCCGAACATCAGTTTGAGGCCCATGTTCAGTGCAAAGTCGAAAAATCAACACCTCTTATCCGCGGCTCGATTGTATTGCCAAAGAGCATCAAGCAAGAAGCCACAATCCTCGTATTCGCAAGCGGCAAGAAGGCCGATGAGGCCCGTGCTGCAGGTGCACACTTTGTAGGCGGAGAAGAGCTTATTGAAAAGGTCAAGAATAACGAGATCAAATTCGACAAGTGCATCTCTACACCTGCCATGTTTCCTGCTGTCACAAAGATCGCAAAGGTGCTCGGACCAAAGGGACTAATGCCCACCGTCAAAAAGGGTAATGCTTACAAGGGAAACCAAGAAATATGAATATCTGACAAAAAACAAACAAACAAAAAAAAAACACACACAAAAAAATACTGGAAATTTTATGTATTTATGTAATTATGTATTTGTATTTGTATTTTGTCTGTAGGCACTGTGACTGACGATGTAACAAATGTTGTCCGGACCTCAAAGAGCTCGTTTGACTTTAAGGCTGACAAGTTGGGTGTTTTGCACACAGGAATTGGAAAGATTAGCTTTGAGGGTGAAGATGTTGAAGGTAAGAATTTGATGTCCATCTCCTAGTAAGGGAAAGGGATAGGGAGAGTACCTTATTATCATTATTCTGATCTCTGATATATATATTCTTTATTATCTCAGCCAATCTTAGAGCTATCCTAGAGGAATTGAAGGTGTTTGGAAAAGCAAACAATTTGAAAGGTAATATAGAGAAATAACAAATGAATGAATGAATGAATGAAAAGAAAAAGGGGGGAACAAAGGAGAGAAATGCTTATTTCAAACAATATTGGCTTTTTAAAATTCTAATGACAAAACGTCTATTGTTACTTTTAGCTATGATTCAGCACGTCGTTCTCTCTTCAACTCGTGGACCCGGTATAGTGATTGCTGGTGGCCACACTCTCTAGACAAATTTTCCTTTTCTTGCTTACCTGTAGACAAATCCAAGTCCTGAAAAATCAATAATAAATATACTCCATCTTTCATCACATTGAACCCTGAGTGCCTTTATTCCCCCCCCCCCCCCCCTACCCCTACCCCACAAAAAAAATTGGGTAGTCACTTATTTTCTTTTTAAAGAAACGGAAATAATAGTTAATACATCAAAAATTCATACTGCCATTGGTAATAAACTTTAAATTTATTACCACAGCTACAACCTGGCTGCCAAATCGTTTCTTCGTGTACAAAAGTCAGATGTTATTGTTGTATAATATTCAGCACTATTATACCCATAGAGTATCATTCTCGTATACCCTTTCTTTTCTTGCTGGTTGGTATGTGATGATTGTTCTTCCGACTTTTCTTTATCTATATTCTGGGTCGTTAACTGATATAATGCAATTGAATCCAGGTGTAGTGCACTCGATGACGAAAATGATGTTGAAGGACATAATGCGCGAGTAAACCTTTTAAAACATGCATATTTAAGAACGTTGTTTACAAAGATACAGAAATATATCTGACACCCAATTACATGATATTGTTTTTTTTTTCGGAGGCAAGAACTTTTTCAACGTATTGCAGATCAACGAGCATACTGACTGTTCGGCGGTGGAGGTCTCAGGAGACTGATGTCTGGCGTCTTCTAAATATACAGGCGTATCATTGCTAAAAACCAAGTATTTGATTATGGACTTGAGTTGATTCAATTTCCTTTCCGAAACATCATCATCCAAAGTCCCTTCCTCTTCCAGAAAAATCCTGTTGTTCTTCCGCGATGTTTAGATCCTGAATAACGAGCTTGTTTTCTGCAGAAGCTTCCTTATCATTGAGCATTTGGTTTATCTTCTATAGTAAAACAAAGCATTAGTAGGCAATTTAAATTCAATAAATGACGTTTCCGGTCTATCTTTTTAAGATTATGTCCTAACTTTGCTAGGCGCTACTTCCCACTATTTATCTTAGTCGTCCACTTTTCTCCTTCTAATCCGCCTGCTTTTTCCTTTCTTTGTATCAACCTCTTCAGCTTTTTATCCTCTGCACGACAAACATAACGCGCATGGTTTCTCATATCCTTCTTTTAAGATGGGCTCCTTGTTGTTGTGGTCGAGATACGCTTTGACTCTTTATTGCGGGCAAGATGGTGGCGAAATAGCACTAGTACCACTTTGTTCAAAAGTTTGTTGATTATCTTTTTGCCGTCCCACATATTCTCGAACTTGACCAGGAACTTTCTTAATCTTGATATCATTGTTGTCAAAAAAGAATTCGCTAGTCCTCAGCTCACTTATCATCATATTCACGAGTGCCGAAAAGCAAAGGGTATAGTCTGTCGAGGTAATCATCGTGTCTTGTAATCTAGTACACACGAATGTCTTTACAATAGGAGGGAGATCCATTCTGAAGAGGCTATTTATTTATTGGTGTGGCAGAAGAGAATTCTTTAGCTCTGCCTTTTACTATCGAACCTACCGCAGTCTCACCTATTTTGTCGAAGCTTTGAGATATGAACTTCTTTCATCCTTCAACATTTTTTAGCCCAAAGCAGTATTCCACATTTAACCGCAATACCTTTCTGTCACACTTGGCAAGTTGTGCTACGTTTGTTATTGTTCTTATCCGTAGACTTTTTTTTTTTATCTTTTGGAGCTTGTTTTTAAGTTCTTTTGTTTTATCTTCAGTTTTAGTTTTCTTGCCAATTTGCTCTAAGCGGTCTCTCATCAAAGTAAAGAAGCATTCCTCCAAGTCTTTCAAAGGTCCTACACGATTCGTTTTACTAACACTTTCTTCGGTAGAGCTCTCAGATAAGGTACGTTTGGTATTACTTTTTAGAAAGGATGGCGGCGAGGTGCCCATACCTTGGTAAAAACTTTCTTGGGGCGTTTTTTTAAGCATTCGATTATTCTTTACTAAATTTATAAGCATGCACTTTATTTGCTACTGTTTATTCTAATGATTATATATCAACTCACTATGTATATGGATTCCATCTATCTTTATGCAGCTACTCCTACCAACTCAGTGGATATGTGTATTGCCAAAGTACTTCACAGTAATATATATATAGGCAAGATGTAGTGCTCACGTAGTTGGCATAATCACAAAATTTAATCAATTGATAAATTCTTCCTCAATCTGAATCTTCATCTTCGGCTGAAAGAAGTTGTCTATTAAGGGAGTACGTGTAATAGAGGTATCAAGTAGCGATAGTTTCAAGTCTGCTAAACAATAATTATTAATAAAACCAATCAAATAATAATAATATACTCGGACACAGTTGTGAAGATTTATAAGCACTACGGTTTTTTGTTTGTATGGAGCGGAGCTCTGGTTTATTGGTGGGACTCTTGTCCAAAAGGCTTAAGAGGCGCCACAACTTGTTTTTGGTTTTTCTATTATTTAAATGTTTTTGGGGATTTTGTGTTTTAAGTTGTAAATGTAATGTAAAAAAAAAAAAATGTGGAAACGAAGAAACGCGATGAACTTAGACAGAAAAAGGGCGTTGATCAAGGTTTTCTTCGGATTGTAAACGGGAAAGCAGGGAATTGGCAGTGGTAGTGGCATTAGCGGCAACGAAAGGTGATTGATCGAATATGAAAGCCCAGTGATGTCTCCACAAGGCTAAAAGAACAGAGCCAAGGATTGAGGCAGGATGTGAAGTGGGATCAAGGGGGGGAGGGAAGGAAAACTTGTATAGCGCATTGTGAATGTCAGAGGATTGGGGGGAAAAGCCGAAATGCGCGAGCCAGAGTGTGTGCCAGAGAGGAAGCTTGAGTGGGCATGCGTAGAGAAAATGGTCTTGAGAGTCAATTTCCGTTCCACACAGCGAACAATTAGGGGAGGGAAATGAGGTGGGAATACGGTTATGCAGCACGGATTGACATGAGATCTTGTGGTGAAGCAGCGGGAACCAAATGATGCGAGAGGCATACGGAAGGATGAAAGACCAGAATTGACGCCATTTGATGGCTCGTATGTTGTGCGGTACATCCTCGATAGAAGAAGTGACGACTTCACAGGAGGAACGGAATTGGCGTGTAGACAAGCGTTTCCAAGGAAAGGTAGGAGAGAGGGCCGACAGGAGTGTGGAAGGGTCAACCTCAGTGCCCGTGCGAGCCATCAAGTCAGGGAATTGTTCGGTCAAGATACTTTGAGGCAGGCAAGCGCGAATGACGAATGCGTGAAGGAAAAGAGAGTGATCATCCACCCGCTGAAGGACTTTGCGGAGGATGCGTGGTGAACGAGGAAAGGAAGAAGGTAAGCGGCGAGAAAGGATATCCAAAGTGGTGTTGATCTCGTAGGCATCCCGGATCCGGAGGTGACGCCAAGAAGCAGGAAAAGCAGGGAGACCATGTGGAACCACAACTGCAGAGGCGAGAGGAATGTCCAGACAAGTCGGTAGATTTATCACAGTAGAGTCAAAATCGTGAGGCAAGAGATCGCAGGCAGCAAAAAGGTTAAAGAAAGGACTGGTATAAGTTCGGAATCGAGGGTGTCTCAGGTCAGGAAAAATGAAAGGAAGATGGGGATGGACATCAGGTAGATAATGCCGAAGAAGATATAGCAGCCAAGGCAACACCAGACCAGAAGGAGACGAAGTGGATTGGAACAGAGGTCGAAGCCAACGGAGCTGAAGGGCACCTTGTTGCAGTTTTGGATTCAAAACCCCTAAACCGCCCATTTTTGTGGGGAGACATAGAGTGTCAAGTCTAATCGGTGGGAAGCTTCGATGCTGAAGAAAGCGACCCATGAGAGAGCGAACTTTGGTAAAGAACGTGCCGGGAACAGATACAACACGAAGAACGTGCCAGAGCTTTGACAATATAAGAGAGTTTAGGACAGTAGCACGGCCACGGAAGGACAAGGCGCGGGAGAGGTGGATATGTGAAGCTCGCTCTATCTTAGACAAGATTTGTGAGCAGAAGGAGTTGCGTTGGGTGAGGAAGGAGATGATCGGAAAGCCAAGGTAGCGGAGAGGTTCTGGAGAGCGACTATCATGCCACTCGACAATCTGCAAGCTGTGAAGGGTGTCCGCCCAGTGAGGATGAGGTCTGCCTGACAGGGAGAAAGCTTGGGTCTTGTGAAGGTTGATGCGTGCGTTGGAAGCAGAGGCATAGGTGGCGAGGTGGTGCTGCAATCGGGACATGTCCTGGATCTGCGGGAGGAAAACCAGAAGATCGTCGGCATAAGCGAGTAGCTTTATGGGTGGAGGTGCGGGATGTTCAGGCGTACTTTGGATCTCAAATCCAGGAAACTGAGGGTCGTGTATGAGTCGGCGCAAAAGTGGTTCAAAGGCCAGGTTAAACAGAACAGGGGACATGGGGTCACCCTGTCTGAGTCCACGTGCTTGACAAAGAGGACGAGAGAGAAAACCGTTCACATTAATCTTAAGGTCGGAAGAGAAGAAAAGATTAGTGATGCAGGTTATAATTGAAGGAGGAAAACCGAATTTAACAAGAACTTGTTGAAGATAGTCAGGGTGAACCCGATCGTAAGCCTTTTCCTGATCCAAGAGAAGACCGATTCCAGAGTGACCAGTAGAATTGGCATGATCCATAACCAGCTTCGTAAGTATACCGTTATCAGCAATGAAGCGACCACGGACAAATCCTGTTTGATACGGAGATACAAGCACTCCAGCAGCTTTGACCATTCGAGCGTTGAGAAGCCGAGTGAAAATCTTGGCATCGGCGTTGATCAGAGCAATCGGTCGCCAATTCTTCAGGGATGAGAGATCGCCTTTCTTGGGCAACAGAGAAACACATGTTGTTTGCCAGGATGAAGGGAATTGGCCACTACTAAGAGCATCATTGTACACTTGTGTCAGCAACTGGGAGCAAGAATGGTGATGAAAAATGAGTTGGAGGATCTCATAAAGGAGGCCGTCCGGTCCTGGGCTACTTGTTCGTGGAGAGCGAGACACGCCTTCTCGTATGTCTTCGATGCAAAGTTCAGCAGTCAGAGAGGAACATACGGTATCAGAGAGGCAGAGATCGTTGGGAAGGTGGCGAAGTAAATCGTCTATGGCTAGTTGATCTATTGGTTCAGGTGTATACAGGCCTTCGTAGAAAGAAGCGGCAGCTTCAGTCATGCCATCAGGCTCAGTGTGTAAGTGGTCAGTGATGGGATGGCGTAGTTTGGTGATGTTCTTTCGGGCTTGGCGTTCTGCAACTGTTCGCTTGAGGTATCCTGCGGAGATCTCTCCATTCTCTCGCCAATGTTTGCCTGCACGCAGGGCAAGAATTTCCACTCTCTCCAGCTGGACTTGTTGCAACTGTCTTTCAATAATGGGCAATTGGAAGTTTTGGGCGGGTTGTTGTCTGAACTTGTGGATTAACTTGTCACGTTTACTTTGAAGTCTGGCCTCCAGTGTAGTGAGTGTTTGTGTGCGGCGCCTAGTAAAGGACTTAATGAATTTTGTAAGCATATGTTTTAATCTATCCCATTGGTCTTGTGGGGACATATAGGGAGAAAGTAGAAATACGGAGGTAGAAATATAGGCGTCAAATTCAGTGCAAAAAGTGGGGTTGCGGGCAAGACGAGGGTTGGCGCGCCACATTCCCTTTCCTGTTGCATGGTTGGCGGTAAACTTAAAAGTAGTGGCTACTAGACAATGATCGGACCAATTCGGATGTATATAGGACACAGAAGAGGACTGACGGCACGGGGCAAGGTCGGAAGAAGCAAATACATAATCTATGGAGGAGGAGCAAAGTTGTCGGTGGAAGGTTGGGGCAGGGACTTCACCACTCAATGTGACACAATCCACGAAATGGTTAGAAATAAAGTTAAGCCATTCGGGAGGGGCCTGGCGAGGGTTAGAAGAAGTAGTGCGGTAGGTATAATTGAAGTCGCCCAAAAGTATGCATGAGGATGGGAGACGAGGAAGTAGTGCTGGAGAGTTGAGAAGAGAGCGGAGGAAAGAAAAGCGGTCCCGGTAGGAAGCTGGGGCATAAACAACGCATATACGGAAAGAGGGAATGGAATTATTAGTATGTATGACTGTAGTAGAGATGCAACGGCCACAAGGGCTGAATAGAGGGTTAATGAAAGATAGGTGCGGAGAAAGAGAAACAAGACCGCAGTGCGGAGACCATAAGGAATCTTGGGCATGGAATTGTGTATGGAACATCTGTTGGAGAGGTTCAGTATTGGCATGAGTTTCTTGAAGGGCGAGTAAATCGATCCCGCAGGATCGAAGGTGTCTTATAAATAGGGAGCGCGTTTGTGGGTGGTTAGTTTTAGCTAATCCACGGCAATTCATAGATGCAATTTTTATCATAATTATTATTGGGGGATAGTTTCTTCAATACCCTTCATAGGGTCGTCTTCGCAGTTTTTCTCAAAGTATGCCTCCACCTCTGCCAAGTCGTCATCGGTGAGCGTGGGATCATCAGCGGGGAGTGTTTCCCTATCAACTAAGTTCGCCTCAAAAGGGAGGGGAGGTGTTTTTGGTATCTTGGTGCGTGAATCGGCGGGTACAGCTTTGGTGGTGTTGGCGGGGTTGTGTTGAGACCCGGCAGAAGAGAGGGAAGGGTCAAGTAGGGCATAAGGGTTGGCTGTGGTGAAGGAGGGGGGGAGGGTCTTCTTCATATGTGAGCCAGAGTGAGTGACAGTGGGTCGGTTGGTGGTGTTGCGGGTGGCAGTGGTGCGATGGGGGCCATGCGGTTTAGGAACCTTGCGATCCCGTTTGTATGAGTTGTCCACTTCGGCAGCACGAGGGCATTTAGAGCGAAGATGGCCGACCTGATGGCAGCCATAGCACGAGCGAGTTTCTTTTGGTCGAGTGGGGCAGTTGTCGCGGTCATGGCCCATGGTTTGACATAGAGCGCAATGGGCTCCCATATTGAGCCAAGTGGCCAAGAACGTCGTGTTATCATCGAAATCCATTTTAAAGCGAAGTGGAAGGAGGGCACCTTCCTCATATGGAGGACGCTCCACATATGCGTGTCCACTTCCATCCATAAACCCAAACAACGTGTTAATGGAGATATCGTGCACATAGCCATATTTCGTGAGAGCATTACGAAGTTTGGTATCCAAGGTAGCGTACTCTTGAGGAGGGAATCGGGGGAGCTTTGACAAAGTCAGCTTAAACAATTTGGATGAGCTAGCAATGGCAGGGGAGGCAAGAACAGTTTCGTTGTTGTACCGAAAGCCTACACGACAAGCACGAGCACAAACATCTTTGGAGCTCAAGTGGAGCTCAAAGAGGGTACCAGCTTTATTGGAAGGGTTCAGGCCAAAGATTTCGCCAGGCAAAAAGGACTGGAGCAGAGCGTCAAAGAAAACAATGAATTCGGGAGAGGTTTCCGGGGGAGTAGTGTAGTAAACGGAGAACTGGCTAGTATTTTCTCGCCAAGTGCGAGGTTTTGTCAGGGGGTCATTAGACCCAAGTACGATGGCATGGCGGAATGTCGGTGCGGTGTTTGTTAGGACAGTCAAGTAGGTGAGAGGGAGTCCGGGTGTGGGTGTTGTGATAGTGGGTGAATTGTTTGTATGGCCGTTTATGAGGTGTTCCCCTGTGGGGGGGGGGGGGGGGGGGGGGGGTCCGGTTGTATAGCGGAGGAAGCCATGAGCACCTTTGATAAAAGTCTTCCCATATAAAATAAGTGACCTTGAGCACAGTGACTTACCTTTTTATATGGGGAAGTACTGTTGCCACGCATAAGCAAAAGCGGACATCTAATCCCAAGCATCATTCTTGTGCTGCAAGCACACTCTTTTATAAATCTCAAATTGCGGCTCATGCAACCCCATCTTAATGAACTTGACCACTGGCGGAATACATCTCAACGAGCAATCGACCAGACCCAAAAAAAGCCTGCAAACACTCGCCATCGTTCAAACCAGGACGACAATCCGAAGCAATTCTTTGCTCTAGACAGTAGTAGAGGATGGCTAGAAACCTCACCCATCAAAAATACTCCCTCTTCTTTAGCTGATGGTCAAAATGGATGGTCGCTAGAACGAGAATCTAGCTCTGAATCACAAAATGGTACAATTGCAAGATTACATATATGATAACAGTATCCTGATAAAGAGTGCCCTCAGCTTATCATACTATTTATGCAGCAAAAGACATGCTTGGAGCTGTGTCGAATGCAGACATTCTAATGCTTACAAAGATGACCTCAAATCTGTCTCACCAAATTCGAAAATTTCCTGTAAAAGATAGTCGGTCAATTCCTGCTGGTAATAATTATTTTATCTATCGCCTAAATAATAACTCATGCTTCCATGCCCTTGGATGTGTATACCTGACCAGAAACCAAGACTATTAGATCGAATGCCACAAAAGAAAATGTTTCTGTCTCTTTAGAAAACCACAATAATACGTTTGCTACGCCAGACACTTTACCTTCAACGGCCTCTATTCCCACTCGTACTTCTCACAGTACTCCACCTTCATCAAGCCTTAGCAAAGAAAGCTGGAATGGCCCAGAATATCGGCAGTCGTGGTACAAATCTCTTATAAAGCGAGATTCTAAACTAAAACACAACGAAGATGAGTCTTCTTGTGACGACGACATGTATTCTTATGATAATTTACTGGCTAACAAGCCTGGTGTAAAAAGAGCAACATCATCAGAGCGGCTACGTAAATTAGCCGCCAATACCCCACTAAAAAGTCGATTCTGGTACACTAATAAGCACCATCGTATGGGGTCTTCTAGTGCGCAGCCTCTTTCAACTGGAAGTCAAGACAAAATTGCTTTAAAGAAATATGATCGCCGACATTCCCTCGGTAGTATTAGTTCGACTGAATTTATAGCCCAAGATTCTCAAGAATGGTACGAAGATGAATATGAATATGAAGACGAAGGTGAAGACGAAGGTGAACGCAAAGATGAATACGGAGACGGAGACGAGGCAGCAGAACCAAAAGTAGAAGCAGATAGATATTCAGATACAAGAATAGGAACAGAAAGGGAAACAGAAGCAGGCGCGGAAGCAGACACAAAGGAAGAAGTGGAAACAAAAGCCGAAAAAGAAGCAGGAACAGAAGCAGAAACAGGAATAGGAGTAGAAGTAGAGAAAGAAGCAGAGGGTGAACCAGAATATGAATCAAAGGAAAAAGCAAAAATTAAATTAAAATCAGAGGCAAAATCAGTAGAAAGAGAAAATAAATTAGTTGAAGAAGGTCTTGAAGAAACTGAAGATGAATACGAAGATGAAGATGGATATGAATATGAGCACGAGGATGAAGACGAAGAAGAAGAAGATGAGGATGAGGATGAGGATGAGGTTGAAGGGGAACAGCCAATTGAAGAGTTAAGAAATGAAATTCTGAGTCAATCCAAGCAAAGTCTGGGAACCGACGAGAGTAACTTTGAAGATCATGAGAATCCTATACAAGACTCACCGTATACTGAGCGTTTGGGTACAGCAAAAACTCTTCTGTTTGATTACGATACGCTCCCTAGTGAAATTACAGTGCTACTGAAAGAATATGAGCGAGAGGGCAGGATGAGAGTACGCCATAATGAGACTACTGCTGTTGAAGAATATGATAATAGCGATACAGAATTAGATGAATTGGAAGTCATTTCTGGTGGTCTTTTGTTGACGGAAGAAAAGCATGGAAGAAACATTGGTAAGATATAAAAATAATACCGTAAAAGAAAAACGAGCAAGAATTTTAATTAAGAATATACAATGAAGTGGAAGTACAAGCAAGCAGTTCAGACCGAATTGAGTTTGTAAAGCTTGTTCAGCTTCCTGATGATATGCTAGTAGAAAACGGTAAGTATATAGCTGTATATGACCTTTATAGATTTGTATCAGAGCTTTTTTTTTAAGAAATTATTCTTTCAAGGTCGTTTGTTTGATTTGCACGTATCATTACTGACGGATAATTGCGAGAATGAAGAAGTGTAAGACCTTTAAAGATCCTTTGTTATTTTTATTGACTTTTTATTTGTCTGTTTTTACGCAGTGTAAACAGTTACGAAGGCACTATAGCACTATCCAAGTCTGTCAATAAAAGAATGAAAGATATTAAGGGCACCTTAACGGATTGTCAGGTTTGTTTATATGCAAAATTATCGATATCTAGTGCTTATAAAATATTATTGATATTATCAGGAATTTTTAGATATGCAGAGGTGTGATATATCTAGTTTATCTTTGGATGATTTCGATCAATATGGACGGCCTGTAGCTCCATCGAGGCCCGCTTCAACTTTTGATTGCCAAAATTCGAAAGTCTATGAAAATCCTAGTGAAAAAAGAACTTTGGATAGCCTTTTAGATAATCCTTCTCATTCGACTTTAGTCAGCAATAGTGTGTTTAATTCACCAGGCACGCCTAATAGCTGCAGTTCTGTCAAGCGTGCTCCTTCGCTCCTACTCAACAATATTCCTTTCAGAGGCGTGAACCCATTTGATTACCGAAAAGACGATGTTAGATTAGGTGTCGCTGCTCTTCAAAGTGAACTGGATGGCTTCAAGGCTGCTCTGGAGAATACAGAACGTTTGGTAAGACGTGTACAAGCCGATGTTGATCAAACTCGATCTCGCATGGAACTTTTGATCAAGAATATACCGGAATCAAATTTCTCTGCTGTAAGTACATCAACACAAAATTTTGACTATTTAATTTAACTTTTCTTTGATTTTTTCTTCCTTTGGTTGATTAACTAGTTAAAGAGACTCGAAGTAGATATAGAATATATTCTGGCAAGTAGAGCTAAAAATCCATGGCTTGATACAGCGTATGCTCTCCTATCATATTTGTTGACAGGTGAGTGTCCAACACACACACACAAATCTTGATCCAAGCTTTACTAAATTTCTTATACTAGTATTTGCCCTTGGCGTGTGGACGGTAATTTGTATACTAAAATACGGGCGAAGGGTTTTTTCTTTTCCTTGGAGGCTGTGGAGAGATTATAAAGCACACATGAGGGAAAGAAACAAGGCTGTCAAACAAGCCAGTTTGTATTCCTTGTCTGGAACGTCATCTTCACGGGCACGTCAAATATGACAGTAATTATTAGATCCATATTTTAAAAGCCATTTTTATATACAAAAGAGGATGCTTAATTTTCATGTTTATTCCAAACTACATCTCTCCCCCTCTCTCTCTTTTAATTTTTAATTTTTAATTTTTTTTTTTTCAATTTTAATCCAAGGAGCTGTTTTCCATGAATAGAGAAAAATCTATTATTTCTTGCTTGTAAAGGGAACAGAGAGGCCTGAAAGGAGAAGGCGGCCATCGGTGTTGGTGTAGGCGGTCGTGTTAAAGGTGACATCAAAACCGGTCATTCTAGGATAGACATCGAATGAACCCTCGATTTCAGGGAACAGAGCGAGGGCAGAGGGAGGAAATCCAATGGCAACGTTACCATTGCCATCACCTGAGGTCATGGACATTCCAGGCCATTCCTTAAGACGTGGGAGAACGATTTCCACCAACTTATCCATAAATTGGTACATTTCATCACCGCGTAATGTCACCTTGACGCCGATTGGCATACCCTCACTAACACACCCACCCACAAACACATATACATAAAAATGAAAAATGAAAAAAAAACATGCAGATTGCTGATGAGTCGTCTTGCTCTCGCTCCCTCTTCCACTGTGAACTATTTACCGAAGCTTCCAATTGGCGACAGAGTTTCTAGCGTATACAACCTCAGGGCGAGTGGCAGTGATACTCTGGAAAGCCATAAAAGCTGACAAGAGATTACTCTTATTTCCGATTGCATCATTTACCATGGCATGCAGAGTGATTTTGTCGAGTTTTGGGATAGTTCTGGCACTCTTAAGGGGCTGGAGGGGTTTGACAGGCTTGCCACCTTTACGAGTACGAGAAGCGTCGGCTGACGGGGTGGTTGTTGTGGGAGCCGCCGCGGAAGGTTCTGCTGTCAATGCACTCTCGATTTGTGCCTGAACGTCGGGATATTTGTAGGTGGCAGGAGCGGCACGTGCGTGGTCATACGTGAGGACCATCAAGTCCTCTGACAAGGTGCTTTCGTAATATTCTCTCAATCGCAGCAATCCATGCGAAGACGCAACGTTTTGTGTGCTGGAAAAGGGTCGTATCGCATGTCTGATCAATCTTGAGTGAGCACACCCAGTTTTTGAGAGGTTGCGCAACAAGGTGGCCATTATGGTGGTGTTGCTGGATAGAAATGAAACCTGTCACATCACTATTGCTATGTTCTTTCATATTTTGTTTACTAGTGAAGACAAGTCACAACAATTGTCAAGACGTTATTTTTAATCTCAGTTATCAGGGCTCAACGATAAGTTTATCTACTAAAAATTACAAGCAGTCATATTTTTCCGAACTTGAAAGAATCCGGTAGTTCCGGCTCAACACTGTATTTCTCTTTATTAACATTATTATTATTTTTATCCGTTTCAGACGCGTAATTACTTTTACAGACACACAAAGCAAATCTCCACTCGCAATGAACTCCAACAACACCAACCTCATCATCAACGACATTGAAAATCCCAAGGTTTCGGAAACATTCATCAATAAAGTTGCTTTCACTCATTGGCTTGAAAACGCTGACATAAGACTTGCTAACTGAAACGTTACCAACACGCATGTGTCAAAGGCTTCTGACAGCATCAACAGCCCCAAGTACTTTGTCGAGACACTATACCTAGCATGCGATCATCATGGCTCGCCAAGAAAACACAAGGAAGAGGCTGGTGACAAGCCAAAGGCAAAGAGAATCCACACAGATTCTACCAAGGATGGCTGCAAGACCAAGATTATAAATACTTTGTGTGATGGACAGGTCCATTTTTAGTAGCTCTGACAACATGAGACACACCGACCAGAGAAGGTGCAAGACGAGATTTGGTCAAGGCGGCCAAACGATGTTAAGCAATGGGTTGTCTTGCATGTTGATAACAGCATGGATTGGAAGACTATCAATACGCTTCTTCGTATTCACCCCCAACGCTTAGAAGAATTAGTAAATAATACTTCTTTTATCTGATCTACTAGCTGATTTGTTCTATAGCTTGAAGCTGGTTTTACCATTTCCAGCTTCCCGACGTCCCTACGCATCAACTACAATGATGTACAGAATGTCATTAACGCTCATTCGAACAAGCTTTCCGGGCGGGATGCGGTTGACAAGACCAGTGTGGAGGAATGGATGTCATTCTTGAAAAATGAAAAATGCTGTATTGTCCATATGAAGTTCCATGAAGGCAACGGCGCATACCTGCTCTCCTGGGCCTCTCCTTGGCAGAAGAAGGTAATATTTGATTTAATAAACACTTGGAATATAACAGTAATACTTGTTGAGCATATGCTTGGGACTGCCGATGAGTGGTATATTGGCTCCACGTATAAGACACGCTAATTTTTGGTGAGGTCAGGCAAGCACTCGTATCTCTATACGATTGCTGTGAAAAGCAGCATTACGAATAAGGGTGTCCCAGTTTGCTTCTTCATTACTGATGCTGAGTTCGCAGCGACCTTGACACAATGGCTCAGTTGGGTTTAATCCAACAGTGACTTGTGTGTCAAGTACATAATGATTTACTGTAGCTCAATTGAGATGGGTGTCCTGGAGAATGTCGTTTGGCAGAGTGTCCAGATCCTAAGCGATTGTTTGACTTCTTTGGAAGAAACAGATATTGCTTCCCAGTAGAAGTACAAAAAAAAACATTCAAAGCGTAATTTATTAATAAAATCACAGTTCAGTGCAATTTTACCATTTTCTTTTTTGTTCGGACCAAAAATTATAAAGTTCAGATGAATAGTGACTGTCTGTATTTTGTAGTAATTAGAGGGTTTTCTCACTTATGCGCTTGAGAGGGTTAAAAAATGAATAAATAAATAATAACACATATGAAGTAGAATGGTTGGAATTTCGAGTGTCGATCACTTTTCTTTTTATTTTTATCTTTCTCTTTTTTTGGAGGTTGAAATTGTTATACCAAATTTGGGAGATTGTGCAATTGGTTTCATTCAAAGCACGCTATTGTGTTTAAAATCGCATTTTTTTTGTTGTGTTTGGCCCTGACCGCTTTTCTCTTTTACTTTTTCTTTACTATGAAGCAACGTAGAAAAAACTCGCAAAAGCAGCTTGACTGGGCCAAGTCTACTGGTTCCAAACTCCCGATTGTACACTCGTCGTCTGATCCAGTAATTCATAAAGAGCCTCGTGAACTTCCTGAAGATATTATGGAAGACGTCTCTGCACTCTTTAAACCGAAGCCTGTACCGTTCTGGAAACGAAAGCGATTTCACTTTGTGGTGGGAGTTACTGTAGGACTTATGGGCGCACTCTATGGCGCTTCGACCACACCCATGGCACAGACACACCTCAACGATCTCCAGGCCTTTTTGGCACTTCAGATAGCCGAGATGGATATTCAAAGCATGCTACCAGCAACAGAAGCAGTGGATGAAATGCTTGGAAACTTTACAAGCTTTCTCAAGCCAGCACCTACAAGTGACATTCCATTTATGCCGGCAACAGCCTTCAAGCAAGTGTTTATTGCACACCCACATATATATTCTTCTATATATATAATATGCTTAATAATTACTTACATATCAATGTTTAGGGACGAATTGGACTTGAAACCACATTTTCCAGTCGTATTGATTCCTGGTATTGTTTCTTCAGGACTCGAGAGTTGGGGAACTTCTGAAAAGTCACGCAAGTATTTCAGAAAGCGCATGTGGGGCACTACCAGTAAGTTTAATTATAAGCATTTTGCTTATTTTGTCATTTTTTTTTCAAGTACACTAAAGTTGACTTGACAGCAATGTTTAGGTCAGTCTTACTGGACAAAGAGCTTTGGACAGAGCACGTAAAACTGGACACAACCACTGGCTTGGATCCTCCTGGTATAAAACTACGTGCTGCCCTGGGTAATATTTCACTACGTCATGATTAGCCAAATCTCACAATATAATATAATATTTTATAATACAGGCTTGGATGCTGCTGATTACTTTGTGGCCGGGTAAGCATTTCTTTTTTTTTTATAAAAAAAAAGTCTATATCAAAACTTACTGTCATTTTTTGAATATGATATTAAATTGACATGTGAATTTGGGTCAAAAGATATTGGGTGTGGGCCAAAATTATAGAAAATCTAGCCACAATTGGCTACGACAGCAACACAATGCATCTTGCAAGTTATGACTGGCGGTTATCCTTCTCTAACCTTCAAATACGGGATAAGTATTTCTCTCGTTTAATGGCCACTATTGAAACATCCAAGAAAACAGGCGGCCTTAAGACAGTTGTGATTACACACTCCATGGGTAAGCTCACGTTGCATATGATTTTACTGTGATTACGATGAATTGGCTATGTTAAACACGTTCTCAATTCCCTGTTATTACAATTATTTCTATAAAAACAAGGCGGCGTCTTGTTTCCGTATTTTTTAAAATGGGTCGAGAGTCCACAAGGTGGAAACGGCGGCCCAACCTGGGCAGATGATTATATCGAATCGTTCGTTAACATCGCCGGACCCATGGCAGGAGTACCAAAGGCCATGACAGCAATGTTGTCAGGTAAAGATTAATATTTTATTTTTTTAAGAAAAATCAGCAGTCTTCTGAACCAAGCACATAGGGGAAACTAGAGATACAATGGCTGTAGGTAGCTTTGGTGCATATCTTCTAGAAAAGTTTTTTTCGCGAAAGGAACGTGCCAGTCTTATGCGTAGTTGGGGAGGTGGTAGTTCGATGCTCCCAAAGGGAACTGATCTCATTTGGGGAAGCCACGAGAGAGCACCAGACGACGAAGAAGACGAGTCTCATCAGTCTCATGGCAACATGATATCATTTGTCTCACCATCGCTACTTCCTCAAAATAACTTAAAACCAGATATTACTGATGGCTTAATTCAAAACCATACATCTGAAGATGCTATGAATCTTCTTCATCGTGTAGCACCATTTGATTATAATGAAATGTTAAGATTAAACTACTCGTATGGAATAACGACTTCCAAAAAACAGCTCGAGGCTAACTCTGAAGATCCTACAAAATGGGCCAATCCTTTTGAGTCCCAATTACCCAAAGGTAAGGCTTTATTATCAAAGGACTTTGCGTTGAAATTAAATAATATTCTACCCAGCGCCGAATATGAAGATATTCTGCTTTTATGGAGTTGGCCTACCTACTGAACGCAGCTATTACTATTCAGCATCCACAGATGGAACATCGCCGGCTTGTAACAATTCTAGTCGATGTGACGAATCTATTGATGGCAACTGTACGTTGGGTGGAACAACTGATAATATAACTGAAATTTATGCTCATCAGCTCCAGGCTCCTCATCTTGTAAGCAAATTATTCAAGTGTTGTCACATTGGCAATGTGCTTTTTTTTAATTAAAAAAACCCCCTTTTTTTTATCCGACAGTTTATTGATTCTACCGTTAATGATCCTGCTGCAAGAGTAGAAACAGGAGTCCGGTTCGGAAATGGGTAAGTCACACACACACACAAACACAAACATACGTGTAAAAAGAAAACAATTTATACTTTTGTGGATTTATTTGCATTTTGGGTGGTACTGAAACCCACAATCTGGTTATAGTGATGGTACAGTTCCTCTCATATCTCTAGGTTACATGTGTACTCCTTCGGGAGGTTGGACAAAGCACGCTGATCTTTACAACCCTGGCCATAATCCTATAATAATTAAAGAATATATTAATGAGCAGCCAGAAAGTAAATTGGACGTTCGAGGTGGTAGTAAAGCAGGAGATCACATCGACATTCTCGGGAATTGGGAAATGACGGTAAGTTTCGCAAAGTGGTTTAATAATTACCAATAATTTATTTACATGTCGTATTGAATTTATATAGTTGGATGTACTCAAGGTCGTTTCAAACCAATCGTTCAATGTAACAAGCCGCATTATCACAAAGATAGACGAATACGCTCAAAAGATCAACATCCAACATCAAGTCTAGAAAGTGCTCAAAACTCAATCTCTCGCCATAATCAAGTATATAATTCCAGGTTGGCTAGTATGGAGCCTTCATATCCACATATTTTCCAGTATCGAGCTTGTAGTATTATAATATAATTTATTCGTCTTATTCAATAGAAAGTGATGCTTATAACGGTAAACCCAGCAATACTAATGCAAACATGTAAAGCGGAATAATGATATTGTCATTTTGAGTTGAGAATGCTTCAAGTAAGCCTAGAACATTAATTGATAAAGAAAAAAAAAGTCATTGAGCAAAGGCAATAGATGCATATACCATTTACCTGTCATTGTCACCATGATTGTATATGAGACCCACTCTTTCTTGCCCCAAATAAGCTGAGAAGCCCCTTCAACGCCTAATATTTTGGCGGTTTGAATAACCACATATGAAGAAATGAGAACTGCAGTAATATAGGCTATTGTGCCCTCTACCGTCTTTTTAGTTCCAGCCCAATGCAGCCTTCCAAGCGACTTTCCCACTAGTGATGCCTGAAAATTCTTTGGAGTTAGTCTGGATTAACTCAATCAACATAACACTTACCGCAGCATCACCAACCCCAAGAGATAGAATCCCTGAAACACTAGCTAGAATATGTGAACTATTAAATGATTCGATTTAGCTATTTATTATAACATTTATGTATCAATAAAAAAAGTCTACTCTTCTTACCTTTCTAACCATACAGTGCTGGCACAACCGATCAAGAGATAAATGTGGCTTAAAATTACTGGACCAAGATCTCGATTATCAATAAACTCGGTCAGAAACATATGAAGGCTTTTTCCATATGGCCAGACAGCAAAGTACCGCAAGTACTCGAGGTAAATAAAAAGTGCAAGGGCCACGGCAAATGCGAGCTTTAGAAACAAAGGCTGTATCAACCGTTGTGTGTAAGATATTTGTGGAAATAGTACAGATAGTGGCTTACTTCAAACAAAACGCCTGGAATAAACATTACTACTGCCAGAGCATGAAACAATTTGCGTTTCTTATTGAGTGTACTGGTTAATATCCTTTCTTCACCAACAGATTTAAAAAACGACTTCTGCGATGGTTCTGGGGTAAAATCTAGTACAAGAACCCAGACAACAACTGTGGCAGCGACTGAAAACGCCCAATAGAGGGATAGAAATAAACGAGAAGGAGACATAAGTACAAACTCAAGTGTCCTATCCAAATATAAAACGAGCAGTTAAAAAATCTTATTATACATATATTGACATCTGCTTTTTAATTTTTGGCTTTTTAAAGCTTCTTAGTATTTACCATACAATAGGGTTGTTTCCTGTTATATTATAGCAAACTGGGGCAATACCAAATAGGATAATGGATATCGAGAGAGTGTAAAAAGCAATAGACACTTTAACCCTTTTTTGGTATATTTCGTTCAAATCTTCGGTGATCGGAGAGCGCCAATATGGTTGACGGGCAATCCAACGAGACCGACGAAGGAGGGGGAATAGAGCCATACCGATTAATAGAATTCCCAAAATCAAAGCATGTATAAGCACTGTAATTTGAGATATAGGCATCCCGGCCAAGTAATACGGTGACCTTTCCGTCAGATACTATGCATTGCCAATATTTAGCCAATGATGTATGAGGTAGATATATAAAAAAAAAACCACAGCTTACTGTAGCCCATATCATATCAAGAGAACCATGAACAAGAATAGCAACAGCCTCAGCCAATATGCACATTTCCCCCAAGGTGAACGATTTCTTCAACCCGACTACGCAGACATATAGTGCCCATTGAAATGTGGTTACAGTAATAATAGTGATTACAATAGGAACTCTTGACAAGACAGGCATTAAGTTTGTAAACCTGGTGGCTAACACTGTAAACAGACCCGAGACAAAGATAGAGGCCAGAAATACACCACGCTTACGTATTATACGTTTCATCGGGTGCATAAAACGACTTGCTGAAACTAGAATAAGAAATATAAAGCTCATCAAGAGCAGCAGTTCCAAGTGTACTAGAGCCAAATCTGTAAAACCCAACACATCTCAATAAAGTTCATTTTATAGGATCTTTTTGAAATGGAAAGTGAATTACCAATATTTATAGAATCTGATTTCTGATGGAGTTTTTCTACAAGTTTTGCAGTAGCTACCATAGGTAGTAGTAATACACCACACAGAAGCCCATCATCTGCCCCAGAGCTGGTCATAATAAATAGATGCATAAGTACTATAAACGACATACAGTCTTCAAATAAATCTCTAGGTCGCAAGGGTATACAGAAATAAATGACAACATACCGAAAGGAAGATTGACCCGTGCCAAAGATGCGTGTTTTTGTGTATGAAAGCACACTAGTTTTTTCAGACTTTCTTATATTCCTGGTAATATAATTTATTTTTGGAGATATTGATGGGTCGGAAGTATCGTCAGACGAAGAACTTTGATCTTCGGAGGATGAGAATAACAGAGGTTTGTGGTGCGACAGGATGTGACAAGTACCTAATGACGAGCCTATACAGACAATCCAACCTTTTTGTTTTGTTCCAAGCCCGTCAATAATAATCTTTTATATTGTTGCACCATTTCTAACCCAAGATTTGGTTGTTCATCAAAAAATAATGCAGAGCTATTGTAGTTACCTATTACTGTTAAATTATCTAATGGTGTTGCATCATTAATTTGAAGTTTCCAAAGGGCCCAAAACACTGATATTAGCCACAATAAACGTTCTGTCAATGCCATGTGCTTTTGATTGCTTTTAGTTTCATTGATCGTCTGTGTAAGTGACGCAAGAGAATTAAGGCTTTGTGCTTTTTTGCGTCGAATTATATCCGCTGTTTGTTGTTCCTCAAGAGTTGACGCAAACCCTTCGTCATTAGGAAGAGAGGGAATTGTGGGATTGATAGCCATGATTTGTTTGCTTAATGACCATCTATTAATCAACAAAACTTTGGTTTTAAGAGAAAAGGGGTGGGGTGATCAATTAATCACGTGCTTTTTATTTAAATCAATATCACTAGGAAAAATACAAGTTGAATTGCTTATGCTCTCAATATAGTTTAAGAAGTCAAGGATGGGGTCGTTAAGGGGCTTCTCAAGCACCAGCCAAGGTCCTAAATGTTGGCGAGGGTTTCCGTATACGGATTGGCGACAGCAAAAGTGACACGTAGGGTACTTGTAAGAGGCAATGTAACTGATTACGATATTATTGCGAGAAAGGACGTTCAGGTTGCATTGTCTCTACGCCTAGTTTACTAGCTAGCGTAGATATTCTATCCTTAATGGAGGCGTGGTAACAAGGGATAGTAACCTACTTCAAGAGGATATGTTTTTGAGACAATAGATGTGCACTCTGATAGTTAGGATGAGTCAAATAATATTTAGTTGTCGAGTCATATGGGGATGAGAATCAGTTGTCAAAATGAGGTAAAAATTGGAAAGTGTTTTTAACGAGGTAAAAAGGTTCTTTATTCATATTCACTAAACTTCCTCTAATAATAGTCTTCTCTGCCTCTTCCTTTCGCTCCTCTCATCTACACTTTGTTCTCCTTTCTTCTTCAAATTCATTCTCCGAGAAGAGGCAGCCGCCAACCACCACGCGTGCTGTCTCAAAAGTCGAATCCAAGGTTTTGGCGAATCGCCAACAAAATTGGCTAAATTAGAAAAGTCGCCAATTCTTATTTGGATTTCATTGCCAACTTTCACTGCAAAAATTGTATAATTGTACAGGGTTGAAATATATGTTGAATCGAGGGAAAAAGGTAATTTCACCCAGTTTAAAGGGATGTTCCCCCCGAATGGAAACATAAGTTGTATCTTTGGAAAGAAGCCTTATACTGTGGTGAAATACTTAGATTTACACTCCGCCTAAATTAGCTGGTATTTTTCATTCACCTTTTAAATACAAAAGAGGTCTAGCATATATTCCCATTAAAGTTTGGTCATCATTTCTTAAATGGGGTGGTCAGTCCAAATAAAGCCACTCTGTGTGAGCCAATTATATCAAAGGTTCCCCAAGTTTTACTCAATCTCTATTGGTTAGATATCTCGAAATTTGGGGAAACAGGTGGAGAAACAGGTGGAGAAACAGGTTTACAATTATAATCAGGCTTTTTATTTGGTATTTTATACAATCAATTTTATTATATAATTTTTCAATTTTTGGTTTATTTGATAGAAAAAAAATGGTTTCTAGATAAATATTTTGATTTCACAGTATCCTCTCCTTTTACACGTTTTGAACCCATTGGATATTTCTTGCTTGAAATCATCGCTCTATTTATTACCTGAACCAGACATTGAATACTAAATTGAAAGAAGAAAAGCACTGTTTAAGAACAGCATCAACAATAATTAATGAATGCATAGAACATGCTATATAATATTACTTACAGTGTGATATACTCAATCAAAGTAATATCAATAAATACTTTGAGATAGTCAAGATTCTAAAATATTTTTTCTTATAAGTACAGATATCAAAAAACATGCATTACATAACTTACAAATTGTGTAGATAGCGGACTAAAATAAAGAGTGTGTCTAAAAAATATATTGAGAGAAGTATTTTTACAGATTAATAATGGAAAAAGATAGATTGAAGCAATAAAAAAACTTACCATCATACTCGATTTAGAAATGAATAGAGCTAATGAGAAAGAGTGAAAATAACAAAAGAAAATAAAGGAAAATGATAGTCAGTGAAGAGCTTTGAGAGAATATCATTCTTACCTTGGTATTCAATACTGTGTATGAAAAGACGCATAAGTGTCCTATTTATCAGCTACAAAATAATGTGAGAAAATATATAAAAAGAGAAAAAGAAAAAATAGGAAGTTGTTTCCTAGAGAATTCTCATAAGAAAAAATGTGGGCAGAAGAAAGAGATTCAAATAATTAGCAATACAAGTCACTTAATATGAGAAGAATGCACTTGTAAAAAAAATCAAAAAAGGCTTTACTTTTTGATATTTTGTCTACGAATTATTTGTTTTCTAAAAAAGCCCAATTATTTTGATTTCACGCCTTACAAAAGCTTGTGAAAATATCGCAGTTTATTATTTCTGTTATATATGTGGGGAAAACAAGATAGAAAATAAAACAAGTGCAGACGAGAGTATAGTGAGACTTTGTTTTATTAGAAGAAGTCAAAGAATCAGAAAGGAAATGCTGTTCTATTGCTATTAGTATTGTGCGTTTATATAGACATTGTATTTAGCTTGGTGATGATATGATGATATCATGTAATGTCTGTTTCTCTACTATTATCTTCTATGATTTAGTTCTTATGTTTTTAGTGTTATTGACTAGAGTCTTAGTATTTGTTCTAGTATGTTCTTTACATAATTTCCTTGTATAAGGGAAGGTATATCTTTTAGTATTGTTACTAGTTGTTGGTAACTCAATGTACGTATTTATTGAGTGTCTGTACTTTTAAGTTAAATCTACAATTATATTGAATACAACAATTGTAATGACTATGAGCAATTGAGTTTGAAGCGAGTGACTAATTTAGGCAACTAGTCGGAGAGAAGGGATTTTGAACTATAGAAAGATAATGTTTTATTGAAAAGAAGTGATAGCTATTTATATGAATAAAAGACGGGCAGAGATACAGACAGAAGATAATAGAGAAGAAGATTATGCATTCACATGTACCTACTTTCAGTAGTCCTTTACTACTGCAAGCAGTACATCCTATCGGAGGTACAATTCATTTTGATGTTCACACAACACAATTTCAATCCAAAAAAGAACAGATTTTAGCATTCATCCAATAGAATAATAGAAGAATTACATTGCTGTTTAGAGTATAAAATCAGTCGAAAATGACACATGTTGAGTTTGTTGTGTGTGCAACTTGGTCAGAAAATAATAATAAAATATATTGAAGAAGAATTACAAATGTAATCCTGGAGTATGAGTTTGGGTAGGGAAGAGGATAATAAATAGAAAGGTGAATATGGAAGAGATACAGAGTATTTAGAAAGGCAATTGAATGTTCAACTTCACTCAGGACAGTTGAGGATGGAAAAAAAATAAAAGTGTTCAGGTAAAAGGTGAAAGGAGGTATAGGAACACTGTCGATTCACTCGGGACAATCCAAACAGATAAAACAGCAAGGCACAGGAAGGTAAGGTAGAAGAAGAGAATAAAAATACTGCTGATTTCACTCAGGACAATCAAGACAGATAGACAGCAAGGTATGAGAAGATAAGTTTAGAGAAGAATTTAAGAGAACACTGTTGATTTCACTCAGGACAATTACACAGATACAAAGGGACAGAAAGAGGAAAAAGAGGAAGAGGGTTTTGAACAGATATATAAGACTTTAATGCAATATATGATTGCTTTCCTACGGGTCAGACAGAAAGCTGTGGTGATCCAGACACTTGAATGTTGGATTTATCACATATAAGAACATATTTATATTTGGATAGCATAGTAGCTATCATCTTGTCAGTATAAAATATATATAAACAATTAAGTAATCAGCCCAATAATTATTACAGTTAGTACTGTAGATAATATCTTAAAGATTGTTAAGATAATTATATCATACTGCCAGGTAAACTGTGTCAGATCGATATGGAGCTAATTTAGTAGAAAGTCCTAAAGCTCTAGTATAAAAAAGAAAAGAATAACTAAGAGCTAAAGAAGTACGATTTATGACCTGATGTCATAATCGTTACACTGACACTAGTTAAACAGTAAATACACTCTAATAACCAAATATAGTAAAGGAAGAAAGCCTTAAGAAACTAAGATGTAATGACAAGAGCAGATTGTGTTTTCTTATAAAAAAGAACACTTTTTATTTATGAATAAAGACAACTGATATACAGTCTCAAAGTATTTCTATACGTCTCTATTACCAAATATTTTATTTTTCTATTGTTTCATACCTGAAATACCACAAAAGCAATTCAGAGACAGTGATTTTAAGAGAGAGATAACTGATAATATTTATTGTAGTAAAAATAAATCTCTTATATATCTTTGAGAATTGAAAATAAAATGAAATAAAATATGAAAATGGAATGTTTTTTTTAGAGATTGTAGATGTGACTTATAGCGTGAGAAGAGATAATATGTAAATGTGGGTAGATGTCAATGTCAAAATAGAAAGAGTGGGATAATGTTTGTGCTTTTTGGTAGAATGTAGGGGTAAGATGTTAGAATATAACAGTGCTGGTAATAAAAAGATAATAAAAATGAGATATAAGATGAGAGATGAATAGTAGTAATAGTGAAAGATAAATAGTGTGAAAAAAAGGGAACTGGGAGAATAAGTTGATAAAATAATGCAAGAGATACAAGTATGTTCAAGAGATGTGGATAGAGATAATTTACAATGAAAAAGATGTGCGATGTATATATATGAGAATGTGAGGAAAAGCTAGAAAAGAAAAAGGGAAGATGTATGTATAAAAGATAAAAATGCCAAAAGGAGAATATATGCGGGAAAAATGAGAGTGATAATAAAAGAAGAAATATATATATATATATAAAACGTGACTATGAAGGGATGTGATAATGTAGATGATGATGAGAAAAAATTGAAGAGGAAAATGGTTGGAGAAGAAGAGAGATGAATTAGGGTAGGCGGGGCTGAAGAACACATAACACCCATGTCAAAAACACACCCACTGAGGTTTCTCCTAAATATGAAATTTTCTTGTCGAAACTAAATTTTCTATTGGCTTAGAGTATGGATTGAGATTAAACATGAAAAGCTTCAGATTTGGGGGGGGGGGGGGGGGGCAAAATGATAAGACATATGCCAGAAAAGAATGAAATAATATTTTTGTGTACAATAAATAAAATTCAGGTGATATAAATATATGAAATGGGGGGAGAATGACAGAGAGTTGGAAAACAGAAGATTTAATTAGACAAAATTTATTGGAAAACATAATTTTTCTCTAAGTCATTTTCATCATTTATGTTTTTTTGCCATGTCATTGAACATCCTCAACTGCATGCCATAATATAGAGCATTAAGAAATATTTTTCTATTATTTTTTGAGTAATCAAAGTAAATAATAATGGTCTAGCTAATGCCAACATTACTATAGTAGATTTTAATGAGAACTATATTATATAAGTTTGCAATGTCACAGTAATTGTCAGCAATAATGACAAAAGTTTATGTTAATTTTATTGCTGTTATATTATTTTTGATGTACCATTAACATTATTATATTCTTTTATAATCATTTCGACTTTCTTTAATAGTAATACTGCTAAGAATATAGCAAAAAAGTACTCATATACACTGATTCTTGACATAGTGCCACCACTCATAAGATCCCGAAACTACTAAAAAACAAAGGGACATAATAGACTTTAGGCTAATTTTCCAATTGTTTACTTGTCTCTTTTTTTTATTATTTTCATGTCATCGTTTAAAGGTAAACCACAAGTATAATCTAGCCAGAAAATACTACATCATGGAAGTTTATTAAAGTGAGTACTATTTCTATTATGCATCTCTTTGAATTCTTACTAAATCATAATCTTGCTAGACTTCAAAGGCGATGCAAAGATGAGATTATAGAACCAAATCTTATCAGCAGAGCAATGATAATTATCCAGATACATAATCGGCTTTTTTGCCATAGAAACATTAGATATGGACTAAATATACATATTAAAACAGTACACCATCTATGCTCCATATTCTAATTATTTCTTTACTTTTCTTAGGTAAGTTTTTAATAATAGCTAGTAGATATACACGCAGTATAAAAAGGTATTTTCTGCTTAAATAAACATTCTGTAAATTGTTATATTAATATACTTTCTTATTTATTAGCTTTCTCATATCTGTAAAAGCTGCTTTCATTAAGAAATGGCTTGTATCTTATAAGATACTTAGTAGAATTACTTCTTTTTTTGAAACAAAATAAAATATATCTTTTTGAGCCCAAAAAATAATTTCCAATGTTTGCACCCTCTCTCCCAATTCTACTATTTGAGGAAGACCCCCCTTGAAACTTGTCTGAGTTTCCTAAAAAGGAAACCCTTATCGACATTTTTTTTTCTTTTTCATTGTTGAGATTAAAAAAACTTCAGTGGGTGTAAATAAGATTTTAGTCTATTATTTCCCCTATTGCAACTAATGTTTCTGAGAGTGAAATCATATAATTTTTGCAGTGGTACTTGTAGAAATGTCGGAAAAGATTTTTTAACCAATAGAATCACTGAAGATAGAAGAAATTATAACTTCAGGCTCGTAGATTCTTCAGAAAATATGCTTTGTGGGATTTCAGATTGTCTTTGCATCTAATCCAATCAATTTCTCTAAATATGGTAAATCTATACCTTTTTAGGTACTGCAATTCTTCTTATAATTAGTATAACAAACACTGTAGGAAATAGCAGTGTTTAAACTCCGAACCTGCAACAAAGTTGCCAACCTGCAACTTTCTTCTAAGCCAATAGGAATCAATATTTAATAACTCTGGATCTGCAACAGAGTTGTAGGTTTACTATACCAAAAAAATAGGAGTTTTAGAGGTGGTTTCACAGGTGGTTCTGGAGGGGAAGCCAGGGCGCGTTTTGTGTCCTCCCTCCTTTTTTCCAACCCTGAGTTCATGTGCATTTTAATACATCTCTGCTTATTGGTAGTTTTAAGATTCTATTAATATATTGATAACCTTTTCTTTTGCTAATATTTTTCTTTCAATTGGACAAAACTTCTTTAAGTATAGTTGAAATATTATATGCCATTAGTTACTACTAATTCATTATTCTTTTAATTTAGATTCTTTTAAATATTTCTTGCTTAATCATTGTTTTTATTGGATAAGACATAATTGCACTGTAGTGTATTTTATAAAAATACATTTTTATTGGTTTCTCAAATGAATATATTTTTTATTTATTGTTTTTATTGGTTATTATAATATAATTACATTTTATATATCACTTTTATTGGCTGGTATGATAGACATTACATTTTATACATCATTTTTATTGGTTATAAACAGTCAAATACATCATATACTTTAAATATTAAATATACTACTTTATGCTGTAGCGGATGATTACTTACAATTGCCTCCTTTGACAGCCTTTCCAGAGATGACTGACTCTTGCAATGGATGCCCAATTTTGATGACATCAGGTGAAATCTACACCAGCCCTCTTAAGTATGTTTGCATGTTTATTGCAAATCATTGTTCAATCACATGAAGATATGGACCTCCAACTAGGACGAGGGCCAAGAGCTTGTACAGAAGGAAGGGTGGCTAACTCGTTACACACAAGTTTTGTACAGGTCCTGAGTGTTGTTTTTTTGGATGCTGTAACCTTGATTCCAAGATGTTGACTCATGATTTAGTAAACATGCTTTAAAGTGACATTACAAATGTTGATCACAGGTTTGAAAATAAACCCACTTGAAGTCTATTGAAGTTAAAATTAGTTTTCAGCAATACTGTTTTGAGTTGAACTTACATTAATAAACAAAGAGAGATTTTGCTTTGGAGATTCTTTGATCATTATTTCATTTCCAAGGCTGTTAATATCCATCTTAATTTGTTCTTGATTGGCATGTAAGACAGATAACTGGAGCTGAATGGCTAGGAGTAAAGATTCGATGATGTTATCTGTGTCATTCATATTGTGAATATTGTTTACTTGAGAAAAAAAATGTCATTATGAAAATAAGATATAAAGAAAAAAATTTCAATGATCTACTATTAGTTTCATAACAATATAGATTGAATCTATTGGGTTGGTTTCAGTGAATATCAATTTTGCTTACCGTGCTTATATGACGACATGATATATATATGTTTTACTTTTTCTTCTGAGCTTATATTCAAGTTACTGCACCATTATTGTCTTCAAGTTAATCATTATAAAAGAGTTCAGACTTGAAAGCAAATATCTCTATTCTTACCCATACTTCAAAAGAATAAATTCAAATTAACAAAATGTCTACAATCACAAAGCTTTCCCACCACGAGTGCAGTATCTGCCACAAATGCTACACAAACAAGAAACTTGTAGCCAAGTGTGAAGTTCAGTGCCTGGAAAAAGTTTATAAAGAAATGAATAACACCCAAAGTTTGCAAGTTGCTTCTGTTTCTGAGCAGAGTAATCTTATCTTGAATTTTGCATCTAACTCAACCTTGAAGTAAGTCTATAAATTATAATGATGCAACTAAATAAAATATATTAATTCTTTAATAATTAAACAGAGAAAGCACCAACATGAGCATCAATGAGAATATTACTCCTTCCATTATCAACAAAATTGATGAGCCCATGATAAGAAAGATAAATATACAAATGTATTCAATGTACTAATTATTGTTTGCCTTATTAAAGTATGATATTGAACATGAGGATTCTATGGAAAATGATTTGACAATCATGGATGTTACTGAAAATGTCATTGACAATACTCCTCCTCAGTTGGCCTATGACTTTAGTGCTCCTGTTCCTGTTTCTGGCTATGCTGATGCAAAGAATCTCAAGCTTATGAAGATCATCAAGGAGTTTGACATTTCCCAGAAGGCCCACATTAGTCTTGCAAAAGACTTCAATGAAATTCTCAGTAAATCAAGTGAGATATCATACAGAGTTTTAACTCCCTACCTTGGTACCAAGCTTCTTTCTCGATTTCTTGGTGTTGATGAGGAGACATACCACATTTGTTGCAATAGGTGTATGCTGTACAACAACAATCAGCAAACGGAGTGCCCACATTGTGACAAAGCCTATTACAACACTGGCAAGAGAAGCCAAGACACTAGTGAGAATCCAATTCCTGCCAGCACAATGATACAGCTTCCTCTGGGTAGACAGCTTGCACTTGCTTTGGTCAACGACTGCACCAGAAAAGAGATTCTCTATCACCACCATCATAAGCAGAAGACTGATGGCAGCATTTCCAATGTCTTTGACAGACAGGCATACCAGTCAAAGAAACATCTTTTCTCGGGTGTAAATGACATTGTCATTTTGCTGTCTGTTGATGGGTTTGCTCCCCATAGTGTTCTGGGTTTTGTAACCATTGTCCACGTTACTAATCTCAATCTTCCCCCAATGATCTGCTATGAGCAAAGCCGTATGATCCAAGTTGCGATCATCTCTGGTCCCAAAGCATCCACCAATCTCTGGTTATTTCTGGAGCCTGTTCTGAAAGAACTTCAGGTTCTCCAAGCCAGTGAAATGGTTGTGAAAAAACCATCTAGAGATATTAGTGCAAAAGTCTATATACTAATAACAACTGGCGACATCCCAGCTCTGAAAAAGATGACTTGTCATGTGGGCTATATGAGTAAGAATGGCTGCTGCATCTGCCACATTGTGGGTCGATCTCCTGGCCATAGCCAATTTTTCCAAATGACATCTGCTATCATCATGCACACACTGGAAAGTTTCAAGCACTTTGATGAGATGGTCTCATCTAGCAAAAAAGGGTTAACTGGCCAATCTCCCTTCTCCTTACTGGATTCCTTCTCTGGTCCATTCTTCTTTGCATTAGATGAAATGCATGACATTTGTCACGGCATTGGCAAACAGGTCTGGGGGCTCGTGTGTGGCAAGTATGGAAAAGATCATCCTCTCTTTCTCCCTTGCTGCTCAGAAAGAAATTGGTACTGCCATGGTGTCACCTAGAAGAAGTATTCTGACATCTTTCCATGGTGCATGGATCAACATTGCAACAAGATCAGGGTACTTCCGGGCTGTAGACTGGGCTGACTTCATCTTGTTTGTTATCCCCACGCTTGTGGCAGAGCGTGTCCGTGACCAAGCTGCCCATAAGGCATTGCTTGACCTGGTGCAGATATGCAACCTACTCATGAGCTGAGAGTTATCAGCAGAAGAGAAAACCTTGATCAAAACGCAAGCTTTAATTATAATTAATTTTATTATTTTATAACTTGTGTTAACTTATCTTTTTTTTTTAGAAATCTCATCGCATGGAGTGCATATCTGGAAGCCTCACTAGCTAAAGAAGAGATCTAGCTCAAGGTCTTTATGTGGTGATCTAGATACTTGGATGTTGGGCTTATCACATATAAGAACATATTCATATTGGGATAGCATAGTAGCTATCATCTTATCAGTATAATATATATATAAACAATTAAGTAATCAGCCCAATAATTATTACAGTTAGTACTGTAGATAATATCTCAAAGATTGTTAAGATAATTATATCATACTGCCAAGTAAACTGTGTCAGAGTGATATGGAGCTAATTTAGTAGGAAGTTCTAAAGCTCTAGTGTAAAAGAGAAAAGAATAACTAAGAGCTAAAGAAGTACAATTTATGACTTGATGTCATAATTGTAACACTGACATTAGTTAAGCAGTAAATACACTCTAATAACCAAATATAGTAAAGGAAGAAAGCCTTAAGAAACTAAGACGTAATGACAAGAGCAGATTGTGTTTTCTTATAAAAAGGGACACTTTTTATTTATGAATAAAGAAAACTGATATACAGTCTCAAAGTATTTCTATACATCTCTATTATCAAATATTTTATTTTTCTATTGTTTCGTACCTGAAATACCACAGGTAAGGTGGTGTCATAGATTTCATATGCGATCAAAATCTTTTCCACAAAGTGAGCAGATCTTTCCAATATTGTCAAAGGCAAAATTATGTTGACCTGGTCCTTTAGGAGCAGAAACTACCACCCTAGGATTTTTTGGGTAATTAATAATACGCTGCATCACAGGGCTTTTGTGATGCAACGTATTGTCTAATGTGATAAAGGAGTATAGATGACCATCGTATATTTATTTATTTCTGCATCTTGAAACAACAAGTCGATTTCTTTCAGAAACCAATGAAAAGTGTTATTCATGTAACCAGTAATAAGCATATAATGGTCTTCAAAAACCAATGAAATTCATTAATTTATTACAGTTTAGCTTGACACAAAAAAAAACATTGAGTGCCTTTTTTTGTTTCATACAACTTTTTTCATTTTTCTAAAGATCAGGCAACAAATAACATATGATCTTGCTACTCATTAGCTAATTATACTACAGATCAACTCTGATCCTCCCACATGATTAAGATTTTAAAAGGTATTGCTAATGATGTGATTCTATTACGAGTTCTGATTAATAAAATCCAATTGAAGTATAATAGGGCATGTGAATTCTTGACATAAAGAGATATGTAAAGAACCTTGCTCATATACTGATTTTATTCATACTAACATAAATATATGTCTTCTTCTTTTTTGCTTTGTTTTGCTTTGCTTTGTTTTGTTTTTGTTTTGTTTTGCTTTGTTTTAGATTCAATTAATATGTGGTAAATCATCTAAAACATAATAATCTTCATCAAAAGTCCATGTACTAATGATCTTTGTTTTTTTTGCAGGTTTGACATTTTTGGTTGGATTTGAAACTTGTCCTTCCAATAGCTTTTTTGTTTTTATTTTAAAAACATTAATATGGTTTTTGCTTTCAAACATGCAATTGGTTTTTCAAAATTCTACTTGCTTTTGTTTCTGGAAACACTTTCAGAATAGCTATTGGATATTTCTAGCTGCTAGTGCAAGCATATCTACCCTACAGTAGCAGCTACTGCAGGGTAGGTATGGGAAGCCTAAAATTATATACCCCCAATATTTTCAACCCATAAAAATAAATAAAATCGTATTTTACCAGCTAATTTTTTTTGCAATCTCATTTATCAATTTTGCGATTCTTTTGGATCTGAAACTTCAAAAAAAAGTTATTCCCAAAATGGTAACATAAACTCATGGGCTGAATGACAAAATTGTTACACAAAAAATCTGCCATGGTGTTTGTCTATTAGAAGATTTAATTTTAGGTAGTCAATCTGCTTTTTGTCAATCTTTTCAAAAAACAGAGATTTTCTTGTTTCATTTTGAATTTTTGGTGATTTTTTAATTATTATAGACCAAAAGCAAAGTCACGAATTCAAAAAACTGTCCCTATTTGCCATAGTAGTTGGCAACTGTCTTCTAGATCAATAACATGCTAGACATTAACCTATAAGTCTTACTTTTAGGCAGATACTATTTATGAGATTTCAGATTATGTCAAATATGATTTATGGAATTTCAGATTATTCTTGCATCTAATCCAATCAAATAATCTAAATATAGCAAGTCTATATCTTTTTAGATATCCTTATTCTTCTAATAATTGGTTCAACAAATACACAATTTTGTATTGGAATTTTATGATTTCTTTATTTTTATTTTATTTCTTGATTCATAAAACCAATAAATAAAGAAGTACATAAAGAAGTATATAAAAAAGTACATAAAGAAGGAATAACTTATATATTTAATATATTAAAAGCTCTAGTTATAACATTTCTAAATATATATATAAATATATGCTTTACTTTTTGTTATTTTTACATAAAGAAAAGCTCTTTCTATTCTTCAAACATGATATTATTTAAGAGTGCATGAATTTTTAAATTTTTGTTATTTTTCAAAATATAATATATATTTTAATGCTTTAGTGATAAAAGTCTAGCAGATTTCTATTTCTGAGAGAGTATCACTAGAAAAACATACGGGAATTACCATGTACAAAGTTAAATTATAACAATAGAAAATCTGGGGTATTTTTTCATCTCAGCTTTTTTTGTGTGTTCAAGATGAAAACACTGTTTTCCGGTTTTCTATTGGCTTGGATACAACAGGCGAAAATATTATTTATTATTATTATTATAAAGACATAACATTTCATTATAAAGACATAGTAAATTTAGTAAACGTTGTACTTGTTTCCTTTTTCTCTTAACACTTCAAAGTAAAAATAAATAAACATTATGTCCACAATTCCTGAACTCTACAACGAAAAGTGCCATTGTGCTGGATGTAGTCAGAACGATCTCGGCTATAGTTTTGTTGCCAGAAGAACTGCTCAACGTCATAACAAAAGGGCAAGACTAAATGCCATAAGATGTGAAAGGGGTACAATATTTGAATTTATTTAATTGTATTGTAATCCATGAAATAACGTGTTGTAATAGACATGTCTACCCAAAGAAATATGATGGAGGTCGATGATGAACGTAAGGTTTATTTAATTCAGATACCGTTAGATATTAACCAAGTGTTATATTCTAAATGTAGCTATCTTAACCCATCAACCCGGAGCCCTGGAAGAATCGTACACTCAGACAAACTCACCTGTTTGGGAAGGAGCTTCAATGTCTGACACTGAAGACGTTTCCGTTACTAATGACGCGATCAGCAATGGCGACAATGATGACAGTGGAAGCAACAGCAATGAAATCAGTGAAGACGAAAGCGAAGACGATGTTATTGAGCTCGACGACAATGAATTGAATAGTGAAGGTCAGTTAGTGTTAAAAATTTTTTAAAAAAAAAAGCGTTAATTTTTTTTTATAATAGACCCTTTTGCCACCCCCGATATGCCCCAGAACCCAGTGCACAGGTTCATTGCTACTTTTGTGGTGATGTTCGCTTCCCGCTATGTGGTTGACAAGGGCGCCGTTGTCTTGATCGAGTTCATCAACAAGCTTTTGACAATTTACGAGCAGGATTTCCAACTGCCCTTGAGCCTTCCTGGTCTTCAGCGCATGACAGGTTTCTCAGCCATGACCAAAGGCATAAAGAAATTTGTTGTGTGTCAGGATTGTCACAAGGTGTACGAAGAAAGTGCATCTGTCCCGTCTCATTGCGATTTCGTAAAGCTTGGTGTACGCTCGTCTTGCAACTGCCAATTGACGAAAACATCAGCATCGGGTGCTTTGGTGGCCAAGCGTTCATACTTGTACCAGTCCGTCCTTAATACTTTACGAATGTTTTTTCTTCGTCCAGGATTCGAGGATAAAATTAGACATTGGAATCACGAGCTGAAGATGGTGGATACGATGTGTGACATATACGACGGTGCCATGTGGAAGGAGCTCAAAGACAAAGATGGCGTGCAATTCACAAAGGATTCGCGTTCATTAATGTTGACTCTCAACATCGACTGGTTTCAACCTTTCGATAACGTCACGCACTCGACTGGTGCCATATACCTGGTAGTAAACAATCTGCCTCGCAATGAAAGATACAAGCCAGAGAACACACTTCTCGTAGGATTGATGCCTGGCCCGAAGGAACCCAAATCCGAAGAGATAAACCATTATCTCCGGCCTATGGTAGATGATCTGATAAGATTGTATGAGGGACTGGCAATCCCAACTTTCGAGTGTCCTAGTGGTGTCCGCGTCCGTGCCGCATTGATGATGGTGGCCTGTGACATCCCGGCAGCAAGAAAGACAAGTGGTTTCACCTCGCACAACAGTACATGCGCATGTTACAAGTGCAACAGACATTTCCCTCGCTTGGAAAACGGTGTCAATGTTGACTTTCGTGGGTTTGACTTCTCTCGGTGGGTGCTTCGTGACGGTGTAGAGAACAGGTTGCATGCTGAGGAGTGGGAAAGTGCTAGTACCCCCTCAGAAAGGCATCGGCTGGAGGTCGAAAATGGTGTTCGATGGTCGCAGTTGCATCGCCTTGGATACCTTGATCTAGTACGTGGAACGATCATCGATCCCATGCATAATTTATTCCTGGGAACGCCTAAAAGATTGATGGATCGTTGGATCAAAGACGAAGACATTCAAGATGGCGATTTTGCGGCAATGCAGAAGACTGCAGAAACGATGATTGTGCCTGGTGGATACACCTCTTTGAACTCGAAAATAGGAAAGCAGTTTTCGTATATGAAGGCAGACGAGTGGAAGTCATGGGTGCTCGTATACTCGCCAGTTCTGTTGAAAGATGTTCTTGCAAAAGACAGATTCGAAAACTGGATTAACTTTGTTGATGCATGCCGCCTGTTGATCAAGCCAACGATCACGTTCGATGAAGTCAACACTGCCCATCAGTTTCTTCAAACTTTTTGCACCAGATGTGACGAGCTGTACAACGCCGAAATCCTCACCTGTAATATGCACCTACACCTCCATCTTCGAGATACAATTCGTGATTTTGGACCAGTGTACGGTTATTGGCTATTCGGGTTCGAGCGGTTTAACGGGTTGTTAAAAAATTTGAAGACAAACAGGAAGATCGGGTTTGAAGAAACATTTATGAAGAAATTTATTGAAGATGTGCACAAAGACGATCTTGTCAACAGTTTCCTTCAGAGTACCCGTCAGACATCTGCATTTCCTCTCCTTACCAAACTCACTTCTTCCTTTACACCCGCCACCATTCCATCCATCCGTCAACGTACCTTCCGCATACAGTCATTTGTCGAGGCTTCTGAAGATCCAAATGTACTTGTAAAAGGCAACGAACCTCTCCCTCCTTCCGCATTCCCTCTATCATTAAAATCCGCTACCACAATGAGTGATATTCACTATGTTCATCTCTTACAATACTACAAAGTTGCGTACAACAATGAACAATTAGTTCACTTTCAACAAGCGTCGGAATCACCATACTTTGTCGACAATACAATCACCCTGTTGAAATACATCAACATCCTTGGGCAGGTCTACAAGGGTAAAGGTGAATCTGGAAGTCGTGGCTCTCTTGTACAAGCAAAGTTCATTGGAAGTACTGGTGAGCATATCATCGCATACACGGGTCAAATACAGTACATTTTCACCCATTCTTTCACTCCTCCACCCACCTCTTCATCCCTTACTCCCTTGCTCCGCACCCATCGCCGCCCAACACAACTTCTTCACAATTCTCAACATACTTTTGCATTTATCAAATGGTACACACCCGAAAATGATAAATCGCGAGAGTACGAACACGTTGAAACCTGCTTTCCAACATTTTCTCCTGACGATTTCCAATGTGTATTGCCAGTGCATAGAATTATGTTAGAAGTAGCAACTGCTGAGCACACAACACGCAGAAAAGTAAAAAAGATGCTGGTCATTCCTTTGCCAAAAAAACAATACATTTAAAAAATAATAAAATTATAACTCCCTTTTTTAAAGGCACACAGAAAAGAATAATCATAGTGTTTGTATTTGTTAGTACATTTATCATTGTCAGATGGAGGATGTGGAGAATGTAGAGGATAAGAAAACAAAATTTATTGAAACTCATCTCTAAAAGCCCAGTGAGGGAGAAGGGACGTCAATCTAGGCGGGACTGCTAAAACAGCATCTCTACCGAAGGACCTCTTCAACATCTGACGCGAATTGAAGTCCATGCGATTACGCATAAAATCATCAACAACTGCAAGAAAGTGATTGTACTAAATACAAATAAGTGATTAATCAAAGTTCTGTTTCATTTAAATACATAAAAAAACAAAAAAAAGCTATATACAATAATGTAAACAAAAGAAATTACCTCATCGCTTCTCCAACTTGGACGCACTGTACGAATCGCACGGTTGCTCGAGACTCCAGGCATATCGTCTTCAGATTCGCCCTCAGACATTGCTTCTTTCTGTAAGAGTCCGTCGCAGCTCTTACCCACCTTCATATCAATTTCAGCCTTGAATGTATGGTAGGTCAGCTCGCGACGGTCAAAATGCTAGTTTATAAATGTATTAATATGAATACATTTAATTTGCAATCAAAATATACTTCTAACATACATCGGTCTCTCGACCTGCTTTTCTTGACCGAGAATTTGTCTTTTTGCGCGCTTCATAGGATTCCTTGACTCGGCGTCTCGTTCCACAAAAGTTTGTGTAGATACAATCGCTAATATCGGCCTGTCGAACACTAGTCCCAACAACCTTTGGAGCCAGGTATGCATGAAGGTCATGCATCAGCTGTCTGTTGGGTGGAAGTCTGTAATCAACATTAACATCCCAACTGCGCTTGCTGTCGTTAGCTGCAACTAGTTCCGGCTTATTTGATTTGAAGTTGTGTTTCTTCAACTCTCCTCGGATAAGAGCCTATACTTAGTGTGAGATATTATGTTGATGAGCTACTGTACATCTCAACACTTACTAAAACTCTAGTGCGATCCTGTTTACTAAGTTCACCAGCGTTTGCACCAGTAAGAACCACTGGACCAACAGAAGGAGCGACAGAAGGACCAACAGAAGGAGCGACAGAAGGACCAACAGAAGGAGCGACAGAAGGACCAACAGAAGGAGCGACAGAAGGACCAACAGAAGGAGCAACAGAAGGAGCAGCAGAAGAGATACCAAAAAAAGCCTCAGAAGGTGTTGTATACCAATCCAGAGTAGAACCAACGGAAGAAGCTGCGAAAGGGACAGAAGCAGAAGCAGGTATAGTGGTAGGAGCAATAACTGCAAGAAGTTCTCCAGAGGCATCGGCAACGCTATCAAGTATTTCCAATGAATCTTTGTTCCCCTTGATAACAATGCCAATGTTTGAATCCATGGTCTTGAGACTTTCCTCCATAGCGGTGAGCCTTCTTAAAAGCTCAGTATATTCCGGGGATGGAGCCGGGGCAATTGACTGACGATTGTTAACCATGGTCTGAAAGCTATCTAATAAAATGTTATACATGAGTTGATTGTTAATTATATTTGTTTTATATATCTATTCATTGTATATATAGAGTGTTATTAACATACAAAAGAAGTTAGGTGTTAAGCGAAAGAATAAAGTGTAGTTAATGGAAAGATGGTAAAAGTAAAAGCAAGAACCCATTTATTATATTACACTTGTTGCTGTAAATACTCAGGATTTCTTTAATACGCGTATCTCTATTAATACTTCCTGGAATTAACGGGGTGCAAATCGGCTTTGAACATGCTTTTTTCAACTCAATCCAATATATGATTTCTGTCTTTCGGCCTTTTGGCCCTTTGGTCTTTTGTTCTTTTTGTTTTTTTTTTTTTCATTTACAAGTTTTCTCTCTTTTCTCTCTTTCCAACATTTATTATATTCACAGATTTTCTTGGTAAGATATCTTATTCTTTAATATTATATATATATATATAACTAAAATGATAATAATTGTTTTCTATTACTACAGACACTCGTGTTTTGTTACCTTCTGATGCATCCCCTTCACAATGTCCATCCGGATTAGCTAAGGTTAGTAAATATACTTTATGCTGTCATCCTATAAAATTATCCTGACCTTTTCCTTTCTTTTGTATAGGCCATATCGCCGAAATTACTCTCTACTATTAAACACGGTTATGAACACGGTAATATTTTATTTTATTTCAATCTATCTCTTTTTAATAAGCACATGGCTTAACATAATTTCTATTATAGATGAACCTCCCTCTCATGAGCACATCGCGAATCAAGAACTTTCATTTCATACGAGTGTCATTGACATGGTAATTTTTTTTGTACATATAACAATATTATTTATTTTGTATATTAATGTATATCATTTACTGAAGACAATATTAGCGTCTCCTATGTACTCTCTTGGTCTGCAAATAAATCCTTTTGCTTCGGGTAGGTAAATGAAATATTCTACCACACAGTTCACAAAAAATAATTTTTTTTCAGCATTTTTATAGCCAAATAAAGTATATTGAGTACTATGGTTCGCATTCATGACGCCTTTTCTTTTTGTCTCTGGTAAGCTATTATATTGCAAGCATAATTACATATATATATTCTTAATATCCACGATTTCTTGTTCAAACAGCTAACACTTTTCTAATTTCATAGAACAACCATTTACAAGCAAGCAACACACAACTGGGCTTTTCTCTGGGAGATATTGTTTGGAGAATACTTGTTTTATCAGAACATTGGCCATTTCAAATTGTATGAAGGATAGAACACTAGCCAGAATGTTCCTGAATATTAAATATAACCACTGTACTATAAACCTAAGAATATTCTTTTCTTTCTAATAAAAACAAAATAAACCAATAATTATTATAAATAAATTAAAGATCGGAGAAGTGTATGGAAGCAAACAGTATAAGAAGAAGTCTCTAAGATTGGATAAAATAAATTCAAATACAACAAAACCCTGTAAAAACTGGCATATCCATAAATTAAACAATGTAAAAACTGGCATATCCGTATAATCGATCTTTCATTTATCGTTCTTTTAATCGGAAAGCGGTAGGATATATTACAACAAAACGTAATTCTGAGTTGCCGTTTTAGTGCATGTGGTAAAAACCCATATACAGAAAATGCAAACACATCCTACTATCCTGCTGTTCTGACCTTTTCCTATGTTCGAAAGTTGGTCTTACCACCTATGAGTAAGCCAGCTTCATACACTTGTAAAAACTATCTGATCACATCGTAAAACCTGGTCTTTTCACATAATTAATTACAGTTTTACACATAAGAAAACCGCACCTCTTTTCCAGTGTATAGAGTAAGCTCCCCATGATCCTTGGAATCTACTGAGAGAAATGTTTTTATCAGTAGCATTTAGCTTCAGATTTCTAACTAGACATCTTTTCTGGGTAGTTGTTGAGTTAACCCATGTGAGGATACTTTGCCCATTTTTGTTGCATTGCTCAAAGACTGTCTTGATTGCAATGCGGGCAATTCTGGCAGCTACCCTGTATATCTTAAAAGCAGCTTCCTTGTTACCTCCAGTAAAATAAAACTGTATAGCAGATTTTATAGCTGCTGCTTCAAATATCTGTCTCTTATTACAGGCGTCTGTCTCAGGTTTTCAAATGTCCCAAACAGCTTTTTTGGTGCCCTGTTGCTCTGCTCTATTTTCCAGAGTTGACAGAAAATTGTCACTCTTTTGTGGAGGAGCAGGTTGGGGTCCTTGTGAACTATTGATCTAAATCCAGAGTTCAGCCACACACTATGAATGAAATTGGTGTGGCTGCCACTAATGGTAGTGCATATGCCACTAATTTATTTTAATTAACCAATCAAATTAGCTCTAGAGTTTGGTAAAAATATTAAAAAAAGATGAAAAAGATAAAGTTGTATTTAAAAGCAAAATAACATAATAGAAACATCTTTTTTTTACATTTATATCATATAAAGAGTATAGCAATTTGATTTATTTATTTTTTATTTGAAATTGTAAAACTTTTTTTTGTCTCATTGTCAAGATTGTTGTATTTTTACAATACCACTAATTAATGTGGCAGACCAACTATCTTTCCCACTAATTTACTAAAAGTGCGGGATTTAAATTGATTTTTTTTTATATTTTATTTTGCTTGAATTTTTACTTTGCATTTAGAGCATCTCCAGCAGTATCTAAACCCAAATACTAAATATCCAAAATTAGGAAACTAGTGTTTAGATTTTCCAAAAAAACGTCTCCAGCAGTTTCTAAACAAAAATCTAAATACTCAAATCTGGAATTTAGATTTAAACTTTTTGAATCAAAATCTAAACTTCTGTAGGTTTTCTCAAATTTTGTTTAGATTCTGTCAGTTTCATTAGTTTCCTTTTTTAGAGCAAGACTTTGAATTTTCTTTCACTTCATTACAACAATAATTAGCAATGTCCAACAACACCTCCAACATTAATGCCCACCAAGATGGCAATTCTGTTGAAATTGAGATACTTACCTTTCAAGTATCCAAAGCTGGTACTAATATCGAGCTTTAATTAATATAATACTTGCTATAAATAATACTAATGCATCCATAAAAGAGTCTTTTAATCCCAATAAGAACTTCACCATGGAGGAGGATTTACAGCTCTGCAGTTCTTACATGTTCATTTCCACGAATGCTATTCATGGCAATGAACAAAAGAGTGATACTTTTTGGTCCAAAATCTCTGCCCATTACAAGGGCTTCCTTTCCGAGCTTGTTGGAGACTGCAACACTCATGTTCTGACCAACCGTTGGTATAACATCAACAAAGCAGTTAACAAGTTTTCCGGAATCATGTCTCAGCTTCAAGCAGCAAACCAGAGTGGGGCGAATGAAGAACTCCTTGTAAGACAACTTTATTTTTTATAGAAATTTTTATTTCATGATAATTAAACGATATATTAGGAGCTCAAGGCTAAGGCGATGTACAAGGCTGAAATGAAGTTGAACTTCACTGCCTACCATTGTTACCGCTATCTGTCCCAGTATCTCAAGTGGCAAGAGACAGCAGAAAAGTTGCTCGAAAAGCAGAAGAACAAGGGGAAGGGTGGCATGAAGAAATCTATGTCTGTTGCTGTAGAGGGTCAGCAACAAGATGATGATGGCACCTCTGACATGTCTGGCACTCGGCCTGCTGGGAGAAAGCAGATGAAAGCAAGAGAGTTGGGCGTACAAAGATTCGAGGAGATGATGGAGGAGATGCATGCGATGAAGGCAAGCAGTGCATTAAAGCTCAAGGAAAGGTCTGCTCACATCCTCAAGTCCATCAAAGATCAAGCTGAAGAACAGATGCGTGCAGCAAAAGCACATCAACTTCTGGACGAAGAAGAAATGGCATCCTTCAAAAGACGCTGTCTTCTGGAAGAAGAAGAGATAGCGTCAGCTAAAATCTGCCAACAGATAAATGAAAAGGAACTGGCCTCAGCCAAAACACGTCAGGATATGGAGGAAGCCAACGCAAGGCTCATCAAAATAAATACATTGATTGCCGAAAGAAAGCTTTTGTCTTTTGATGCCAGTAGCATCTTGGACCCTGCCGCCCGCATGAAGTTCTTGGACTTACAGGCGCAGGTTATGGAAGAAAACACTGACAGCAAATAAATAAAAAAAAGATACAACTAATATATATACACATTTGTTTTATTCAATTTGCTGGCACTTGTCGCCTTCTCTCTTCCACAAGCTCTCAATCAAATCCTGTCTCATTTGGAAGTGCTGGTCTTGGTTTCGGATTTCCAGATGTCTCTGAAGGTACCTAGCAAAGCTCCCCTCAGGAAATGGGCACTCTCCAAAACCAAAAATCACAGGTGGCAAAGTTGAGACATGATTGATATTGATACACTGTCTTTCGTCTGCTATCCTTTCACTATTATCTGCATGACCGATTTCCATGCTCTTTCTCTTCTCCTCAACAATCATATTGTACAATATAATGCACACTGTCATGATATCATGAAGAGTGTCTCTATCCCACATTCTGGATGGTCCAGAGACTATAGCAAAACGTGTCTGGAGGACACCAAAAGCGCACTCAACATCTTTTCTTACCCCCTCCTGTGCCTTTGCGAAATTCTTGAAAAAGGGAAGTGATTAGTTAAAAGAATTGAAAGATCATGATATATACTAAGGTACCTTTTCCTTTGGTGTCCTAGGATCGTTAAGACTCTTCACGAAGGCACCATATGTAGGGTATATCCCATCTGGTGGGTAGTACCCCATGTTATATTTGTTGCCATTTATGGAGTAATTGACAACTGGGGCTTTCTCAGTTGCGAGGTCCCTAAACAGATGGGATCTGTCTAAGACATTTATGTCATTGAGACAGCCAGGCAAGCCAAAGAACGCGTGCCAGATCCACAAGTCGTATGAGGCAACAGCCTCCAGCACTATCGTCGGTGTCTTCTCCTTTCCAAAAAACTGCCCATGCCAAGCAGTTGGGCAGTTTTTCCACTCCCAGTGCATACAGTCGAGGGAGTCTAACATTCCAGGAAAGCCTCTTGATTCCCCTTCCTCCAAAAGTCTTTGAATATCCTCTTCGGTGGGTGCTCTCAGGTACTCATTACCAAAGACAGTAACGATGGAAGAGCAGAAACGCTTTACACATTCCAAAGCTGTTGACTCTGCCATTCTGAATGACTCATCAAGGGAATCGGCTGGTAGTCCGTATGCTTGCATACGGATTGCTACAGATACCTTCTGCAGAGAAGAGAAACCAGATACATGAACAGCATTCAACTTCTGCTCAAAGTAGCTGTTGTGCCCTTTTACACCCTCTAGAACACGCATGAACAAGGCTTTGTTCATTCTGAATTGCCTGCAAAATTGTTCTTCAGTGTAGATTGATTCGGGATTGAAGTAATCCTCACACAACTGCATATGACCACGTTGCCTGTTGCGATTAATAACGGTGCAAGCCTTCTTTGGATCCTTCTCTTCGCAGTCCAGGTCCGAGTAGTAATGCTTTGCCATAATAGCAAGCTCCTCCAAGTCACATTCATTGTCTATGAGATTGTGCTCGTCTTCCTTCAACAATGCAAGAAGTAGTTCAAAGTTCATTTTTGTAAGATATTATATGAGAATAAAAGCTTAAAGAAACAGTGAAAATATAGTAAAAATCGAAGCAGTCATAATTGTTTAGAATCTGCATTAAGAAACTGCTGGAGTGGCCTTCATATTCTTTATACTAAATCACCTTATTTGTACTAGCACAGGAAATCCTAATTTGGATATTTAGTATTTGGGTTTAGATACTGCTGGAGATGCTCTTATTTTTCCCTTTCTACATAAATGAACATCATAAAGTTATTTTTTAAGGTGATAGTAAATCTCTATAGCTACTTTATACATCTAATTTGCATGACTTGCTCTCTATTTTATTTTTACCTGTTTTAATTTGCTAAAATAAAAGTATATTTTAATTATCAAAAAAACAAAAAGTTATTTTTTATTGCTTGTGAGAGGAGTAAGACATATTCCTATTACAATGACAGAGGCTTGTGTTGACTTTATCCCAATAAGAACAAATAAGATACCAAGTGCAACTGCAAGGATAAATGCACTGATCAACTATCTGTGGAAAAAGAAACAGGAGACGGATATCAGCATATTCTTAGAAGAGCAAAAGCTCATTTAACAGCAGTTTCACATGTCTACAAGGCAATGCCAACATATTATGCGTGAAGACGGCATTGTAGAGACGAACTGAGGAAGATTGAGTAGTCAACAAAAGTTGTACTACTTCTTGAGACTCGAGGAGTTAATTTTGAAATACCAATTTGCTTTACACAAATTCAGAGGTCAATGAGTTGCTGTTCTTTTCCTTCAAGAAGTGATAAAGACTAAATACCAAACGGAGAAGTGACAAATCATATATATTAAATTTAGTGTCATGCAAGATATTTCATTAATACTTTTCTTTATTAAAAAAATATGCTGGCAAAGTTAAGCAGAGAAGTTCAAGAAGAAGAGTTGACGTATATATAGATTGTTCAAATATAAAACTTAATACACTGACTAAACTATATTTTTAAAAGTAGCCTTGGTGAGGCAGAAAGTAGTGTGGCAGCCTCACCACCAAGAAAAAACATGCAGAGCCATCGAATTTATTTATTTTTTGAACTCCCTGTTATTTCCGTCTTCCAGAACAACAACAAAAAATTCTCTTTACAATCTCTCTTTTTTTTTAATCAATGACAAATGGACTCATTTCCTCTACTTTCTTCCATTACTTTTCCTGTAATCACATTCAAACAACATGCACCACTCAAAATTTAAGACAATTTTGATATAAAATCACTACAATTGTGTTTTGATTTTTAAAAAAAGACTAATGCAAGTAAAAAAACACATTTTTTTGTAGTTTTTTTTTCAAGCAGCTACTATATAATAAACTCTCAACTTCCTTTCACAAAATACAGCCAATGTAAGTTACAGTCTTACTAAAGTGATACTGTATAGGGTATACTAAACAATCTGGCTAGCTATCAATGAGTAAGTGCATCTAATTACTTGGGGCTTGTGCTGCAGTATGGTAGCTACTAGACAATCTTCGAATGCAAACAAATTATAAGGGTAAGCTTACTAAGCTATGTGTATTTACTTTGTATATTAACTTATTTTTGTAGACTTCGTCTTTAATCACAATTACTTGAAGCTGTTAATGAATATACTTGAGATAATTACAAAAAAATACTTTTAAGTACGTATATTCATAGTATTCTTTACTTTAGTTTTACACAACACTGGAACAGAATTGGTTGAACGTTTTTTTAATAGAAAAGCATCAACAATTATAATTTATAAAGAAGAGTCCCGCCATTCATAGCTGATATACAGGATTTTAACTGCAAAATAGTGACTTTTCCTTTTAATATAGTGACATTCCCAAATTAACTTAGGCAAACTCCCAAGTTGATTTAGACAAATTCCCAAGTTAATTTAGTGAAAATCCCAAATTGATTTAAGCAACCTCTCAAGTTGTTTTTTTTGGCTGTTACATATAAAATCAATATTGTATAGCTAATATCATTTTGATTTAGCTATCAAACATTTTAAAGCTAAAATAAAAATAAATGATATGAAAAACGATATTAATTATTATACAAAATACAGAAGAAGCCTTTTTTTTAAAAAAAATAAACAAAATAAAATGAAGCAAAACTAAATGAAGCAAAATCTATATAAACATCCAACTAAAGATTCATCTATACTTTATATCTTTTCATTATTCCTGTAGTAAAATAACTCTTAAAACACGATACATCATATTTACTTGTTATTTATTAATTTTGTAAAAGAATAAAAAACCAACTTCTGCTAAAGTGTTTGATCACTCTTAAAATACTAAATAAATATATGTTACACCTATCAGTAGCATGTAGCATATGTTATATATGTACACCTTGTCAAATGACTGGCATTTTTTCTTATCAAACTTATATATACAGTAGTGTTTCACCACAATTTCTATTCTTCTTTCTCTTACCTTTTACTATGAACTCTACATTCCAAAGTCTAAGTGGCAAAAAGAAGTGTAGAAGAAGAACAAAGCAGAAAAATGAAAGAATTCCCATATCTTTATGCAAGAGAATCATCAACTTGACTGTAAAAACATATCATAAGCTAGTTTCAGAAGTTGCTTCTATGTTTGGTCTTTCTAGATCCACTGTAGATAACATAAAGAGCAGTTTCAGAGATAATGGAGAGGTCATGATCAAGCAAAGAGGTGGCAGAAAGAAGTAATGTACAAAAATCATGGAAGAACATTCAGAATATCTCATTGAGATCCTAGACAAAGATTGCACGTTGACTCTTGAGATGATGAGAGAAAAGCTTTACAAATGCTTTGACGACTTACAAGAAAAAATATAACAGTCAGCAGACTATATCATCATATAATGAACAATATTGGGTTCACCTTAAAGCAAACGAAGGCTGTGGAGGAGAGGAGAAACGACCCAGATGTTACTGAAACAAGGAGAAAATTTGTGGAGTCTCTTCCAGAACTTGGGGTTGTATATGTAGCCCATTGCATTTTTATTGACGAAGCTGGATTTAATGTTAATCTCATACGCCAACAAGGGTAGTCAAAGAAGGGAAAGAACGTCATTATACATACTAAGACCAAGAGGGCACTCAACATCAGCATCTTGGCAGCAATATCAAACAATGGTGTCGAGAGCATGTCAGCCAAGCTTGTTCCAAAAGGCACCAGCGCTGAACTTTTCATTGAGTTCTTAAAGCCAATCATAAAAACACTGGACAATACCAATGCTGTTCCCTAGTGGTTCATCCTGGACAATGCTCCCATCCACAGATCTCATTTGGTCAGGGACTTTATGGCAACAACACGACACCACATCAAGTTCTTGCCACCTTACTCGCCATTCTTGAATTCAGTAGAAGAGAGCTTCTCAAAGCTAAAGATTTTGGCCAAGAGAAAGCCAGGGTTAGATACTGATGACTTTCTGGCATACTTGTCAGAATGTAACTCACAAATAACAAGAGAAAACTGCCAAGGCTGGGTCCAACACAGCATTAGTTTTTTTAACAGCTGCCAATATTATAAAGAAATTTATTAAAATAAAAACATCTTGCATTGATATCACTTTTTGCATTCTATAATTTACATTGATTTTATATGTAACAGCCAAAAAAAAACAACTTGGGAGGTTGCCTAAATCAATTTGGGCTTTTCACTAAATTAACTTGGGAATTTGCCTAAATTAACTTGGGAGTTTGCCTAAGTTAATTTTGGAATGTCACTATATTAAAAGGAAAAGTCACTATTTTGTAGTTAAAATCCTGTATCTAAAGGTATATATTACTTGTATAACTAATATATGAGTTAGTATATTTGCAAGGTAAATTGCTAGTATTATTATTAAGCTTGTATATGAATATGCATTATTATATGTCATGTAAAAGACATAGTATATCATATATTATATTGTATAGTCCATTGTATAGTCTATAGTATAGGACATTGCATAGTACATTGTATGATACATCATATAATACATCGTATAGTATATCATATAGTACATTGTACAGCCTATTATATATTTCTATTATATATTCTACTGCGCAGCAAGCATATGAATAAAAATAAAATCCATCAATTTTACCACCAATTTTTCTATATATGGATTTACTACCATACTTTTACTACTAATATGTTTGAAACTAAGCCAATCAAGCATGCTGTCTTACTATTCAGTAAATTAGTGGCAAGCATAGCTCATTTACCATCAATTTCCTCTGCTTTAGCATAGTGTGGCCAGCCACCAAATTTCATGCAAATTAGTAGTATTGTCATATCAATTTCATTCATAGTGACAGTAGCCTCAAGAGCTTCTATGCGTGCATTTTTTTTGGTAGTCTTGGCTTTACATATTTGTATAAAAAAAGAGAAGAAGAACAAGATTTGATTCTGACAAGAAAAATTCTTCTTATTATTCACAGTCATAATCATGCAATATATTGCATGAATTTACTATGTTCAGTATTAAATAAATAATGTAAAATTAAAATATAAATCACATTTATATGATAAGTTACTTTTTCTTTGTAACCTTCATCTTAAACCTTTTTATTATCACTTACAGTCCAGACTATTGTCTTAAAAATCCTCTAATTAAAATGGATAACAACGATCTCAATACTCAGACATCTGGAAACAGCATTGACAAAGTTAATGTCGATTTTTCTGATTTTGAGTACGAAGCCAACCTGGTTAGAAATAACTATATTTCTAATCACTTTACAACTCTCACCAATGCTGACAACTTTTCCAGTGATAGACAATATGATTTAAGAGATTTTATACCAGAAGAAGACATCTCTTGTCATGCAAGTTCAATGGATATAGATCTTGATTTTGACTAAGATATGTCTACAGATATCGAATATTCATCCAGTAAGAGAGAAAAAAACTCTTAAACTACTCTAATGAACTTTTAATAAAATACTAGCCATACATAAATATATATACAAAAGAAACTGGCTCTGGTTACTTCCATGTCTGCAATGTTGTTGAACATAGAGATTCATCAAACCACTCTGAAAGTAATGAAAGTGACTTGGGTGAAGCTCCTCGAGTTTCTTCTTATGAGCTCAATAGTCATGCAGAGGCAGCTAGTATGAAACTATTCTCTATGTTTGTTGAGAATAATATGTCTTGTAATGTTTTTGACAAGTGTGTCAAGATTGTAAATAAGTACATGATAGAGTGCAGTTTGCGTAAGTATATATTCAGCATTAACTATTTATAACATGTAAACTTACAGATATTATAGCTGCTATCAATGCACTCATGTTGCACTACAAGATGGATACTCCTCTTAATAGTGAGTATACTGTCCGTTCTGTGATATATAGCATATGCCAGAAAGACTATATCCACTTTGACACTGTAGAAGCTGGTCAGTACAAAGATGAGGAATAGCAGTGCCCTCACTATAATAGCAGACAGTTCCAAGATGAGATAAGCACTTTAATTTCTGTGCAGACCTTTCAGGTTGTGCCTCTCTCTGAACAATTACAGTTCAAGCTTGATAATGCCCAGAAACTATAGTGTATTTTTATTAAAATCAGGAATTTTAGGATTTGTGTCAATTTTTTTATTTAAAGCATTGACAACAAAAACCAGTATTAAATGTCCGCTAGTTTTTGAAAAAAAAAACTGTAATATTGAAACTTATACATAGGCACCGCATTTTATATTATAAATTATAAATTTTTATTTTTTTTTATTTTTTTTATTCATGGGTGCCAATGCTGCGGTGAGATTTACTGATTCTTGAGGTGAATTTCTTTATCTCAGCATCAGCATCCTTAGCATCCAAAAACTTGCTGTAAGCTTCAATATATCTCCAAGTCTTTTTATAAAATCTCTTGATCATGGTACGAGAACCAGCCACAGGGGAGGCACTGTCCAAGAAAGACAGGAGAATCTTTTCTAATGACTTAAAAGAATAATCGCAGTTTAGGCAAGCCACACGTTTGGCTGCACCCCAGTAATGCTCAATCCAATTCCATTCACAATAGAACTTGGAGTACAGCTCAAATTTGTGATCCACCTCTTTCACCACCTTTTGAATAGCTGTCTTCTGTCCAGAAAAGTTGGACTGAGAGGTCAAGAGGTGACGGGTACAGCAACAGTGATTCTCTGCTTCTTCTTCATTGCAGTTTATTATCTATCTTCTAGAAAGATTGGATGAATCCAGTTCCATCTACAGTCCACACTTCTGAAGGATCTGCTGGACGCCAACAAACTGTCTCTTCTCCACCAGTCTCTTTCCTTTCCTTCCAGCTTCAGAGACTGTCTTATAAAATGATTGAGAGATGATACGTCTAACCCTCAAAAACTTTGTATCTTTGAAAATGAACTTGTCATTTTCAGAAACAATCTTTGGCTTTAGAACCATGCGGGTGGCAACCAAGGCATCTGTGATATATGCTTTGTGTTTGCTTCTTTAGTCGAAAATAAAGACGTTAGTGCATCCTTCGTGCAAGCTTTTGAACAGAGGGATAGCATGGTTCTTCAGCTGGTTGAGCATGTCTTCACTTGTTCAGTAACTGTCATATGCTACCCCAACATTAAATATTCTGCGGGAGACTCATCCCTTCACTTGCATAGTGCCATGACAAGCACACTGGAACTCACTGACCATCAGAGATCTTCCCTGACCTTTTTTGCAGATGTGGCTTTCACCTTCCTCAAGCCACATGTCCACCTTTCCATCATGAGCATAAAAGGTTGACTCGTCATGGGTCATCATAACCAGCTTCTTCTGGTTCTCCAAAAGAAGAGGGGTCACCTCAATTTCTTCATCTTCTACAGTAAAGTTTGACATACATTAGGTGCTTGCCACCACCCGAAAATTTTTAAATTTTGAAGATTTAAGCACTGTTTTTTGTTCCCAATCTATAAAATCTCTCAAAATAATCAGGATCCCAAAAGGGAACAAAATTCAGAAAAGGAAAGGGATATCAACAATTTTGAAGTTATAAAATACATTTATTCAAAATAATCAGATTCAAAAAAAGAAAATCTAAACTATTACCACTCTTTTTTTGGATTTGAATTATTTTTTTTTATTCTAAGATTTTTAAAAACATAAATTAAAAGATAAAAGCAATTAATGAATCAAGTAACATTTACTTTCTTTTTGCTAATTCTCTACATAAAACATTTTCTACTTGAAAGCATAATGATGAGAGAAGAACACCTCTCTGGCTATTTAGTGTTGGAGTTTGACAATACTTTGAATAACAACAACAACAACAACAACAGAGCAAACAATTCCAATTCTACTAGTGTTGGCGAACTATCAGTAGATAATACAGGAAATATTACTTTTCCTACCCTTTCCCATTCTGAGGAAGAGAACCTAGTAGCAGGTTCTGCGAGTACTACTTTGGGGGAGCCTATCATCACCCTTAGCACTAGTGATGTAGACAGTGCTCGTAGTGCTCGTGGTTCTCATGGTAGACGTAGTTCTCGTGGTGGACGTGGTTCTTGTGGTAGACGTGGTGTTGATCATGGCCTAGACAGCGTTATTGACCAAGATGAAGCTATTGCTCCAACACAAGCATCCAACCAAGTAAACCTTTCTTGGGACCACCAGTCAATTGTTATACTTTTGAATGACATTATAAAGCCTAACTATATGAGCTTAATTGACATGTCTAACATGCAATTAAAAGGCGAAAGGTGGAACCAGATGGCAGAGACCTTCAAGAGGCATCTTGATCAACATGGGCTCGATATGGGTAGTGCAATAGACATCATAACACCAAAGAAAATGCAAGAGAAATGGGCTGATCTGAAGAAGAGTTTTCATTTGGTTCAATGAGCTCTTACTGGGACAGGTGTTGGAGGAGGCACAGGTGAAGAGAGGTGGCTATTTTACAACTATGTGTTTGAAATCCTGCGTGATGATCCATCAGAAAATTCTGGTATCAACGTCGAATCCATGGTTCGTGGTCGCTGCCATGGAGTAACAATTTCCATAGAATCTCGTGCCAAAGCTGCTATAACTGAATTGCAGAGAAACATTGAGGTTGCTGCTTCTACTTCTGCTGTTGAATTGTCTCTTCTCAATACTTTAGACACGAATATTGCAACAGCCACATTAAACAGCACCAATACTTCCGGTCCTTCTAGTAGGCTACCCACCAGGGGTACATGACAAACAAGGGAAGAATATGAGGCAGAAAGAGATGACATGCTCTTTGAAAGGCTTCTGGGCATGCACCGTGAGATTGAAGAGCACTCAAAGGAAGTTTTGTATCCTCTTGCTGATTCAATGAGAGAGGAGAATGAAGCCTTCCAAAGAGACCAGCAGCAACAGCATCAGCAGATGTTGGAAACGTTGAAAAGGGTTTTGAGAGAGTCTGATGACCGCCTGTTAAGCATCATTGGGCCTTTCTTTAACACTAGAAATAGAAATGGTGAAAATAATAGTAATGATAATAATAGCTAGTTGATCTTTTCTCTTTTTTATGCAAAATAATAAACTGAAAATATAAAAAACAAACTTTGCGTATCTTTTGTCTGTTGGTTTTTTATTGGTTATTTTAAGGGTTATTTCTTCTGCGTCCTCTTCTGGAGATCGCTCTCAACTGGCTGTCCTGTCTTATCTGGCGTCTTAGCTGTCTTTGTTGCTCTCGAAGGTCAGCTTGAAACTGTCTTGTCTGGGTGTCCGTTAATGGTCTCATGACCTCTGTCATTCTTTCTCTCCTCTGTCTCCCGCGTTCTTGAGAAAGATCGTGTGCAGATTTAATCTGCCTCACAGAACGATTGACAGTTAGCAAAGCATTCTCCAAATCCACAGGTATCTTGTTCATAAATGGATCGAGATCCTCAACTTCTATCTCCACATCATTATCATCATTTCCATCTGAATAGGCATCAAAACCTTGTATTTGGTTTTCAAAATCACGGAGAGTGTCTTTGGGAATGTTTCTTGCATTGTTATTATTGTCCAAACAAAAGTTGTGAAGACAACAAGTAATGATGGTAAGAGCCATTTTGTTGATATGCAAAAAGTACAGGTGTCTCAACAAAAAACGCCATTTTTGCACAAGTAGGCCAAATGCATTTTCAATGTGGTGGCGTGTTTTTGCATATGCCTTGTTGAAAGCTTGTTGCTTGGGGTCTTCAGTTGCAATGGGATATGGTGGGAGTATATTTTCCATGATTGGAAATGCAGAATCTATATTAATAGAACATTACATTAAAAGATGTACGTTTGTTAAACAGAAGCTTTAAAATAAAAAATTACCTGCGAGAATAACTGTATCATTGGGGAAGTAGTAATCTCGGTCAAAAAGCATATTTATGTAGAGAGAGCTAGCTGTGAATAGCCTTGCATCATTGACACGGCCTATGTATTTTTCCTATTATGAGGTAATAAATTAGTACAAAACTGTATAAAATGCATCAAAGAAAATATTACCAGATTGTCCTGTTCTGACAATCATGAAGCGCTTATTGGCATCACACATAGCAAGGAGATTCATAAAAGAATTGTTGTGGCAATCGACTCAGGCGTTTCCATGCAAAGAAGTCTTTTGAATGGAAATAAGTTTTCTATCAATTGCCCCAATGACACCAGGTAGACGAATACTACGTCTTTCAGGCTGCTTGAATTCAGCTGCCTTTCTTATCGCTGTTGCACTGTCATGGACTCCCCAGTTCACAAACCTATCAGAATAGTCTGACATGGCAGTAATGAACCACAAGGTAAACCGTGTATACGATCCGACACTAACTCCAAGAAAATTCTCAGCAAGACAGTAACCAAAATGTGTATTGGCAAAGCGCCAAAGAACTGTTGCAACTTGGATTTCAATAGGATAACTATTTCCATTCAAAGCTGCGTCGTACACCTGATGCTGACTAACAATATTGAGCAGCAACTCAAAGTTTGCGCGGCTCATTTGGTATTGTAACTGGAAGCTGCTGCTTCCAAGGTCGTTGGTCAAAGATGGGTGTCGAACATACCACCATTGTCTAAACACGCCATATCTATCATGGTTGACTTCTTTAGGCCCGCGTTCTAGAGTGAAGGAGTGTGGTCTGCAAGTGTATACCATGTAGAAGTAATCATGACTGACCAATTGCGAACTTTCAAGCATGATGTTTGTTGCCCATTGAAGAAGCTGCTGTTGGGACTGTTCCACTTGTTGTTGCAGAATCAAACGTTGTCTACTCATTTGATTCAAGGAAATTTTAACATTGGTCAAGTATGCATTTCTGTGGAAATTAAGAATGAAGGCCGAAAGTCTGAGAATCTCAACAGAATAATCAGTGTTGCTAGTGTTGCTGTTGTTGTTCATTTTTAAGATGTTAAAAGATTGATTTTTATGAAAAGGTAACTAAGAAGGAAGAAGGCAACTAAAAAGGAAAAGGCAAGTTATTTTAGCATATATTTTTATTTTTCCAAAATGAGACAAGTATAAAAAGCACATGATATTTCTTTTTGGATGTTTAGAATGAAAATACATTATCTATATCGATATATTCACGGGTGGTGGCGAGCACCTATTGTTTGTATCCCATCATTCACATTGCCCAAACATGGCAATACTGAACAATGTCTTATCTTTTGTGTCCATCATAATATATGTCCTGATTGTTTTTGTGGTGGACGTACCCCCAGGCTCTCATATATTTCTATGCTGTGCTTATGGCCACGTTGCCTTTTACATCAAGGCATGATGGAAAAAGCATTTCATCAAGATACTTTTTCAAATCCACAACAGTTTGTCTTTCTGCTTTTTGAGCACGAAGCCAAACGATTGCTTTCTTTTTAAGGTCTTCATCATCTATAATTGAAGACCGCTTGGCATGCTTGCCCTGTTGATGTTCAGAAAATTTGCCAAACTAAAAAAATTCTTTGGCCCAACCGCGGACAGCCTCTGCATGGTACTTGGAAGGTTTTGTCCAAAAAATCTCTGCTGCTTTTTCAGATGCCTCAATTTTCTTGCAATTGTTAAAGAGGCGTCGGAAATAGTCTTTCACAACAATGTGTTTGCTTACTTCAAACAAAGCAAACTTGCCCAACTCGCTATCTGAACTGCCTGGAGGCTTTATCATCTCAGAGATTTTCTCATAAGCTTCACGAATCTCTTCAAGTTCCTCATCTTTCAAATGCTTATATACAATTAATGCCTTTCTACAGGCGAAACTGGTGCAACAGGAACTGAGAAACCAAAATCAGCAAGCGTTCTGACCTTCTTGTTTTTATTTGCCTCAAGCTCTTCTTTCATTTTTCTCTTGTTGTGTATAATCGATGATCACGAATCTCCTCTGTAGAGTCCACACAAATCTTTTCCTGCATCTGGTCTCTATGTCAGAAAGCTATTATAGTACGCAGCAATCATTGTATTCATATCTAAATCCAAGAGCTCCCAATTGTATTCTTCTACAGGTTGATCTTCAACAGATTCCTTTTTGGTATCAATAGTAATAATTGGAGATTTGGCACAAAATTTTCTGCCCTCTCTTTGAGTCATTTTAGAAGTAAGAATAGAGCAAGCATTTTTACAACTCATTCTTAAGAATTTGTTTTGGTAAAAGTAAAAGAAGTGTTTTCAGAGCAGTCTTGATAGACAGCTGTCACATCTAAAAATGTGGCTTATAGTCTGCATTTTACACATATTTTCTAATTTAGAATATATAATTCTCTACATCTGTCTTGAGATGTCATCAGAGATATAGATTAAAGTCTCAATATTTCTCTTCCCCTGCTATTAAATTTGAATACCACACTTTTTCAAAAGTCAAAAACTTTGTTGGAAATGTCAGTACAAACAAGCTGCTTACACAGTTCTTTTCACAAACACTTTCTCTGTGTCTATGAGTGATGGTTTTTTTGTATTGTCATTTCTGACAAAGTTTTTGCCTTTTGAAACAAAATTGGAGTCTAATAATTCTTCCTGATTATAAAAAAATACACTATAGTCATGATGGCATATAGCAGAAACCGTCTTTCAGATAAAGTTGGTTCTACAAGATCTGATACTCTGGATGGTAATGCTGTCTGACGTTTTGTTCAGAGTGGCATTGTTGGCAGAACAATATTTTAGTATCAATGTTTGTTGATCAATTCAATCCTTTTGACAATTCAAAAATGTCAGCAACTGTTGTTCATGTTATGAATCGCAGTATTGATTCAAAACTAAAGTACAATATTAGATGCTATGTATAGCTTTTCTAATCAAATATACTTAGATATGAGAGAGAAAACATGATTCAACTGGCAATCATTCCTGGGCCTAAACATCCAGAAAACATTGCATCTTTTCTTGAACTAATTGTAGAAGGTTTGCATATGTTGCAGACTTCTGGTCTGAGAGTTCAGACAATTTCTGGACAAGTGAGTGGTAAGGTTCATCTTGTTATGGCAACTGTTTATAACCCAGCCATGTCAGACTTAATGAACCTGACCCACTATAATTCTTTCTATATGTGCAAAGCCTGCATTTCTAAGGGTATTCTTTGATTTCACACCATATGTTTCGTTGGCAAGAAGGTACCTGCTCCTATGAGAACTGTGGAGAGCCTCTATCACTTTGAAGGAAACATAAGTATATGATTAATGAATAATTGAAATATTAATATCTTCTTTTTAGAGATACAGTGTCAATGGTCCCAATGTTTCTAGGAATCTCAACACATTGACAAGTCTTGCTTTCTTTGGGCTTGACATGATGCATCTCATTGGCCATTGGATCAGTCATCAGCTATACAATGCATTGAATAGCAAGTTTGTTATGATCAATGACACTGAGAACAATGAAGTTCAACAATCAGATTTTGATCAGCAGCAACAACAACAGCATCAGGATGAACAGGATAATGTATACATGTTTGCTTTGCATATTGGACTTGACCAGATTGACAGCTGTATTGGCAAGCCTAGACCAGACATCCCAGCAAACTTTACTGGCAGCTGGAGATTGCTGAAGGAAACAACGGGCAGACAGAAGGCAGTCAACTGGCTCGAATTCCTTCTGTTTGTTGTACCAACAGTTGTGGTTCATAAGTTTGTTTTTGCCAGAACCAGACGTGCTGTTTTGGACCTAGTTCTAGCATACTCTATTGCTCAGCAATGCGAAGGGACAGAAGAAGAAATCCATACAATGGAAAGGTAAGTCAGTCAAATACATTCTAAACAATATTTTAACTACCTTTATAGAGCCATTGGTCACTGGCATTTCTTCCTTCGTTGTGAAATCCAAGAAAGAAAATTAAAACCTATTATATTTGTAATGAACCAGCATATGCTAGTTTATCTCAGTTACATGGTGAGATATATGGGTCCATTAAGGGCGTATAGCTGCCGCCCAATCCAGCACACAATTAGTGCATACCAAGCTGCAATTGGGTTCTGGAAGGACACTGGGAAGAACATGAAAAATATCCTTCTTTGCAAAGCTGGGTACAGCATTGCCTTGGCAGTCGGGTAGCTCGAAGAAGACTAGCTGATAGGAGGACCAGCAACTTTGAGATTGCGAGTAATGATGTTGCTGGCTCTCAGCTTTGGTCAAACCTGGTCAGAAAGACTCTTGCTGCCATAGCAATCGATTGTGATATGAACTATCACAATTTGGTAAGTTTGTTGGCCTGTCTCTGGGAGCAGAACAGTATAGTAATGGAACAAGAAACTATTGAGATGGTCTGCATCACCTAGATGTGGAAGGACAATGTAGTGTACAGAGTCCGGACTTCTTTTGACAGCAGACATGTTTGAGACAATGACCTTGTTGTGCTCAAACACCTGGAAGAGTAAGTAACACAAATTATATCTTACATTATTGTAATATTAATCATTTTTCAATTATATTTTTCAAAGGTACAGATATGTTATAAAGTTCTTCTCTCATTTTGCCTTGGAAGAGACTAGACTATTTGTCATAGTTGATTGCTTGCAAGGTGTATGAATATACAATGAGTTGCTCTTCCGTGTTTGGGAAAGCCAAACATTTGGTGGGATGAAGGTGGTTGAGGTTAAGTCCATCAGGGAGATGACTGGTCTGGTCCATGATATTAAAGATATGACCATTTGACATGTGGTGTGGACTTCTTTACATCACTACCAGTAGTTTTTTTTCTTGCCCTTTCCTTTCATTTATTTTACTTTCAAAGTACAAATATAATCATTCTATTTTTTAAATATAATTTGATATCAATACCAATACATCTCTTGATGATTTTAAATAAAGATATAGTCGAATATAAAAAACTTATACATATCTATATTCAAAATAGAAGTAATCTATAGACTGTATTTGTTGTTTTTATTAAACTTTTTGAATAGATATGCAGTCCAACATACAATCTTCATCCAAAATGGGATTCTGGATTAAAAATCAAAAAAAAATATTTGAATTAAATCTCAAAAAAACAAAAGAGCTCAAAATGCCCTATATTTGGTATGGTTGTAGAAGTTTAAAAAAGATGCAGGTTTTTTATTGAAAGTTGCCATTTCTTGGAATTTACAACAACTTTTTTTTTACAGTGAAATGCATGATGTTTTATATAAAAACTTTTTATTAAAAAAAATATAGAAATTGATGAAAAAATAATAGAGAATAAAATTAAAGAAGTACGTTAAGAAAGAAGTTTAAATTATATCTATCTGACTTAAAAAGTCTATAATTTGATTTCATCAAATAAATTAGTTAATGTGTGTGTCACTGGAAAAACTGCCCTGATTAACAATGTGGCCAGATTGGTAAACACATGTGCAGAAATAGTGATTTTTTTTGACTCAGTATGTTTTTTGAAGGTCAGGTCAAAGATGTAGTTTTAGTTGGTTTCATTGGCTAACAGAATTTTAGAATATCAGTCTGGTATGGAAGGCTAAATTCACATACAGAGACCTATCATAATTCTCATTCTACCACCCCTTTTTTATTTCTACTATTTTCTGGATTTACTCTTGCAATAATCTATTTATAAACTCATAATAGAAAACTATATGTCTTTTACACACAACAGACATTCTTGAAAACATTCAAATAAAGACTATGAATTGATAATATTATAATTGTCATGTCTCTTTCTATATTTAATGATATAGAAAAGAACTTGTTAGAAGAATTCAATCAAACAACCATAAAATATAATGCTTTTTTTTACTATAAAGTCGGTGCAAATAAAGTATATTTTACACTTGTTTCTCTTTTTATTCTCAATAAATCACATCAAACAAAACACATAAAATGCCTTCTATCCCCCACCACTGAAATGTTGTCTGCCATTGTGCTCAATGTAGCAGAAATTCACAGGGATACTCATTGGTGACAAGCAGAACCACTGAGTGTCATATTAGAAAAGATGAGCTTGAGAGAATTGAGAGACTGGATACAGCTGAAAGATTGGCAAATAGTATGTTATATTCAAGGTTTATTTTTCGATTACTGAGTAATAACTTCTTTATTTTTTTAATTTTAATGAAACACAGCTATGCAAGAAGAACAAATGATAGACATTGATACCCAATGTAGGAAAAAAAAGAAAAAAAAATATATTTGAAAACCAGTAGAGACAATAAGCTAAACTAATCTATATTTGTATATATCCCGACCTGTCAATCTGAATCCATCAAAAAAATAGACAATCAGGTTGACTCACCTGATTCGAATGCCGCCACGATGGCTGACAATGTCTCGGTAGACAATGAGATCAGCAAGGTCAATGGCAATGACTCTAACATTGAAAGAGATATGAACTCTGACTCTGGCAGTGGTGAAGAAGAAGGTGTTGAGACAGACGTTGAAGAGTTTGTTAATGAAGGTCAGTCATAAATGATTTTGTTTTCTTAAAAACAGACCTAAAGAAAATTTGTTCTAATTTATTTTTGTTAATTTTAAATAGACCCATTTGATGCTTCTAACATGCCTGAAAACCCTGTCCATCAGTTCATTGCTACCTTTGCCATTCTTTTTATCTCGCGTTATGTTATTAACAAAGGTGTCACCATATTGATTGAATTTATTAATCAGTTACTCAAGATCTATGGCAAAGATTTCCAATTACCAACAAGTCTTATTCGCCTGCAAAGAATGACTGGTTTTTCCAATTACGCCAATGGTATCAAGAAGTCTGTTATATGTGAAGACTGCTACAAGGTTTACAAACAAGATGTGTCTCTCCCTACTCATTGTGACTTCAAAAAGCATGGTTCTCAATCAGCATGCAATTGTGAAATGATGAAGGTTTCATCTTCTGGTGCCATGGTAGCCAAGCGATCATATGTCTACAACTCTATCCAGAGATCATTACAAGTTTTCTTTCTTTGTTCTGAGTTTAAGCAAAAAATCAGACAATGGAACAAAGAGCTTAAGGTCGTAGATACACTATGCAACGTCTATGATAGTGCTATGTGGAAGGAGCTAAAGGACCAAAGTGGTATATCGTTTGTGGATGAACCTCATTCATTGATGCTAACAATGAACATCGACTGGTTCCAGCCATTTGATGGCATTACATATTCAACTAGAGCTATCTACTTTGTGATAAATAACTTGCCTCGTGAGGAAAGATTTAAGTCTGAAAATGTCATCCTTGTTGGTTTGATGCCTGGTCCTAAGGAGCTAAAGACCGAAGAGATCAACCACTATTTAAAGCCAATAGTTGATGAATTGCTGCAGTTGTTTACAGGGATAACCATCCCAACCTTTGAGTGCTCAGCCAGTGTTAATGTACGTGCCGCATTATATATAGTTGTCTGTGACATCCCCGCTGCCAGGAAGACCAGTGGATTCACCGCCCACAACAGTACTTGTGCATGCCCCAGATGTGTGAGGCAGTTTACCAGGTTACCAAGTACCAATCAGGTCGACTTCAGTAGGTTCGACTATTTGACATGGAAAATCCGTAGTGGTCTGGAAAACAGGTTGCATGCTGAGGAGTGGAAGAGTGCCAGTACGCCCTCAGAAAGGCATCAGTTGGAAATCGAAAATGGTGTTCGATGGTCGCAGCTGCATCACCTTGGATACTTTGATCTATTACGTGGAACGATCATCAATCCCATGCATAATTTATTCCTGGGGACACCAAAGAGAATGATGGAGCGGTGGATAAAAGAAGGACTGATAGACGATAGAAAGCTAGCTACAATGCAAGCAATGGCAGAGACAATGGTGGTGCCAATGGATTACGTGGTGTTGAAATCGAAGATTGGAAAGGGCTTTCCATACATGAAAGCTGATGAATGAAAGTCCTGGGTGCTAGTGTATTTGCCTATCTTGTTGAAGGTCATTCTGCCAATTGAAATGTTCAGAAATTGGATCAGTTTTGTTGATGCCTGCCGCCAATTAGTAAAGCCAAGCATCACGTTCTCTGACATTGATGATGGCCATAAATTTCTTCAAGAATTCTGTACTGAGTGCCAGCATATTTACACTCCAACTATTCTCACCTGTAACATGCATTTACATCTTCATCTTCGTGAGACCATCTGTGATTTTGGACCAGTATATGACTATTGGCTCTTTGGGTTTGAGCAATATAACAGTTTGTTAAAGAACATAAGCACAAACAGAAAAGATTCTTTTGAGGCTACGTATATGCAGAGTTTTGTTCAAGATACTTTCAAGGGTAACTATGTCAATGCTGTTCTCTAATGTCCGAGCCAAGTCCCCTTTCTTCTGCTTCTCGCCAAGCTTACTGCCACTGCTTAACCATCCAGTTTAAAAAACAAGATAACTTTCCCACAACGCCCGTTCAGATTAGCAGCCTTCGTCCAAGCGTACTCAAACCCTTCTCTTCCAGTCCTGGGCAATGAACCTCTTCCTCCCTCTACGTTTCCTCTTCACATCAAGCCCTCATCAGTAATGAGTGATGTTGACTATTCTCATTTGCTTGATTATTATAAAGTCGTGTATCACATTCCTGGTCTTGAAAGTTATCAATTTCCGTCCTTCTCCTCTTTTGTTGACAATCAGATCACAAAGTTGAGATCAATCAATTTGCTTGGCCAGGTGTACAAAGGCTGTAATGATGCTTCTAGTCGCGGCTCGTTTGTGCAATCTCTGTTTCTTGGAAGTCAAGGCAATAATCGATTGGCATACACCAGCCAAATTCAGTACCTTTTCTTTCACTCTTTCACTCCACCAGTAGACAACACAGATATCTAAACACGTATTGTTTATCAAGATAAACACGTGTTTGCGTTTGTTAAGTAGTTCCAGATTGAGCATGACTGTTCAAGAGAGTTGGAAAGTGTTGACATCTGCAGTGCAGATTTTATTGCGTGTGATTTTGAATGCATCTTGACAGTACATCAAATATCATCAGTTGTTGCAACATGTGATTATTAAACCAGCACAAATAATAAGAAAATACTTGTCAACACTTTACCGCACAAACAATATAATTAATATTTAATACATTTCTTTTTTTAATAAAAAATTTCAATACATAAGCTAATGTAGTCTTATTATATATGTTGCAAACAATACATATGTGTTAAGAAATTTTGAGAGTAAAAGAAAAAAAATGACAAAAAATGAGTTTTATTTATGACCCATATTTAAGAGCCTATTGAGGTAGAGCAGGATCTAAATCAATTGGGATTGTTGATTCCACTGTTCTACCATAAACTCTCTTAAGCAGTTGGCAAGAATTTGTTAAGCTAAATAATAAACATATATTAACATTCAGTCTGGCATCATTCAAAAAAGAAAACTGTTAGGTTTTACCTCATCACTTCACCAACTTGGGCGAGCAACACGAATCTCATTTCTTGACTGAGAGGCACTGGAAAAATAAGGACAATTAACATATTGTCTAGGTAGTCGGATCATAGTGGATATGTCAGGATTTTTTTTCATCTCAGCAGTTTTTTTTCATCAAGTTGGGGGTGTAGTTTTGATGTATTCTATTGGCTTAAATAAAAATAAAATAAAAATAAAATAAAAAATACGTTTTGGTTTACTATAAAACCGTATCAAATGAAATATTTGTAGCACTCTTGTTTCCTTTTTTATTTTATAATTCAAAATACATACACTATGTTTCCTTCTATTCAAATGCACAACACTGATTGCCACTGCACCAGATGCAATAATAATGATCAAGGAGTTTCCCGAGTATCGAGACATACTGCTCAGCGTCATAATAAAAGAGCTAGATTTGAAGGTACTGAGATATTCAAGAGTTGTATAATTTATTCAGTGCTGTTATCTGTCTACCGAGTAATAATCGCTTTTATTTTTATTTTTTATTATTTTAAAAAACATAGCTGAAAAGAGAAGCATGGAAGTAGATACTGAAAGTAAGACATTTTTTATATGAAACGCAGAAGAAAAACTAATAATAAACTATTATATTCCATATTTGTAGTAATCCCGACGTATCAATCCGATTCTGTGGAAGCAATGGACGGTCAGGCCAACTCACCTATTTCGGATGCCGTCTCAACGTTTGACAATGACGTCTTTGTTGGTAATGACTACAATGGTGATGAGTCTGACACGACCAATGACAATGACAGTGATGACAATGGCAAAGAAGACACTGCCGAGATTTATGTTGAAGAGTTTAACAATGAGGGTCAGTTTTAAATACATAAAAAAAAACTAAAAAAAATGTGTGTTAATTTTTTTTTTAAAAAAAAAGACCCTTTTGCTGCTTCTGGTATGCCCGAGAATCCAGTGCACAGATTTATTGCTACTTTTACAGTACTGTTTGCATCTCGTTACGTGGTCAATAAGGGTTCTGTTGTCTTGATTGAGTTCATCAACGAGCTCTTGAAGATTTATGGACAAGATTTCCAACTTCCCGAAAGTCTGGCTGGGCTACATAAAATGACTGGCTTTTCGTCTATCACCAAAGGCATCAAGCGATTTGTGTCATGTCCAAACTGCCATTGCATCTATGAAGAAAACATGTCCGTACCTCCCCATTGTGTTTTCACAAATGTTGGTGCACGCTCTCCTTGTGGTTGTAAGTTGATGAAAGAGTCAACTTCAGGTGCACTGGTATCAAAGCGAGCATACTTGTACCAGTCCCTCAAGCAAGCTTTGTCTGTTCTTTTCCTTCGTCCTGGTTTTGAAGAGCAAATCCGTCACTGGAACACGGAGCTTAAGATTGTCAATACTATGTGCAACGTATACGATGGAGCAATGTGGAAAGAGCTGAAGGATGCAAGTGGTGTCTCGTTTGTTGCTTGTCCTCGCTCATTGATGTTGACACTCAACATAGACTGGTTCCAGCCGTTCGATGGAGTTAGTTACTCTTCTGGTGCAATTTACTTGGTTGTAAATAATCTGCCTCGAGAGGTACGGTTCAAGCCTGAGAACACAATTCTGGTTGGTTTGATGCCTGGTCCCAAGGAGCCAAGATGCGAGGAGATAAATAACTATCTCAAGCCTATGGTAGACGAGATGAAGCAGTTGTATGTTGGAATGCGAGTCCCGACCTACGAGTGCCCTTCTGGTGCTAATGTCCGTGCTGCCTTGCTGATGGTTGCGTGTGACATCCCTGCTGCCAGGAAAACAAGTGGATTTACAGCCCACAATAGTACATGTGCGTGCTACAAGTGTATAACCCAGTTCCCCAGATTGCCCAACACAAATCAGGTGGACTTCAGTGGATTCGATTATTCGCTTTGGAATATTCGTAGCGGTGTAGAGAACAGGTTGCATGCTGAGGAGTGGAAGAGTGCGAGTACACCCTCAGAAAGGCACCAGCTGGAGGTCGAATATGGTGTTCGATGGTCGCAGTTGCAATGCCTTGGATACTTTGATCTAGTACGTGGAACGATCATTGATCCCATGCATAATTTATTCCTGGGGACGCCCAAGAGAATGATGGACCGGTGGGTCGATAAGAAAACGATTGGAGCCGAAGAGTTTGCTGCCATGGAAAAAATCGCAGGGACAATGGTTCTTCTGAGGGATTATACAAAGCTGACATCGAAGATTGGAAAAGACTTTCCTTACATGAAAGCCGACGACTGGAAATCCTGGGTACTGGTGTATTCTCCTGTTCTGCTGCATGGTGTTCTACCATTTGAAATGTACAACAACTGGATGAATTTCGTCCGTGCATGCCGCTATCTTATCAAGCCAAGCATCACATTTGATGAAGTGAACAGCGCCCACAACTATCTGGAAATGTTTTGCAAAAAGGCTACCAAACTCTACACTCCCACCATCCTCACCTGCAACATGCACCTGCACCTCCACCTTCGCAAGACCATTCGTGATTTTGGACCCGTGTATGGTTACTGGCTCTTTGGGTTTGAGAGATACAATGGCCTGTTGAAGCATATAAAGACAAACGGAAAAGATAGTTTTGAGGCATCATATATGAGAAGTTTTGTTCAAAACGCATTCAAGGGTGACTATGTCCATGCTGTTCTGAAAAGTTCTAGCCACATCCCCTTTTTCAACATTCTCTCAAAGCTTTCTCCGAAATTCACACCTACCACCACAGTCATTACTCTCTCCTCCCGTCCATTCCGATTGCAATCATTCTTACTAGCATCGTCCAACCCACATCTTCCTCCAAAGGGTAACAAACCTCTCCCTCCTTCGACTTTTCCTCTTCAGCTAAAAAAATCATCACTGATGGATGAAACCGACTATGCCCATCTGCTTCAGCACTACAAAACATCCTATGATCTTCCCGACCTTGTCAGTTACCAATATGCCACACTCACAAACTCCTTTGTTGACAATGAAATCACAAAGTTGAAGTTCATTGACTTACTTGGTCAACAGTACCGTGGTAAAAACGGTTCAGCTAGTTGTGGTTCTCTTGTCCACGTAATGTTTGTTGGTAGTGACAGTAGAAATACCCTAGCCTATGCTGGACAAATATAGTATCTCTTCACACACTCCTTTACACACCCTTCTAACAGCAATCTCCACCTGACTCGCATGGTTCATGATCATCGACATGTATTCGCATATATCAAGTGGTTTAATACTTCCTCTGATAGATCGCGTGAGGATGACGGTCTTGAGTTTTGTCTCCCCACCTTCTCCCCCGATAGTCGCCATTGCATTGTACCTGTGCACCGCATCTTTTTAGAGATTGCTACAGCCAGGATTACTACAAGTAGAAATGTTAGTAAGATGTTAGTAATTGCTTTGCCAAAAAAGCTTTATGCTTAAAATAAAAAAAAACCCCCACTTGAATTTCCTTTTCTTATACAAAAAAAAACAGAACAAATTCCCTATATATATTGATAGTATTGTGTATGTAAAAAGTAATACGTAGATAAAAAGAGAGAAACATTTTTTTTTATTTAGAGCCCGTCTCTAAGAGCCCACCGAGGAAAATTGGGGCTAATGTTATCTGGGACTGCTGAGTTGGACACACTAGTAGTGATCCTACGGATCCTTTGATTAGCACTTGACCCCATGGCCTGGACAGCATAAGTGTCAACAAGTGCAATGAAACGGTTGCACTGAAATACATTCGTTAATAATTCACTCAATATAATAATACACCAATACAAATGTATTACTCCAAATTAATCTACCTCATCGCTTCTCCAGCCTGGTTGTACAATATGAATGACATGTTTTATGCCATCCTCGTCCATTTCATTGGCAGACTCTCCATCTGACATTACTGCTTTTTGGAGAGTGTTGGCACAGTCTCTGAGCATTACAAGATCAATTGCCTCCTTATTGTCTTTGTAGGCCAGTACACGGCAACACTCATTCTAGTAATAAGTTTTGTTAATTTGTTATTTTTACTTTTAATTTTCAACTATAAACTATATATATTAGCATAATACTCACATCATCTGCACGGGCTGCTCTTTGTGTAAGAGCGTTTGTTTCCGCTATCTCATCATCAGACATTCTCTCACGACAGGTTCTACTAGTGAAGTTGGTGTGCAACCTCTTTCAGAGGTCACTCCGTCTCATACTAGAGGAACCAAACCTGCGCTCAAGATTAGAAAGAAGTCTCTCGGCTATCTCCCTGTTGGGAGATTTGTTGAAAGCAACATTTGTATCCCATCTGGGCTTGAGGTTGTTGGCCAGGATATTTTCTGGCGTTCTCAAGCTAAGCTTGGGTTTTCACATAAGGTTGTGAATATGAGCCTGATAAATAAATCATGAGAAAATGAATTGATAAAATATTTTATAATATGTTACTCACATAAACTGCATTAGATTCTTCACAGGTAGGCTCATGGTTGGAGATGACAACAGGTGCAGCAACAGTGAGTTCGGCTCTCACAGGAGCAGCAAGGGGAGTTCTGGCCAAACTATCTATGGCACTGATGGTGTTGGTGCTGGTGGTAGCAAGAATGCCAATTCTGCCATTCATGTTGGTCAGAGTTTGCTCAACATTGCCGATCTGTCCTTTTACGGTAGACATATCAGCTCTCACAGTAGAAAGTATTTCCATAAGCTGCTGATTGGTAATCTCAACAGGACGAAGGGCAATTGCGCATTCACGTCTTGTGTTAGTCATTGTCTACAGAATATAATAAAATGAAAGGTTATAATGATTAGTTTCAGATTATATTATTATTATTGCTGTCATTCTACAATTAAATTTATGTAAATTTAATTAAAAATAAATCGTATCAAGTTTACATACTTGAATTGTTAGAACAAGTGTATTGATTTGGGAGTATAAGTGTAGTAAGTAGCAAGAGAGTAAGAGCAAGGGAAAGTGTATTATATGAAAGGTATGATTATTATATATATTCAAAATATATTTGATATACGAATCTCTATTAATACTTCTTGTAATGACTGGGATGTAAATCGGTTTTCATATTGCTTTGGGACTTGATGAAATCATTTTAGTCTTTTGTTTTAAACACACTTTTTTCTTTTTTTTTTAAGATTTTTTTTTTTTACTTTTTTTATTCGTTTTTTGTTATTTCCCTCTTTTCTCTCTCTTTTCAATTCTTGTTATATTTGCAAATTTTTCTGGTAAGATTGTTTTTGGTTCAAAATACTTCTTTACAAAGAACAAAAGAATTAATTTTTTTGTCTATCATAGGTATTCTATCTGTTTCTCTCTCTTCACTCTTTACACTCGCAAGGTTTTATGGTAAGGCACTTTCTTTGTTTTAAAAGAAATATATACTTCTTTATGTATAACTAAAAAATAACAATATATTTTAATGTCATAGAAACTCACTCTTTGTCTCATTCTGATGCGCCATCTTCACAACAGTCATCCGGATTAGCCAGGGTTAGTAAATATACTTTATGCCATCATTCCATACAATCATTCTGACTTTTTTCTTTCTTTAATATAGGCCACATCGCCAAAAATACTCTCTACAATCAAACACGGATATTGACACGGTAATATTTTATTTTATTTTAATCTATTTCTTTTTAATATTTATCTAACTGAATATAATTTCTATTATAGATGAACATCCCTCTTACGAACGTGCCATTCCTCAAGAACTTCCATCCCATGCTACCGTCATTGCCATGGTAAGCCTTTTATTTACTTCTATAAATATAATAATATTATTTATACTGTATATTAATGTATATTCTCTACTAGAGACGATATTACCACTTTACAGATAATATCTTGGTCTGCAAAGAAATCCTTTGCCTTTGGTATGTAAATCAATTATTCTATCACGCAATTCACAAAAATTAATTCTTTCCTATCGTTTTATAGTCAAAGAAATCATAATCCCATGCTTTACTGTAAATGTTTTATTTCTTTGTCCATTTGTACTGGGTACTTCCAATGTAAGTATTAATTAGTCCATAAAATTTGCAGTATAAAACACGCACGCACTCCCATCACTAATGTTTTATCTATTCTCAAAGAGTACTGCTCTTACCCCTAAAAAAAGGTAACGAGCACCTCATTTTCTTCAGGTATTTGTTTTTTGTAGAAAATTTTTCATCCCAAATATAACAAGCTTGCCGAGCAAGAAGTAGCTGAGGATATAGAATAGCTTTATTAGATTTGAAACCTAGAAACATTCTATTCTTTCCAATAAAAATAAAAGTGTAAACCATTACCAACCTAACAAGAACGGGAAACCAAATAAATAAAGAACATATTACTGGTCCATAATTTTAAAGACGTGTTTTTATGCTGTTGATGATTGGAGGTTTTAAAGAACTGTCAGTATAGATGGTCAGTAAAGGTGGTCAGTAAAGGTGAGGTGTAGTACAGATAAACCATTGGAGCAATATACATGATGTAATCCGTCTTTGACCTTTCCTGTTCTGTGTCAAGAATACCGAGATAAATCCGTAGTTTTAAATATTTTTATTTATTTATTAAGCATAACGAGTATATCAAAAGTGCTACCAAACCTTACTTGCGGAACCCCCCATCTACATATACTGTAGTGTTTGTAAGTCTCGCACATACAGTGCTAGATGACCTTAAAACCTAGTGGAAAAAAATATCAACTATGATATATCACGTTATTCCAGTACCGTTTGCCCATATATACACATCAGTATTTTTCTACTTTTTTCCAGTGAGGGGGACATATCATTGTCTGATTCGCCTTCAGACATGACTGACTTTTGGATCAGTCCAGAGCAGTTTCAACCCATCTTGAGATCAATGTCAGCCTTGTAAGCATCATAAGCAAGGTGACGGCGAGTGTAGTTCTAAAGGGAAAAGACAATACAATTAATATTCTAATTGTTATTATTTAGCATAAATTGAAAATATAGTTTACATCAGTTTCACGGCCAGATCTTCTTGAATTAGTATTCAAGGCTCGTTCTGTTTCCAGAAGTTCCCTTTGCTGGCAACGTCTACTACAGAAGTTTGTGTATATACACTTACGAAGGTCGCATATCCTCATATCAGTGCCAGCAAACTTCTTTTCCAAGTAATATAAGAGTTGTTTGACTAACTCTCTATTTGAAGAGCGATCAAAATGAACATCAACTGCCCACTTTGGTTTTATGGCGTTCGCTTGGATTTCTGCCTGGTCTCTTGATTTTAGCTTTGGGTTCCACATATAACCATGAATGTATCCCTATCATATTTCAATTAGCAACAAGATTGGCAAGTGTTTTTTGTATCTTTATACTTACAAATACAGCATTAGTATCACCTGATTCAGTGGTGGGAAGGGCAGCAGAAGTGGATGCAACACTAGTGGGCACATGTGCAGGTGCTGGAAGGGCAGACAAGGCATCAATGTCATTGATGGCAGTTATGTTACCAGTGATGACTACATCAATTCTTGTACCCATCAGTGTGATCTTATCTTTTATGGCCTTCATCTCTTCTTTCATCGCATTCAAAGCTTGTAGCAACTGGACATCAGTACTATCAAGAGAAGGAGCAAGTCTGCGGTTGGAGGTAGGTATTATCTGTAATACATCATAATATTTTCAATTGTTAATATTAGTTCTTTTTCTTTTTTATTCTCTTTTATAAGAGACAATCTATTTATTTTGTTATGTAAATTACAGTAAGTTTGCAACGTAGATTTTTTGAGATGATATAACCAAGAGTGAGTGAAATTGAATTGCAAGTAGAAATATTAAGTATTTATAGGCCGTAGTGATGCTTCAGGAACACTTCAAAGACAACTTCTTGAAACATTGAGATGCAAATCGGCCTTGATACATTTTTTGACCTCAATTAATCATCTTTTTTCAGTTTTTTTTGCTATTGTTTATTGGATAAGCTTTTTGGTATTTTGTTTCAAACGCGGAAAAAAAATTTATGTCTTTTTCTTTTTTCTTTTCTGCTCCTTTTCTCTTTTCCAACGTTTGTCATTATTATATTAGTGGCTTTTTTTTTTGGTAACATACTTCTTTATTAAATACTTTTAAAATAACCAATAAAAATTAATACATTCTTTTATTATCATAATAAATACTCATTTGCTCTCATTTAAATACATTCATTTCACAATCGCTGTCCAGATTAACAAAGGTCAATATTATATTTTGCGAAATTGACATCTATAAAAATCCTTCTGACTTGTTTTTTTTTATTACAGACTTGATCATCAAGAATAACTGCTATAAATGAATTTGGTTAAAAACATCAAGGTAGTGTATATATATATTATTTTGACATATATCTTATTAAAATGAAGTCTTATTATAGATGAACACTGTTGATCCTGTCTTTGATTTCCCTTACATTATATAGCTGGAAATGACATTACATGGTAAGAATCACTACTTTATTTTATATTTTAGTTATATTAAGATTATAATGTGTTAACATAAAATATTATTATTTTTCACTAGAGTTCTATCAAGTGTTTACAAAGACAATCTATCTCTGTTAATATATATTCTTGCTACTTGTATGTAAATTATTTATTGTTTTATTTAATTCACAAAAATTAATGTTTTTCGTTGTTTTTATAGTGAAAGATATCATAAGGAACGCCATGGATTATCAATATCAACATCTATTTTTTGCTCACTCTTTTCCAATATTTACAATAGAAGTATAAAAGTGTATACAAAATGTAAAAGCATACTACATTAAATGTAGTACCCAGCACACATAGCTAATAATTTGTCTATGCTTCTTAAAGACTGTTGTATTTCAACAAACAGTCTGCTTTCTTTTTATATTTTCAGATATTTCTTTTCTGTAGATAATTATTCTATTCAAACAGTATCAAGCAGACCAGTAGAAGCAATAACTGACATCCAATAAATCAATACTATAAGATTGTTATAGTTCTAGAAACATTTTGTTCTTTCCAAATAAATACTATTATAAACTTTTACCAATAAAACAATTTCTGAAATTAAAATAAAAACGATTAAACTATACTATGGTTCAGAATCCAAAGAATTGCTCAAGTATTGAATTTAATTAGATATAAAAGATAACAAAGAGGTGTAATGTTGAACTATACTAATGTGTCAAGATCGAAAATTAATATATTATCCACCTTTAAAGCTCCATATAAAACATATAAAAATAAAACCTTGGTTTCAAAAAACTCTTTTCAATATCCCAGGTCAGATCAACACACTAAAAGTGCTAAGGAACTATATCCCTGTCATTTTTATTTGACCCCACACATGTGTATAGCTGGTCGTGGCACATGGTGCTAAGACGAACTTGTTACATGGTGATATATATCTGGACTCAATGTTAAACCCCGTCTTGACACCTGAGTAACTACGCCTTTACACATACGTATGTCAGATCATTTTTCCAGTGGATATAGCTGCTGATGTATACTTTTTCAAGAAATTGCTTTATCATTGTTGACTCAAATGCACCCTTCTGATCTGTCTCAAAGTTTTTAGCAAATTATTATAATGCTCAAAACGAAACAGCCAAAATGCATAAACAGTGCCAAAATCATTGATAAACTTACTAAAATGAAAATGCAAGTGCATGTTTGGAGTAATTGCTTGTTTTTTATAAAAAGTCTGACATTTGGTACAAAATTCTTGAAGATACTTGTGAGCTTCTGCAGTTTCTTTAACAGTTATAGACGGCTTAGTTATCAAATGACATGCTCTTACAAAAAGCATCCAATTAGCAAGGTGAATGGCAGGAATTACGCATTGCCTTATTTTCTGCTGGTTCAAATTTGAAATTAACCTTTTGAGGCTTTTTTCTGTCAGAGGCTTTGTAAGTGGCTTTTTAAAAAAGTTAATTTTCTATTGCGAATTTTTTTATTCCTTCTCTTTTCCTTCTCTTCTCTTTCTCTTTATTTCGAATACAAATTAAACACTAATCTCAACATGTCGAGCCCAATTATTTACAATATTTCAAATATTCAGAATGTATTAGTCAACATGTCTTTGAAGGGGATTAAGATACTTCTTTTTAAAGTAGTTGTAACTGTAAAATCTAGTAAATGGAGACATTATCTTGACAAAATCAATACTCTTTGTTCAACAAAACGAAATAAAAAAAGATGTTTTGATTCAAAAGATTATATTTTTGGAGAAACACATCAGTGTCATTGTACAGACATATATATATCAGAGCAAGATTCACGCCCTGCACAAAAATAATCAAAGATATGTGGATGTAATAGAGCTTTGAAAATAAATCAGTTCAAAAATCTCCTACTACTCTTACGTTCTATATAACAAGAGACCATAACAATCATGTTTCTGGAGACAGATCAGAGATTAGAACTTTGTCCTTGCTTTTTGAAGCTATTAAATTGATTGGAGATCAACTGAGAAGTGGAAGCAGCTGTAGAAGCACAAGAATATCTGTTCTTTGACAGATTGACAGCTGGGATGTTGGTGTTAGAAAGTCAAATTATCAAGAGATATACAATAGAATGAAGAAGATATGTTAAAAAAAGATAAAAGAAAGTTTGTATTTAACAGTTTTGGTAAAATAAAATAAAATAAATAACAAATTTGTTGTATATGTTCAACTCTAATGAGAAGATATCTATTGCTATCTGAATGAATGAGAAATTTTCAGAAAGAAATTATTGCATTTTTATTGGAGACTTTTATGTTAACAACATTGAAAGCAATCTTTTTGCCTTTGGCTTTCAATTGCCTGGCCAAGTAAGAGTTATGAGAATAGCTACATCATTCTGTTTTGACACTACTAATAACATATCAGTAAGAAGTGAAGAAGTCATGTACTTTTTAGGAACTCCACACAACGTAACTGGAAAAGGGTTTCCTGTTGCTTATATAATTACAAATGCCTAGACAGTAAGACTGATGAGTCAATGGCTTATGCATCTTTGTAAAAGAAGCTACTTCTATTCTTTGAATATCACTATTGTCTGTAGTATTCCCAAAGTTAATGCGATTACAACTGTATTTTCTTATGTTGCAATTCACTATTGTCAATTCCATATTTTTTGTGCTTGACAAACAAACCTCAACAACAAAGTAAGAATTGATGTGTCATTTACATCAGCTCAGCAGGCAGCATATAAGCAGGAGTTAAAGAACAAGCTGAAGTATATCTTGATGAAGTCAAACAAATAAGTATTTTTGACAAGAATTCTTGACTTCAAACGCGATAGATCCAACCAGTTACACTTCTTGAGATACTTCGAAACACAATGGACTGGAAGCAAAGTATTACTTAAAAGATGGAGGTGCCCTTATATTAATGACTCACATAGAAGATATTTGACAAATAACTATATCAAGTCATGACATAACCAGCTCAAGACTATCTACTTTGGTCATACTAGAATCAGAAGACTGGATTGCCTTGTGTTTCTCCTTACAAAAGATGTAAAGTATTTCTACAAACAAGAAGTGGATTGTATTCATTTAAACAATAGAAAGATGGAGCCAGTAGAAAACAAACTTGCAAAAAATCAATTTGCTGCGTCTAAGATAGAAGATGACATACTTCTTTCTGTAATGATCAGCTCATTAAATGTAATTAATACTACAGTCTGAGAAAGAAATGTTTTGCACCCTGGTACCCTATTTGCACCTTTGCTTTATAATCTATATTTTATATTTTTCAACGTCTTAAAAAACTAATTAACAAATCTACCATAATGTCAAACACACAAAAGAATAACTCTTGTAGGCCCTATAATGTGCTTTCAGATTTGACAAAAGGAAAGATCCTTGGTCTTCAACTTGATGGAAATAATGTTGTCAGCATTTCAGCCAAGCTGAATGTACCCAAATTAACAGTTCCATATTTTTTAAAGAGATATAAAGAAAGAGGAACTGCCAATAACAGAAAGTCTTCTGGAAGACCACAGATCCTCACACCTAGAGACAAAAGACATATTGTCTCGAATCTCAAAAAAGACAGGTAGTCAACGTTGGATGATCTTGCTGATGATGCTAGTGCTGATACGGGAAAGAATGTCAGCAAGGTTACCATGTGTAAAGCTTTGCACAGCATGAACTATTTTTGCTGTAAAACTTGTGTCAAAGCCTTTTCTTACCAAAGCACACATTGCCAAATGCCGAGCTTGGTACAAAACCATGAAAGACTGGAATAAACAGTGGGAAACAGCTATCTGGAGTGACGAGTCGTCATTTGTGCTGTATAAGAACAATTCAAGCAGAAAACTCTGGCACAAAACTGGTGAGAGGTTTGATATGGATCACTTTGTCCCTAATGTGCAAGGAAATAGTGGATCTGTTATGATCTGGGGGTGTATCTGGTCAGGAGGACTTTGTCCACTTGTTTTTTTAGATGAAAACATGGATGGTCCAAGATATATAGAAGTTCTTTGAGATCATTTTCTTCCATTCTTGCATGCTCTTCCTGTACCTAGCAGCAGTAGCTACAAGTCCTAGGAAGATAATGCCAAGGCGCATAAATCAAAAGTTGCAGGAAAGTTTAAGAAAGAACATGGTATTGATGTTTTGCAATGGCCACCCAACAGCCCTGACCTTAGCCCCATTGAGAATATATGGGAAATCATTGATCACCAAATCAGAGCAAGACGCCCCAGACCAAATTCTCCGAATGAGCTGAAGGCTGCTTTGTTGGAAGAGTGAAACAAAATATGAGCAAAAACTTGTAGAAGATGCTGCTTGAATATACCAAATCGATTGGCCTTACTTAAGAAAAAGAAATTTAAGCAAATCTCCTATTAAAACTGTATCTTTTTTTTACATTATTAATATATATGTCTTTCACTTTTATTGTTCCAAGTATTATATTTCAATACGTATTGTATATCTTTAGAAAGGGATTTGAAGTTGTGATATCTTCTTTACCATTCATGGTGGATGTTAAAATTGGCGAAACATTTCTTTTTGGTACTGTAGTATGGATGGCTCTGATAGCAAGTAGCAAATCATGTCTTTACAAATGATACAATATGGTATTCTATCACTGCTGTAAATGATTTAATCAAATGCTGTGTGTGCCCCAGATACATCTCTTGACAAGTACTTTGCAAGCATGTATTTTTTCTCAAAAGATATCATATGATTAACATCTTATATATAATTCAAAGAGATGACAATCACTTGGTAATGTATAGACCAGCAGTGTTAGTCAAAGAAGAAGAATAAGTTGTGATTTTTGACAAAGAGGACAGTAGAGAAGATTTTATAAGTACTCAAAATGATGTTGATAAGTCTATTATAGATCTTATCATCTACACCACTTTATTTCATTATCAAAGACTCGATCTTGAACACATGCAAATGATTTCTGACTGTGATATGTTTGAGATAAATGATATGACTTGTTTTTTAAAGAGTTGTTAGATAGAATGGATAATATTAGAAATATGAATACTCAACGTCAATAAAAAAAAATTACATATACTGCAAAAACCATTGGGAATTATTATAATAATAGGTTTTGATTATCAGAATATTTTGTCATATAAAAATGAATTACTCATAAATATTAAGGAAATCATAGTTGACAAGTTATTGAATAAAGTGTCAAAAATAATTGAATATTATCTTATTCCAAAAATAAAAACCGGGAGTTTAAGTATAATGTCTGTGTATCAACTGTTCTTGGGATCGATTATATAGACTATTCGAAATGCAGAACAATGTATTATCTACTACTGATTACACCTGTAATTTGATGTAGACCTAGTTTTTGTAATAACAGGCGTAATAACAGGGCACTTCTTTAATGTTTATTGGCTAAATGAATCGAAGAAAAAATTCTCATAGGTGCAAATACTAAGCACGAGTCTCTCAATTGGATATTGTTTTGTTTTGAAAAATGGTTTTTTATTTGTTTTTATTTTGGATAAAAAAAATCTTTTTTGGCAATAATAAGGATTCTATATAGTATTACTATTAAATACACTAATCTGTTATATTATACTTCTTATAAATTTTGTTTCCGAATTTTTTGAATTAATAAACTTGGATAGTGAGTATATATGCTTACTGAAGCTATTTGATTAAAGGGAGTAGAAAGATACTTACATACTGTTAGGGTGCACCTTTTTTATAATCAACAATTTTTATATGTAAAATTAGAAAACCATAAGGCTTTATGGAATCTTAATTTTTTTGAATTTTGTTACCGCTGAGTCGTTTGCTTTACTATTTACAAGATCTCTGCGGTGAGACTTCTTTTACTTCTCTGCAAAAAAAAACTTTAAGCAAGATGAAGTTTCGATATTTAAGCAGGGAGGCTCAAAAAATGTTCTTATTTTCTGACTAATAATAATGCTCCCTGGGTTTTAATTTGATATTTGTGTAACGTATAGTGTATCTTTTTATAGTGTGTATTTTTTATTAATAAAACTAGAAAGCCAAAAGGCTTTCTGAGATCTTAATATTTTTGATTTCTGTTTGCTTTAATATGCTTTTAATGCTATTTAAAAACTCTCTGCAGTGAGACATCTACTACTTTTCTACAAAAATGTTTTTTTAAACAAGATAACATCTCAGTGTTTAAGCAGTGCGACCAAAATGATGGCTTCATTTTTCAACCAATAATATAACCAACTGAGTTCTTTATCAACTTACATAATGTAAAACGTTACTAAATAAGACAATCTATTTTAAAAAAAAACAATTTGTTCCTGATAAAAACACAATCGACAATGCCAAAAATCAATTCTAAAATGAGAGCTTTATCTCAAAAAGCTGCTGCTAAAAGACTTTCTCACTCTCAGAGCGAAAGTGTAGAGTTAGTTAGAAAGGAAGTTGATCCTACCCCTGAGATTTTGGAATCTTCTGGCAGTGATGTCAAAAATCTCAGACTTTCTTGGACCAAAAAAGCTGAAGATGCTCTCAATAGAAAATACAGTTGCAATCGTTCATCATACTCATCTCAACATGTTCGTAGACTGAAAAAGGCAGAAAGAGAAGCAGCAAAAGGAAGTGCTAGAGTTGACTTCTTTTTTTTGCCTATCGCAAACTCTTCTTCTGCTGAGACAGAAATTGGATTGGATAAAGAAAGTGATAGTGCAGATGAAGTCGAGTCAAAGGAAGAGTTCAAAAGCAGAGTAAAAGATGCAATCATTGACTTGTCAAAGTTCGCAGTATCTGTCATCAGTTCGACTTCAGAGCAGCAAAAACTTGGTGTAGCAGAGATGGGAAAGTACGAATGAGCATATCATTACTTATATGCTTTGATCAATATGGACATGAAGAAAATGGCAGCTTCTAAGTTTGCAAGCGACATTGTATACAAGCAAAAATCTATTTGGTACAGAGCCCATAAGATTTGCCAACATGCAAAGGAGTATTTGGAGACTAGACGAATCAGTCTTGGTGCACAAGGCAAGCATGCCAAACGTGTCTCTGTTCTTGATGATGAAGACATCAAGCAGCAAATACTCAAATGGTTCAGAAGTCAGCCAAGAGCTAAAAGAAGTATTGCTGGACTTTCAGTCAAAAGAAATCATTCTGCCTAAGGCCATTGGTAGCAGCTTACTATCAGATGAGTTAGAGATCGAAGGTAGTGCAATTAAGCCGTTGTCTACAGATTGCCTAAGACAAAAGTTGATATCCTGGGGATTTCATTTTAAGCATTTAGGTAGGCAAATATAGAAAACCAGAATGTGGTTTTTTCTATAAAAATAGAGTGTCACATTAATATAACTTATGTTTATCTTACAGGAAAAGTTGTATACTTTGATGGGCACGAGCGCAAGGATGTGCTTACTTATCAAAATGCATGGAGCAAACGCATGATGGAGTACTATCAATACTCCGAGAAATATGACAATATTACACCTTCTCTTGTGTCATATCCTCAATTGCCAGAAGGTGTCAAGCAGCATGTATTTGTCACACATGACAAAAGTACATTTTATGCTAATGACTATCAAAAGTACGCCTGGGTGGAAGATAGTCAAAGCTATTGTTTGCCAAAGTCTGAGGGTAGATCAATAATGATCTCCGAGTTCCAATGCCCTTGTCATGGAACAATGAGAGGATATGTAGGAGACCAGTATAAAACTTCGCGAGTGATATTTTATCCTGGAGCTCAATACGAAGGCAATTGGAAAAGTAGTCATATGTGTGCCCAGCTTGCAGATGGCATACCTCTTTTCAATGCCATACACCCAAATGCAGTAGCTGTCTTTCTTTTTGATCAAAGCAGCAATCATAAAGCCTATCCTGAAGACGCTCTTTTGGCACAAAACATGAACTTGTGTGCAATTGAAGTAAAAGACAGTGACTCAGGCCAGGGAAAATTTTGTGACAGCTCATTTTATGTCAGAAAGCAATACGACTATACAGAACAGCAAAAAGTTTTTTTTTAAAAAAAGAGTAATGAAGAAAAACAAAGAATATGAAGTAATCAAGTCTCGGCTCCATAAAGTAAGTGATTTATATACAATCCTATCCAAATAGAAACATAATTTATACAATTACAATAAGGGATCACTTTATACTAAAAGACGTATCTATAAACTATTCATATTTAGAATAAAAAATACAGAAAATATTTCATTGGCCTTTGTGGCATATTACAGCAACGTTCTATATATAGAAACGAAGCAGAGAGATACTCTTTAAAACGTTCTTGCAATAATGTCGCAACAGCTGATTCTAGAAGTTATACAATCCATATTATGGAGAGACAACCAGACTTTGCCAACCAAAAATCAGCACTCGAAGAAATAGTTGAAGGCAGTGGACACAAATTTGAACTGTATCCAAAATACCACTGTGAATGTAATTGGATCGAAAGATACTGGGGAGCAGCCAAGAAAGAAGCATGACGTGAATGTGATTATTCTTTTCAATCATTGAATAGAAAAATCAATTCGTTTCTGGATAGTGTTTGCCCACCAGAAGATGATGTTCCTGAAAAGATTTGAAGATACTTCCACAAAAGTTTTGCCTATATCAATGCCTACAGTCTTGGTTATGATGCTGAACATGCATTTGAAATTGTGAAACAATTCTCAAAGCTTTACAAATCTCATCGTAAGCTGAGATTAAATCAATAAATATCACATTTCGGACTTTAAAATACTATTTTGGAATCGGTACTTAAATTCCAAAAAATGTTCTCTTTTCAAAAATTGTCTATTATAAAAAAGGTGCACCCTAGAATAATTTGTTAATAATGGAATAAAACACAGATTTATATTATCAAAAGCTACGAGCTGATGTGTCATTCAAGTATATATTACAAAGAAAGGAATATAAAACATATATATACATATTTACTAAAGGAACATATCTTGTCCTTGAGTACCAGTCATATAAGAATGTGAAGAACCATTTCAACTATAAAAAAGGAGAGTGAGAATGCTGATATAAAAAACAAAACAAAATAAAGACAACACAATAATAAAATGAATAACAAGTACTCTTATATTCTTTAAATGATTTGTTTTTACTGACTATATGTAAATCAAGGGTGAGCTATATTTAAAGTAGATGTTAGATATTGTTTTTAATACTGGGAAGAAGATGTTGATATAGATATATACGTATATGCCACCAATATGTTTTTGTGTTTTTTGTCTGCACAGATTATATAAGAGAAATATATGTAATGACTATTTAAAGTAATCTATAGTTTGTAAAATAATGATATATTTAATGATAAAGTACCTCTTGTATAATGAAAGACATCTGTATAATATGTATATATTAAGAATGTCTAAAGTGAAACATAATAGGATTAAAAGATTGTTATTTTTATTATTAAAGAGTAAAGAAAAACAGAAAAAGGTGAGAAAATAAAAAACAGTGTTTGAAAAAGCCATAGACCCTGAAAAAGTTATTAGACTGTTTCTCTTACTTTGAAAAAAATTGTCTACTAAGTATAGCTTTATATGTTTTATAAAACAATTGTTACTTACTATATACCTAAAGAAGTTGTTTTCTAGCTCAATTTTTTTCAAAATAATATATTTTGATCTCCTTGATCATTTAAATAAAGAAGTATTTACACACTCATACACTTGCTTAACTTGCTTGCTTAATTATTAACATAATTGTTTAATCACTCAATTACTCTACAATTCTTTACGTGTAAAATACTTTCTTAAAAATTTATTAAAATAGAAATATCAAGCAATACATACCAGAAACTTATTATTTTATTATATAAAAATACAGATAATGGCTCCAAGAACTAACATCAACCAGAATGCACGTACCAATGGATCAACATCTAGGCCATTGATCAACGCAGTCAACACTGGCCGTATAGGATCGTCAAATCTAATGATTGCTCCTAGACCAGAAAATATGTCAATTCCAGTGTCAGATTTTAATGATGTAGTCAGTCTTCTTGCTACACTCAATGACAAAATGACAGATGTTAGTTCCGATGTTAGTGAATTGAAAGGTAATTAAACACAAACTATATTGTTTTCCAATAGAATGACTATTTGAACAGTACAATGCCAGGTGGGTGCTCAATCAACTGGCATGCAAGCTGTTCTGGATTCTGATATGGATCCTCAGGACATCATAAACAGCTCAAGACACCCAAAGATCTCAGTAAACTCAAATACTAAAATTATAAAAACAATCTCTCTTTAAATCTAACATCAATATACCTTTAATAGAATATTATTTGGGGGCGGTTAAGAGATATTAATTTTAAGACAGATGATTTGGAGTTGATCAGAGAGAATGATGATAAACCAACTTGGGATGTCAATGTTGGTTTGTCTGATGAGTTTAACAAGAATCTTGCAAGTGAATTGATGCTTTACATTCGTCGTCAACCTGTAGCAGCCATGATACCACCAAAAGAGCTATGTGGTATAATTGTAAACAGCTATTACAATTGCTTGGCTGCTAGTAAGCTTACTGAAGAAGACAGACAGACAAACACTACCTCAAACAGAAGATGAAATAGAAAGACTGCTGTAAGCATTTCTATTTATAATAATTCAATTTTGACAAGTATACTTAAAATATTATATATATCGTAGCTTAATAAAAAGAGAAAAAGAACATACACAAAGCATAAGGATGCCGGCACTGAAAAGTTTAATTGGGATTATAATGGCGTTTTTTACAGAGACGCAATGTCTGGTGATGAGACAGAAACCAATACTTCTGTTGTTGCATCTCGTCCTGATTGGCGTAGTGATGAGATAATGTTTTATATAAAATGGTTTTTCTGTTGTTTGATTCCTGATGTATATATACATTTATAGTTGAATACCGTGTTTGACTTTCTTGATGAGCTTGCCAGAGATGACTTGGGAAAAAGAGCAACGCAGTTGAAGTCGCAGAGTCATGTGTTAATACACAAGACAATTCCTCGTGGCTTGGTCACAAAAATGTCTGCGTGGTCAAAACGCATATAATCAAATTTCTGTCTTTTTAGTTGCACTCTTTATCACATCTCTTTTTATGTCTATGAACTATGTTTTATATTATTATTATTATTTTAAAAAAAGGATAGAGTATTTTATTAAGCGTACAGCTTTCTTGGCAGAGGAATAACAACGACTTTTGCTGCACCACTACCAGACACATGACTTCCAATTGCAATTGGCGACAAGATGCGGTGGACAGGCAGAATGTTGTTGTAGTCATATTTCAGAAATGCTGGCTCATACAACTCGATTCCGTGCTTGAGTCTAGGTTGATGGTGAGGAATTTTGTATCACTCAACGAAGGCAAATATGTGTTGGGGGTTGTGACAAGGGGAAAGGTTGGTGTGCGTGAGGTTTGGTGTAAAATCGTACAAGAACAAGTACTTAATACAACCAGCATATCTTTCCTCAGAGTCTCCACTTTTTTCAATAAATTTCACTTGTATATGCAATCCTCTCACGACCAAGCCTTCTCCACCTGTGTAAAATTGTCCAAGAAGATTGATGGACGAAATCTTCTGGATTTGGTCATTCACAAACCAATAATTCCTGATTGTTGTCTTGGCACTGCAAAGAGAATCATCATCATACTCAATTTTATAGAAATCGAGCAGACAATCATACTCAGATTTTCTTATTGTTGTTGGTAGCTTCAAACACAATGGTAGAGTGGAAAGAGGTAGAGGTTCGTTGCCAAATGTTTGCTTTGAAGGCTTTTCAGCAGATTGTAAGAACGTTGGCAAGTGAAAGAATGATGGTATCAAAGGATGTGGCGAAAGTGCAGGATTATAGATTTTACGGCCAGATAGCTTGAGAAAGAGAGAGAGGAGTAAAGAGCTGGTAACATTTCTGAGATGCCCTTGACAAAAGTTACCATTATAAGAACTCTCAAGAAATCTTTTCATGTAGGTATTCTTGAACCCACTCTTCTGGTTTGTCTCAAACCCTTTTAATACACCATTATAGCGCTCAAAGCTAAATAGCCAAAATCCGTAAATTGGCCCAAAGTCCTCAATCATTTCTTTTAGATGGAGATGGAGATGCATGTTTTGCGTGAATACATCTGGTTTATAAAAGTCTTCACAACCAACACAGAACTCCTCCAATCTTTCGTGAGCTTTTTTGATCCCATTTTTGGTGATACTTGACTTTGTCAATTCTCTGCATGCATTGACAAAATGGATCCAATTGCCAAGCAGATCATCTCACAGGCATGTCTTAAGCAGAACAGGAGAGTATATCAGGCACCATGATTTCCACTCATCTGCCTTCATAAATGGAAATTTCTTTCCAATCTTTATCTTCAGAGGCGTATACCCTACAGGGAGTACTATTCTATTAGTCTCTTCCTGCATCTCTACAAAATCTTTGTCATCAAGCAAATTGTTTGCAATCCAAGTATCCATCATTCATTTTGCAGTCCCGAGAAAAAGGTTGTGCATGGGATCGATAATGGTTGCACGCACTAGCTCAAAGTACACAAGTCAATGAAGCTCAAACCAACAAACATCATTCTCAATCTCCAATCGCTTTCTCTCTGTCAATGTCTTTGCATTCTTCCACAGGTTTGCATGTCTGTGATTTTCTTCTTTTGTGCGGCCTACCAATTCCGAAAACTTAAGCCCAAAATAGTTTACAGCAGTGGTCCCATCAATACGACCAAACTGACGATTGCATTTGTAGCATGCACATGTGCTGTTGTGAGATGTAAACCCACACGTCTTTCTTGCAGCAGGGATGTCGCATGCAACCATCAACAGAGCAGCACGCACCAGAGCACCTGAGCAGTTATATGTATCAGCTGTGATACCTTTATAAAATAGCATAAGTTCATCAACAAGAGGATGCAAATAGTTAGTGATCTCGTTGGTGCTTGCTTCTTTAGGTCCAGGCATCAATCCAACAAGAATGACATTTTCTGCCTTGTTCTGCTCTTCTCTTGGCAGATTGTTAAATGTCAGGTATATTGTACCACAAGAATATGTTACTCCATCAAATGGTTGAAACCAATCAATGTTCAGTGTCAATAGTAATGATCGTTCCTTGGAAACAAACTGGACATCATCCTCATCCACTAATTCGTTCCACATCTTTCCATCATATATATCGAATAAAGTACAATCGACTTTTGGTTCACAATTCTATCTGTTGATCACACTCTCAAAAGAAGGACGTGTAAACATTTTTTTCAAGGTAGTTGTCAACAAGCATTAAACAAATGTGCACTTTGGAATCATGGCGTTCTTCATACTAGACTTGTAAAGATCATTCTTACAATACGTCTTACTACCAACTCTTTTGAAATTGCAGGATGTATGCATGTTGTTGCTGTAATCGTACAATGTGTGACAATTACTGCATGCTACATATTTTGATACGCTGTTTGTCAAGTCATTGTATCATGTCATTTCCCTCAAACCCGGAATGCTTGTGGGAAGTCGGAAATCCTCTCCATAATGTTTGAGGATTGTATTTATGAATGTAATCAAAATTACTGCGTCTTCATCCACAATGAAGCTAGAAATAAATATCACAGTGAAAACCGCAATTACTTGATGCCAAATATTCTCTGGAAGGTTTTCTATAGACTCTGTAAGTTATCATAAAATAATATTAATTTTTTGTTTCTTTAATTCAAACCTTTTTTCTTCAATCATAGTTTATTTTTAATATTTACCCTGTTCTTGCTCTCTGTTCTGCTCTTCTTGCTCAAATTCATCCGATGACTCATATTCAGACTCATACTCTGAAGTATACTCCTCTGTTTCAAAAAGAGATTCTTCCACCAAAAGAGGTAAGCGGGTATTGGCATACTGCTCTGGTGAGGGTGCACCAATGGAGTAATTATCATCTATTGATACCAAGTTTAAATAGAGTGCGCATTAGGTATAAAAAATAAAATACTATTACATTCAATATGTTCTTCAATTTGATCTACGTCCATATCAGCTTCACCAGTGTTTACTTCGGTTGTCAAAACTATTTATTCTAATGGATTAGAATACATCATATAAATAAATGAAAAATTGATAACTTAATTTACCATTAATGATTTTATCTATATTCCTGTCATTATCATTCTGTGCATGATGCTTGGCAGTTCTTTTATCTGTCATGATGTATCCGAGAGGATTGCGATTGCATCTTGTGCATTTGCAATGAACTTCATCAGGATTGGCAATGGCAAAAAAATTTTGACTTAATTTTTTTTAATAATAAAGGAAGTGTGTAACAGCCATTGCTTATTATAATTGTTTTTATTATTTTGAAAAAATTCTCTTAGAGACTGTGATATATATTAGGCCAATGATATGTCTTTAAATATATTCTTGCTGCTAAACACAGGAAATGACCTGGGTTGTAATTTTTTGGCTACTATTATTGATAATTCCAGGTAAGTGGAATTCAATTCTTTTAAGATGTTTTTGCAGTGATATGAATTATTTTGTATTTTGTAAAGAAGTGTTTTTTCATAAACAACCACTGTTATTTTTAAAAAAAATAAAAAAACAAAAGAAAAAGTGGTCACTTGTTTCCTTGGATCTTTTTGTCTCAAATTTGAACTGGCAGAAAATAAGGCGTTCTGGGATTACGTGCTTCAAAACAAATGGGGAATGTATTATGCACCACAACTTCCACTTGTCAGCCTTCATAAACGAGAGCCCATCACCAATTTTCTTTGTAATACAAGCACACCCAGAAGGTACAACAACTTCATTGGCAAGTTCTTGCATGGTCAAAAAA